>NC_068328.1:13672631-13978684 GCF_000147395.1 Oryza glaberrima | reverse complement strand
ATTATGAACTGGGCATTGGTTGCCATTGATGCATGTGTCTAGAAGGATGTTTCTAGATGTAGTTTATGGTACTGGGCATGATCGTCAACGCCCACGGCCACGATTGCCGCCCTCAGAGTCATCACCACTGTGCGAGTGGGGGAGTGGTTTCGAGTGAGAGTGGAAGCAGTGACCATGGTTAGGTGGGATATTTAGGGGAGAAGTGGGTGGATCAAGCGCGGAAGGGGCTAATTGTAAAAATGCGGCCACACTGGACAGCCATGTAGGTAGATCAACCCGGTCAGACGCGTTTTGGATCGCAATGATATGATTCACTTAAACAAGATCATTAACCTAAATGTTAATTTTATAGATCATGGATTTAAGTGATACTACGCACTAACTTTAAGGATTGACGGTGTACCTAAGTACAAGAGTCACATAAATGTGAAATGGACAATTTGAACACAAGACTTGAATGGTCTGAACCTTTTAGCCTAGATTCAATATGCCATCTTTATATGTGAAGTGACACAGGCAAATGATCGAGTGTCAGCACTGTCAAATAGATACTTCTAAATGAACTCTTGCGTGTCATGTCATTGCAAATACAATTAATTATAAACTCTTAATTACCGTGTCAATAACTCCATCCGGCGTATTTCTTAAGTCAATTTAATCTGGTTGTCATTATCATCGATCATCATTATCATCTGATAATATTATCCGGATCAAGCTGATTTAAGGCGACGTGCTCAAGAAAAGCTGCATAATTCGAGAAATTATATATCTTAGATCAATGGTCTGGCTTACTCTAATTATATTTAATTATAGTCATGTCCATAATTCGAGTAATTTGATAGTAGGATTTTTTGTATATATAAATGCAAATGCTGCTGCATCTGCATATGATTCCGACATGTACGCGTAGCAAGCACGCCTAAATTGCCTATAGTTAGTCATGTGGCTGGCCCACGGGAAGACCAGCTCCACGATCACCAACAACAAACCCATCACCCTCTTTGACTAATTGGTACGGAGTAAGTAGTTAATTATTTATAAGCTGTTCCTCTAGAATCCATCGCATCCCTATCACCAATCGTGATTAATTTAATGGACAATTAGAGCATTAGTTTATTGGACACTTGGTGGTGTAATCAGGGAGCTGGAGAAGAGAGGTAGCTACCTAGTACTTCTTCTCAACCTTGAGAAAACAAGATAGTGGGTCATGTGGACAAATCAAAACCTCAAAGTGATTGTAGGTTGTCATCTCTTGTCTAAAGTCCAAATACCCCATTATTACTAGTGTTACTTTGTGTTTTCTTTTTCTAAAATAGTGTATTACTTCATCTTGGTTGCTCAAGTCCTCCCTTGGCTAGCTTTTGAGAACAGGTTTTGTATTGCAACAAGTTGTCTCTCTAATATTATCCATGTCATTTACTCGTTAATTAAAGGTTAACAATTATCCTTTAGTACAGTACTTGCCTAATTAGAGGTTAACGGTTATACCGAAGCTTAGAAGCAACGGTTGTATAAATATTCATCAACTTTAGATTTTTTTATATAATTCATCAACTTTAGATAGAGATTTATCAACAGAATTACTGTTCGAATAAGTTACGGAGTATATCTCTTCTTATTGTTGGTGGGTATTAATTTCTTCCTCTGGTCTTCCTTTGTGAGATAATACTTTAATATTTAATATTTGGTTTTGAGCCGGAAAAAAACTTTAAGTTATAATAAGGGGATGCAGTTTCTATTGAAGCAAAAGCTAGATTATATTAATTATCTTAAAAATTAGAGGTTAACACAAACACAACATTATCTTTAAGTGCACCTGTCCCAATACATCGCAATGGCTTTATTTTGCTCGTTGCGTTTTACTCCCTCCGTCCCATAATATAAGGGATTTTGAGTTTTTACTTGCACTATTAGACCACTCGTTTTATTCAAAAAATTTTGGAATTATTATTTATTTTTCTTGTGACTTACTTTATTATCCAAAGTACTTTAAGCATAACTTTTCGTTTTTTGTATTTGCACAATTTTTTTATTGAATAAGATGAGTGGTCAAACGGTGCAAGCCAAAACTCAAAACCCCTTATATTATGGGACGGAGGGAGTAATTAAGAGTATTGGTTTTCTTTTCTTTTCCTCTCTTAGAACTCATGTAAATGTTGCCTCTTGCACGACACGAGCCACCACTCCTTTCCTTCTTTTCTCCTTTACTTATCATTTGATCCTTGCACCTACGAGCTAGCACCTATAACTCCCCAACGAATCCTGGTAGTTTTTTTTTTCCCGCATGAACATTTCTCAATCGTTGCGTCTTCATTTTAAATCCATTTTAAAATGAATTTAAATCCATTTTAAGCATTATATCCATTGTAAATGAAAAAACAAGACCCACATTGAATTGTACATACTTCATGCTAAACAAATTATGATATTTGAGGGCACATACCATCTTCGTTCTATCAGCTTATTTTTGGAAACATCTTACTTATAATTTAAAATCAATTTGTTAGACCTGTTTCCAAAACAAACTGCTAATACGTGTGTCCGTGTGAATGCTTCTAATGATAGAAAACGAATCTAAATTATCCATATTCTACCACCGTCATATTCGATTGACGTAGATTCGTTTTGACCATTTGATTCAAACAAATACTCTACTTTGGCCGTATTTAGTTTCCCCCCTATTCCCAACTTTCCATCACATCATATTACATCAAAAACTTTTCTACACACATAAACTTTTAACTTTTTTTTCAAACTCCTAACTTTCTTCAAACTTTCAACTTTTTCAGGAACTAAACTCACTGTTTATTTCTAGAACTTGCTACAGTAAGTATTTACAAGTTAATTTCCCCTTCCACTATTCCTGGGCTCCCCATGAGAGACAATAGTATAAATTTTTGATTCCGAATTCCACATTATTTTATCTAACCAAAACTAATTAAATCAAGATTCACCCGAACTTTTCCAAGCATATCATCATTTCAGAACCTAATTTTTAAACCAAGAAAGTAGATCGATACAATGAAACCCACACATCGACGATCGATGGATCGATATCAGTATCAATCAAGCCCGGTCAGCATGTAGATAGGAAGATTCCCTGCACGGCAGAAAATCAAAGATTGCGCACACACGCAAATATATAGTCCATGATCGATATTGATCTGGCTCCATCACGACGTATATATGCAACGCAACAGAGAGAGAGAGAGAGAGAGAGAGATAGATGAGTGCATGCGTTGGCGTGGTCTTCCACCTTGCAACCGCTCCATCCATCCACGATTTGTTTGGAGCTAGCTCGATCGGTCGAGCCGATCGATCACGTGAGCCGCCACATGCGTCTGCATGGGACGACACGAATCAATTATCAATCAATATATACTCCGTACCAGGGGTAGTGTCTACGTGTCCTTCTACTCGATAAGGGCAGCCACAATGTGGCCATAAGAAGAGGCCATAAGGTTTTATAGTGACCATATACATTGTGAAACAAAGCCATAAGACATTAAATGCAAAAGAAAGCTTTAAGCTTATGGCTTGACCACAAGCAATAAAATAATAGGGTAAAATGAATGTGAGGATGAAAAATTTACATGGCTGATAAAAGAAGTACTAGAATAGTACATTGTGGGACCCATCTTAAAGTTTACTCTTGCTTCAAACATTGTAATAATAACCATAAGAATAGTGGGACCCACCTTAATGCTACTTATGATCATAAACATTGGAGATGCCCTAACCAAACCTGGACATATACACCCTCTGTCTCAAAAAATACCAACCTAGTACTAGGATGTGACACATTCTAATACAACGAATATGGACCTCCTAGTACTAGGTGGGTTTTTTTGACGGAAGGAGTACACTGCTTGCCTAGCCTAGCTAACACTGTATCACACTACTAGGAAAAGCATTTTTGCAAGCGACCAAAAGCAATTTTTGCATGCGGGGGAGAGGACCGCCTGCATATGGACGACGGTGAAAGTCATCCATTTTCGCAAGCGGGCAAATGGCCCGCCTGCGAAAATCCAATAAAAGAAAAAAAAATCGCCTCGCCGCCGCCACCGCTGCCGCCCTCTCCCGGCCTCCCTCTGGCCGGATCTGAGAGGGGAGGCCAGGGAGCCGCCGCCGCGCGCTCCACCGCCGGTGGAGGGAGGGAGGGGAGGGAGGGGATGGGATGGGGGAGCTGAGAAGCCGGTGGTGGAGAGAGTGAGAGAGTTGAGAAGATAGAAATGAGTGATAGGGATGGGTTGGAGTAGTAAATAAGGATTGAAGTTTTTTTTTTGGGTAGGTAACATTTTTGCAGGCGAACCACATAAGGTGCGCCTGCGAAAATAGATTTTCGCAGGCGCGGCTTAGGTGATCCGCTTGCGAAAATGATTTTCACAGGCGCCGCTTAAGTAGTCCGTCTGCGAAAATAGATTTTCGTAGGCGGACAACAGACTTCACCCCGATTTATATTGTTGTAGGCGGTCATTTGACTCTCAGGCTCATGTCCGCCTACGAAAAAAAGGACCCCTACGTTGGGAAAAATGTTTTTTCTAGTAGTGTCAGCTTAGGTGTACGTAGTATCTGTAGCATATGCGTATTTTGCACACACCCATAACACATTCTGATTCTGCAAAGAAGAAACAGCATATGGATAGCTCGATCGGAGTCTCAAACATTCTGCCCCTAGACACTGTCCCAAATGGATCCTAACTCCTGGAACATAATTAACGACAGGTCCAGTTTCGTGAAAAAAAAAAAATTTTAAGTGTCATATCAGACGTTTGATCGGATGTCGAAAGGAAATTTTAGATACGAATGAAAAAACTAACTTTATAACTCGCCTAGAAACCGCGAGATAAATTTATTAAGCCTAATTAATCTGTCATTAATACAGGTGGGTTACTGTAGCACTTATGTCTAATTAATTAGACTCAAAAGATTCGTCTTCAAGATTTTATGTGATGTTTTGGGAAAAAAATTTGGGAACTAAACAAGGCCTAAAGTCATCACTAACTTTAGTTTGCATGACGTATAATTGCCCTTTGACCCGATCGATCAGTGGAGCCAGTAGTAATTAAAGCAGCTAATTTTGCTCTCTTTGATCTTTTCTTTAACTACTACTCCGATCGAGCATCATCCATGGAATGGCATGATCGAGCGAAGGAGCAAGCTATAGGATTCGATGGCATATGTAGCCATATGATTCCAGCCGACCTCGATCGCAGCCTTTTCTCTTTTTTTTTTTCTTTCCCTCGTTCCAATCTCTCTGGCCTTTTCCTTTTCTCTTCTCGATCTCTTCTCTCCTTCGTTCTCTCCTAGGAGTATGCGTACACTGGATGCTCTTTTGTCATTGGGATGCTGCGAAAGACAAGTCTGGAAATTGACCTGTCAGTGGAGCAGCTTTGCTGACTCCGCCGGACTTTTGACCGCCGCCGGCCGGCCGGCCGGCCATCCCCAGTTCAGTTTGAGCTCGATCTGCCCTGTACTTACTCCATCCCATCATTTTTAGCTCATTCAATCTATCTCGTTTAAAGTAATCATTGTACCAGAGTGTATGAAAGTAGTACCAGAGTGTATCAAAGTAGGAAATAATTATACTGAAAGTAGACAAAGTAAGAAATAACTGTATTAGAAATTGATCAAACAAAAATATTATAGTCTTTTTATTTTTATACTGGTACATGTGAGATGAATGAAAAATAAACATATTTTGAGACGGAGGGAGCAGTAAGATAGGATGTTGTCAGGGTTACGGGTTAGGCATACCCTTTACCCTTCGATATACGTTACATATCGATATGGCATACCCACGCGTATGCGGATATTTCCTGTATATTCTAAGGAAACCTTTCACGGAATCTACAGATGGGAAGAATCCTACTCGGGCAGAACTGGGTCGTTGGCGTATCGTATAGGGTCTGATACCTCCGAGTTCTATGAGGAGACCTCCACATCTGCGATATAAAAGGGGCCCCCCGAGGAGGGTTTAGGCATCGAATCTCAGAGCCAACACAACCTCCACAGCCTACGAAGCCGGAGCTTACGAGGAGCCAAGTCATCGAGAGCTAGTCGAATCAACTCGACTACAATCTCGCCGGATCCGACAAGTTCTCTTGTTCTCTTTGTAACTTGTGTTTTCTACCATATAATCCCACATCAACTGGATTAGGGCTATTACCTATCAAGGGGCCTGAACCAGTATAATTCTTGTCTTTTGTTTGCTTGATGTCGTACTACGTAGATCCTTGTACCAACGTACCTCAATACCCTCTATATCCAATCTACGGGTATCACCCGTCGACAGTGGCGCGCCAGGTAGGGGACCTTGGTACTCAAGGTTCTACTACTATGTCATCCAGCTTCGTCGACAACAACGTCAGCACCAGCCTCAACCAAGTACTCCCTGCTTCAACAATGCTGGTATGGACTCAAGTCGGCGAAATCGTCTTCCCGGTTTACACCACGACGCCGATCTCAACCGGTCCTCCAATGACTGGAGACGAGAACGCAGTGGCTACGAACCAAGGCGATTCCATGTCGAAAAATCCTCCCGTCGAGACGGAGAACGGAATATCGACGACATCCAAGCTCAAGAAGGATTCTGATACGGCCAAACCTTGTCCTTCCGACATGAACCACGAGCCGACAAAGATGACTTCCGAAGCCACAAGGTCTTGGTGTCCTATCCACAAAACCAAGAAACACTCCCTGCAAGATTGCTGGGTTTTCCTCAACGTCCGTGCTGAAATTCGCGCCTGCAAAGAACGTGGAATCCAATGTACTTCTCCAACTTGGGATGTCTATTGTCCTATTCACAAGACAAAGAATCACGACCTCTCGAGCTGCAAAGTCTTTCTCGGCGCCATGAAAGCTCAGTCTCCTAAGTCATATATCCCTATCAGGGATAACGGCAAGGAACAAGGAGTGACTCCAACTTCAGATCGATTCGTTGGGGTAATCGATATCGATCCTTACGAACCATCGGTCTTACATCTCCTCGAGGACTATGGGTCATCGACAACGAGCGCGCTGCGGGAGGTATTGGCTATCGATGACGTTGGCACGTCAGCGCACGCCAACACAGAAGCGGGGAATCAATCGACTACTCCAGCCCAGCACATCAGGGCCGTTCAAGCGATACTGAGGGAAACTCCTTACGATCCCGTTCTGAACGTTGACCTCGAGTGTTGGACAGAACGACTACGGGAATCGGTGACTAACCTCAGCAACACGTTTGAAGAAGCTGCTACCGCAACACACCAGGAGCAGCCACCAACTAGAGAGGCCAATGGTGAAGATCCGGAACGGAGGGAATCACCTCAAAAAGCTACCCCTCCACCTCGCGGCACTGGCGATCTTCGAGATCAAATCAACGGCCGCCGGGAAGCCCGATGCGCACGAGACAACGTGAATCGCTCTCGGCGTCATGTCTCTTCACGGCGCCATGATAACGGAAATCGAGGAGATCGCTCAAACGAGGACCGGGACCACGACAACCACCACGATCACAACGATCGCGAACGACGGGTGCCAGACAATACTGGTCATGGCCGCCGCCGTATCGACGACGACGATGGAGATCGGCACCGAGACAACAGCGGAAGACGACGACAGGATTCCCGAGATCCAGGTCGTCATCCTCGTAATCGTACGCCGGAACCAAGCGACCCATCGTCATCGTCATCATCCGCGTCCTCCTCATCGTCAGACAAACATCCACGAAGGACACACGACCGCCGACAACCCACCGCCCCTAACGCTGGGTGTAGGGCTTTCGGTCGTTCCCTACGTGATGTTCGATGGCCTGAGAGATTCTGACCCGGAGCAATAGAAAAGTATGATGGGAGCACCGACCCAGAGGAGTTCCTTCAAGTCTACTCCACAGTACTCTATGCTGCCAGAGCAGACGACAACGTGTTAGCGAACTATTTACCAACCGCGTTGAAGGGTTCTGCACGCTCATGGCTGATGCATCTTCCTCCCTACTCAATCTCTTCGTGGGCAGACCTGTGGCAACAATTCATCGCCAATTTCCAAGGAACATACAAGCGCCACGCGATCGAAGATGACCTACACGCGTTGACATAGAACTCGGGTGAATCATTGAGGGAATATGTTCGACGTTTCAACGAGTGCAGAAACACAATTCCTGAAATCACCGATGCTTCTGTAATTCGCGCCTTCAAATCCGGTGTCAGAGATCGCTACACTACCCAGGAGTTGGCGACAAGACGCATCACAACCACTCAGAGATTATTCGAGATCGTTGAGCGATGCGCCCACGCAGATGATGCGCTAAGACGCAAGAACGATAGGCCGAAGACCGGGGGAGAGAAGAAACCAGCCACGGATACATCTGAGTCAAGCAAGAAGAAAAATCGCAAAAACGGGAAAAGGAAAGCTCAAGCGGAAGTCCTCGCAGCAGAATACGCGAACCCTCTCAAACGCCTAGACCCACAAAGCAACGACACAAAGAAATCATGGTGCCCCATACACAAGACGGACAGACATTCTCTGGAAGATTGCCTTGTTTTCAAAAAGTCGCTCGAGAAGCACATGGCATTTGAAAAAGGCAAGCGAGTACGCGTTGTCGAGACGAACGAAGAGACGACTCCTCACGAACCGGACTCAGCGTATCCAGACTCCGACCTCCACGTCTCACACATCTTCGGCGGTTCCACAACATACTCCTCCAAGCGAGAATACAAGAAAGTGGAACATGAAGTCTGCTCGACATGGCAGGGGGCTGCACCCAAGATGAAGTGGTCCGAGCAGAAGATAGAGTTCTCGGAAGAAGACCACCCCAAGACCGCCGTTATCCCAGGACGATATCCGACCGTGGTCGAACCCACTATTCGGAACATCAAGGTAGCGCGAGTTCTCATTGACGGTGGCAGCTCAATCAATCTTCTTTTCGCCAGCACTTTGGACGCGATGGGAATTCCGCAAAACGAGTTGACACCAACTGATCAACCCTTTCATGGAATTACTCCCCACTCATCGTCCAGACCTTTGGGCAAGATTACGTTGCCCGTGACTTTCGGCCAAGCCAACAACTTCCGAACAGAACAGATCACCTTTGATGTTGCTGAATTCGATACAGCTTACAACGCCATCATCGGGAGAACTGCACTTGCGAAGTTCATGGCCGCATCTCACTACGCATATCAAGTGCTTAAGATGCCGGGACCGAAGGGAACAATCACTATTCAAGGGAACGCAAAGCTGGCAGTGCAATGCGACAAGCGGAGCCTCGACATGGTCGAGCAAATGCCCAGCCCACCCGCCACGACTGAGCCACCCAAGAAAGTGACCAAGACAAACAAGACGCCGAAACCAGACGGCGCCATCAAGATTGTTCCACTCTCCAGTGCCAACCCCGACAAGACCGTCAAGATCGGGGCGACACTAAACGAGAAATAGGAACTCGCGCTCATCACCTTCCTCCGCGACAATGCCGACGTGTTCGCTTGGCAGCCGTCCAACATGC
This sequence comes from Oryza glaberrima, assembly GCF_000147395.1. NCBI lineage: Eukaryota > Viridiplantae > Streptophyta > Magnoliopsida > Poales > Poaceae > Oryza > Oryza glaberrima. Next base: position 13,969,203 of record NC_068328.1, on the reverse strand, counting down.
CGGGGGTCCCTAGGGAGGTGATTGAGCACAAACTCATGGTGCGACCCGATGCCAAGCCAGTAAAGCAAAGACTGCGGAGATTTGCACCAGACCGAAAACAAGCCATACGAGAAGAGCTCGACAAACTTCTCAAAGCTGGCTTCATCAGAGAAGTACTTCATCCAGAGTGGCTAGCCAATCCAGTCATGGTGCGGAAGGCTGACGGAAAATGGAGAATGTGTGTCGACTTTACCGACCTCAACAAGGCGTGCCCCAAGGATCACTTTCCACTTCCTCGAATAGACCAACTGGTGGATTCAACAGCCGGTTGCGAGTTATTGAGCTTCCTCGACGCTTACTCTGGCTACCACCAAATCAGCATGGCAAAAGAGGACGAAGAGAAGACAGCATTCATCACGCCGTTCGGGGTATTTTGCTATGTTAAGATGCCGTTCGGACTGATAACAGCTGGGAATACTTTCCAGCGCACGGTTCAGGGCGCACTTAGCAATCAGCTTGGCAACAATGTCGAGGCTTACGTCGATGACATCGTTGTCAAAACCAAGACAGGCGACTCATTGATTGACGATCTGCGGAAAACGTTCGACAACCTTCGACGATATCGCGTCATGCTCAATCCTGAGAAGTGCACGTTCGGAGTACCGTCGGGCAAGCTGCTCGGATTCCTTGTCTCTGGCAGAGGGATAGAAGCAAATCCTGAGAAGATCAAGGCAATCGAGAACATGAAGTCGCCTACAAGACTCAAGGAGGTACAAAAGCTAACCGGATGCATGGCAGCACTAAGCAGATTCGTCGCTAGGATGGGAGAACGAGGAAAACCTTTCTTCGCTCTGTTGAAGAAACAAGACAAATTTGTATGGACACAGGAAGCCGAAAAGGCATTCATTGCACTCAAGCGCTACCTATCAAACTCCCCTGTACTTGTTGCTCCCCAAACTAATGAAGAATTATTCCTCTATATTGCCGCCACGCCACACTCCGTTAGCACTGTCATTGTTGTCGAGAGAGAGAAAGTACAGCGATCAGTTTATTACGTCAGCGAAGCTCTCCACGACGCCAAGACAAGATACCCACAGATCCAAAAGCTGCTTTACGTAGTCATCATGACATCAAGGAAGCTACGCCACTATTTTCAAGCCCACAGAGTCACAGTTGTCTCCTCTTTCCCTCTTGGTGAAGTTATGAGAAACAAAGACGTTGTCGGTCGCATTGCAAAATGGGTAGTCGAGCTGAGCCAGTTTGATGTCCACTTTGTGCCACGAACAGCCATCAAGTCCCAGGTACTCGCTGACTTCGTTGCCGATTGGACTATGCTAGATAACAAATCAGACAACCAAGGCGACAATGCAACATGGACAATGGCGTTCGATGGCGCACTCAACAGCCAAGGAGCTGGGGCAGGATTTATCTTGACGTCTCCCTCCGGAGATCAATTCAAGCACGCAATCCACCTCAACTTCAGGGCGACCAATAACACTGTAGAATACGAAGGACTACTCGCCGGGATACGAGCTGCAGCTATACTTGGGGCTAAGCGACTAATCGTCAAAGGGGACTCCGAACTAGTCACGAACCAGGTACACAAAGATTATAAATGCTCTAACTCCGAGTTATCCAAGTATCTCGCAGAAGTCAGGAAGCTAGAGAAAAATTTCGATGGGATCAAGGTCCGATACGTCTACCGCAAGGACAACGTCGAGCCAAACGACCTAGCACGACGTGCGTCCAGACGAGAACCGCTCGAGCCCGGCACTTTTCTCGATATGCTGACGAAGCCATCGGTGAAAGAGGTTAGCGGCGAAGTCAGCCCGAACACCCCCGACATTAGCTCGGAGGTCACCGAGGCAGAACGCCGTTGCCGACATCGAAACCACAGACGACTGGCGCATCCCACTAATCAAATTCATCAGCAGCGAGGATTTGCCCGAGGACGATACAGAGGCCGAGAAAATAACCTGTAAAGCAAAGATCTACTGTATGGTCGGCAACGATCTATACAAGAAAGCGCCAAACGGGGTACTTCTCAAATGTGTCTCGACCGACGACGGCAGACACCTCCTCCTCGACATACATGAAGGCATATGTGGGTCACACGCCGCCGGTCGGACATTGGTCGGCAAAGCTTTTCGACAAGGCTTTTTCTGGCCAACCGCCCTTAAAGATGCATGCGACATGGTGTAGCGATGTGACCCTGTCAATTCCACAGTAAACACACAAAGCTACCCGCGCAAGCGCTCCAGACTATCCCTCTGACTTGGCCATTCTCGTGCTGGAGGCTAGATATACTTGGGCCATTCCCACGAGGACAGGGCGGCTACAGATTCCTATTCGTGGCGATCGACAAATTCACCAAATGGATCGAAGCAGTACCCACGAGGGAAATCAAGGCCGACAACGCCATCAAATTCATCAAAGGGATATTTTGCAGATACGGACTACCACACCGCATCATAACTGATAACTGTTCCCAGTTCATCAGCGCCGATTTCCAGGACTACTGCATCGGGCTGGGGGTCAAAATATGTTTCGCCTCGGTCTCTCACCCTCAAAGCAACGGACAAGTCGAGAGGGCAAACGGCATAGTACTACAAGGGATGAAAACCCACGTCTACAACAGGCTCATGTCACACGACAAAAGGTGGGTTGAAGAACTCCCATCAGTACTATGGGCCGTACGCACCACACCGACAACGTCTAATAAGGAAACACCCTTCTTCCTCGTGTACGGCTCTGAGGCCATGCTCCCAGGCGAGCTACAACATCAGAGTACACGAGTACAGAAGTACTCTGACGAGAACCAGGAGGAGCAGCGAAATATCGATGTAAATCTTCTCGAGGAGCATCGGGAACGAGTTGCCATCCGAGCAGCCAGCTATCAATAGACCCTCTGCCGTTATCACGAGAAGCGCATCCGTGCACGCATACTTTTAATCGGCGACTATGCCCTCCGTCGAGTTCAAAGCCAAGCAGGGCGAAACAAACTCTCACCTAAATGGGAAGGACCTTGCACGATCACACAAGTCTTGCGGCCAGGCGCATTCAAAATCGCAGACGGCGACGGTCGCGAATTAGCAAATTCTTGGAACATTGACCAACTACGTAAATTCTATGTATGAGTCAATATCATCCATACCTGTAAGCACCCTTACAGTATCAATAAAGGCTATTTCTAGGCCCATATCACAATCAACGTGTTTCGCCCGATGATCCCTCACTCTGATGACACTTAGCGTTGAAACCTGTCCTTATGTCCCTTTACGCCGTCTCGACAAGGCCTCCGAGGAACCTAAGGGATCTTCGGCTGGGGACGCCCAGAGCCGATAAGGCCTTGTCAGATCCTGTAGAGACGAAAGACCATGTAAGATCTGGTCGTGTAAGAGTTCTCGCCGTGCGTATTAACCAAGCCGTGAAATCGGAAATCAACTTTCCAACTTCACAGCTGGGGCCTAGGATCAGAGCTTATTCAACCAAGGCAGGTCAAAGGTCCAAGAGCCTTATCCTCCGAGAAAATTTCTCCGACGACAAGGCTGGGGGCTAGGGAGAGTGTATGACTCAAATGGATGACTAAAGTCGTTAACTGAGAACACACTCTTACACATGACATCCAGAGTAAGAGACATTTGTCAAAGATAGATTTCTTTATTCACAAAATACTCCTTACAGTTTTTTCACAAATCTTTTGCTACATTACATCTTTTCCTAAGATATTTGTCACAGGGTACGAGTACTACCAAGAAGGCCAACGCCAATCCATAAACTGGAAGATTTTCTCGGACAACGGCGATATTGACCTTGCCAGATGGTCTATCTCCATCGGAGTCCTCCGAGAATAAGCAAAACCCTCACGAAGATATTCGAGGTCCAGGTGCGGGCAATGATCTCGTAGGCAAGCCAACACGTGCCCCCCGGCATATCGGCTCGATCGACGACACTCCTGCTTCAAGACCTCGTCGATACGCTTGCCGATTCAATCGAGTTGGGCACAGGCCCCATTAAGCCACGAGATGTACCCGGCCGCCGACTCCTCGGGATCTCCGCGGACTACTCGAAGCTCCCTGCATACTCTGGCCATGGATGTGTAGCAACTCTTCAAGTACGAGTTAAACCATACCTCACGGCCTCGGAGCGTTTCCACAGCCTGCTCTTTCTTCACGGCCAGCATGGTTCTCTCGAGCTCCGGCACTTCAAACTTCGTCTTCCAATATTGGATACGACGATCTTGGCTAGCAAGGGCACCCTCGGGATCTGCTAAACGTGATAACCACTAAGTCAAGCTATACATCTCTTTCGGGAACATGGCTGACCTAGTCAGGTGGGCATTAAGGGGTGAAGGGACTACTAACCTGAGGAAGTCATCGCCATCCTTCCCTCTATATCAAGGGGTTGATCCACATGGTCAGGCGAGACGTGTGGTTCAAACTCGAGTACCGGAATTACTGCCAGTGACTCGGGCTGCCCGCGCTGCTGGACATCCTCGTCATCAGTATCTCTACAGAGGACAAAAGTTCCCGAGGTCAGCATACCAAAGTAAGCCGGGATAGTAATCGCACGCACAAAGGCGGTCAGAGTTCGAGTTTTACACATTATCTAGGAAATACAAGAAGTCCTACTCTTCAAAAAGGGGGAGAACAGACTCCCCCAGATCACCGACTTCTTCCATCATCTCCTTACGCGTGTCGCTGGCTGCCCCCTGGTCCAAGATCTCGCGCAGATCGAGTTCAGGACGCGACAGACTTACACACGATAGGACATGACACGCCCCGGTGTAGATTCCGTTTGACGTCTCCTCCGCAATCCTGGCTGCATGCTTGGAGGGGATTTCCCCCATCGCCGTCGCCAGTTCCGCGAGAGAGGAGGTCAGCGAAAACTCATCGGGAATCGCTGGGATCGTGGACGTGACGCCGCATTCCCCGGCGAGCTGGTGAAGGCCAGTGTAGGTGACCCTCAACGAGCCCCGGATCTCAGATAGGTTGTTCCCGAGTTCCGACATTCGGTCCTCGAGCCCCTTCCGTTGTCGCTCGTTGCCGGCCGCCAACTCTCTCATCTTCGTGAGGTCTTCACGGGCTTCAGCCAACTCGCGCACCAGTCTGTCAGCACGCGCGTTCGCCGTCGCTGCTTCCGACCTCGCCTCCGCAATCTCGCGGCCGATGCCACGAGCACCGGCTTCGAGGAGGCGCCCCATCTCGACTTGGAGCTCCTCCCAGGTGAGGACTACAGCTGGCAGATCACGACCTGCCGCGGGGTCACTGACTGGGCCACTAGGCGTCGCCTCCCGGCTCCCGGCTGCAGGCACGACATCCGTCGAGGCCACGACGGGCGACGCACTGGAAGCTCCTTCGGACTTAGCTCGCGCAACCTTTGCCCGCGCCTCCCTACAGGACGACCACGAGTCAGACAACAATCGAATAAGAAGCGCGGGGATTCAAGAATTCATCTACTTACTTCTCGCCGATCGTCACAATGCGTTGTCGTCGTGGAGGTGGGGGAGACGCGTTCGAGGCCTGGAAGACAATCAACGCAAAGTAAGGAAAAATCCTTCTTGCTGCATGATTTAACGACAAAATAAATTACCGAGGGAGTCGACGCCTTGCGACGTTGTCCGCTTACATACGAGAATTTCCTCGGCTTTGTCGGAACATTGCCACCGCTAGTGGTGGTAGCATCAGACACCTCCTTGACGACCTTCACTTTCAGAGATGACGCCAACTGATGGTCCGCGAGCGGTCCGATGATATCAGTCAAAGGAAGGGCCTACGCTCAATCAAGTCATAAAGTGATTTCGAAAGGAGAATGCGGGATGTTCATCGAATATACTTACGTTGATGGCTTCATCACGTTCCGCCGCCCCCTTTTCACAAAGGGGCACAGGGATGTCACTCGCTGTGGTCGGGCCACTGATCATCACTTGGCCGACACGGCGCTTCACGGTTTCATCGCTCAGACCTATTAATCGAGAACCAACCTTCGAAAAGTCAAGAGGAATGCGAACACAAGTATGTCGAGATAAATGCAAGAAAGATACCCCGAGGAGAAACCCGGGTCGCGTCCTCTGGCCCAGAATAGTTATAAGCTGGATGGGCCCGAGCCTGAAGCGGCTGGATCCGCCTACCAACGAAGTCTGCAACGACTTCATATCCCGACAAACCCCATACTCGGAGATCGTCGATGATGTCGATAAACGACTGAAGAGAGGGGGTCAAGGGGGGCTTTGCGGTCCAAGACGGAATCTTGTCCGGTTGATCTTCGGGAACCACGAAGACAGGGTTCGAGTCCTTGATCTCAAGATAAAACCACCTATTCCTCCACTTGCTGCGAGAAGAAGGGCACTGGAAGGGAATGTAACGCGACTTCAGGCCATCCCGAAGTCGGAACCCGACGCAACCAGATACCCTGTTGGATTCCATCCAACGCAGTTCGTAGTAAAAGCGAAAAAGATCAAGGAAAGGCTCTACCCCGATGTAGGCCTCGCAAAGATGCACAAAGATGCTAAGGAAGGCGATGGAATTGGGGTTCAAATGGAGAAGAGAAAGACCATAGAAATTCAAAACCAGGAGAAGAAATTCGGAAGGTGGAGGGAGAAAACCGCAGAGAACATAATCTTCGATCGCAACCATGCGACCCAAGATGGGCTGAGGATTAGTACCTCCTGCTTCCCTCTCAATGGTTCCACGGCCAGGAAGAGCGCCATCCTCCTGGAGTTTCTTCAACGTTGCACTGGTGGAAGCTGATTTGCCGAGGTCCATTGCTGATTGAAGGTCGCCGGAAAACGAGCCTAGGTTGATGAACTAGGGTTTCTTGCGGCGGCAGAGAAGGCAAAGAGTGCTTGGAGGTGGTGTGTGTTTAACAGGTTTGGAGGATTTCAAAATGGACTCCCAAAATTCCTTTAAATAGGCGCACTACCGACGGTGCGAATTCCAGGGAACAAAGAGAGATGCCCGCCGGAAATTTCTGGTCCCGTTACGCGCGGCGGTTTTTTTTGGACTTCAGTTTAAAATTCGCTCGTGACCGTTGGGCTTCAAATGGCGTGCTCGACTATGGTCTATCTCCGCGGTCCTCGCACCGGGGGAATGACAACAGTCTCGACACCCGAAGTCGCAAATGGTTGCACGAGTTCATTTTAAGCAGAAGTCGGGGGCTACTGTCAGGGTTACGGGTTAGGCATACCCTTTACCCTTCGATATACGTTACATATCGATATGGCATACCCACGCGCATGCAGATATTTCCTGTATATTCTAAGGAAACCTTTCACGGAATCTACAGATGGGAAGAATCCTACTCGGGCAGAACTGGGTCTTTGGCGTATCGTATAGGGTCTGATACCTCCGAGTTCTATGAGGAGACCTCCACATCTGCGATATAAAAGGGGCCCCCCTGGGAGGGTTTAGGCATCGAATCTCAGAGCCAACACAACCTCCACAGCCTACGAAGCCGGAGCTTACGAGGAGCCAAGTCATCGAGAGCTAGTCGAATCAACTCGACTACAATCTCGCCGGATCCGACAAGTTCCCTTGTTCTCTTTGTAACCTGTGTTTTCTACCATATAATCCCACATCAACTGGATTAGGGTTATTACCTATCAAGGGGTCTGAACCAGTATAATTCTTGTCTTTTGTTTGCTTGATGTCGTACTACGTAGATCCTTATACCAACGTACCCCAATACCCTCTATATCCGGTCTACGGGTATCACCTGTCGACAGGTGTGACATAAGTGCACTTAAGATAAGATGTGACGTGTGTACTAATAATACGAATCTGAATAATCATAATCTATATTCGTATTCCTAGAATATACCACATCTTATTCGTAATACGATACTTAGGGTGTGTTTGATTGCCGATCACACTTTGCCACAACTAAAGTTAGGCAAGTTGTGCCAGCCATAAAAGTATGATGGATAAATCGCTACCACAAAGTGTGGTAAAGTTGACAGGAAAATTGAGTTTATGATATGTGGGACATGCTATTGAAAAAGTATGGCAAGTCGCATGCCTAATAAACTGTGACAGCCAAAAGTGTGATGTGGCAAAGTGTCACTAGTGGAGAAGTGCTTTTTACTCCCGGTTCGTAACCCTCCCAGTAGTCCCAGTTTTCCAACCGGGACTACGAATCCGGGACTAAATATCGCTAACCGGGACTAGTCCCGATTGGTGTTTGGACTAAAGAGAGGGATCTTTAGTCCCGGTTGGTAACACCAACCGGGAGTAAAGAGAGAATAGCGGCAGTCCCAGATGGTCCCCTTTTCTTTTTTTATTCAGATGGTCCCCTTTTCTTTTTTTTATTTTCTCCCAAATCAAGGTGGATGCATATCCCCAAATCAAACTAACATCCCAAATCCACATCACAAATAAAGTAACAATCTAAATCCAGATCACAAATCTTAAAGTTACATATACACACAAATCAAATACATCACAGGTCATCTCAGATCCATCCAATAAATCACAAAATTATACATGTGAATCACAATTTTTTTTAAAAAAGAAAACAACGCCGTTGCCGCCGCCCGCCGGCCGCCGGCTGCCGGATGGGAAGGGGAGGATGGGCATGAGGAGGTGGAGGAGAGGGGAGGGGATGAGGAAGGGGAGGAGGTGGAGGGGATGGATCGAGATGAAGAAGGATCGATCTGAGATCTGAACTGTAGGAAGGGGAGGAGAAGGGAAAGAAGGGGGAGATTCGATCTGTGGAGGAGAGGATAAGGGATGGGGATTATATACTATGCTTGGAATTTTAGTTCCGGTTGGTGTTCCCAACCGATCTTTAGTCCCGGTTGGGCGGTTGGGAACACCAACCGGAAGTAAAGTGGTGATTTTTAGTCCTGATTGGTGACACCAACCGGGACTAAAGATCATAGAATGGCTCTAGGGTTTTCAACTGGGACTAAACATCATTTTTAGTCCCGGTTCTTTTTGGAACCGGGATTATTAATGGTTTTGGGTCAACCCAGCAAAAATCATTTCTCCACCAGTGTGTAGCCCATGAACCAAACACCCCGTTATATTGAGGGCATGTTTAGTTCACGAACGAAAATTTTTGGCGTGTCACATCGGATATACAGACACATATTTAAAGTATTAAACATAGACTAATAACAAAACAAATTACAAATTTCGCCTGGAAACTGCGAGACAAATTTATTAAGCCTAATTAATCCGACATTAGCAAATGTTTACTGTAGCACCACATTGTCAAATCATGGCGTAATTAGGCTTAAAAGATCCGTCTCGTAATTTACACGTGATCTGTGTAATTAGTTTTTTTTTCCATATTTAATACTCTATGTATGTGTCCAAATATTTGATGTGATAGGATGAAAAATTTTTGTTTGGGAACTAATCAAGGCCCGAGATAGAGGGAGCAGTAGGTAGGTATAAGAGGAGGTACAATAGCAGGCTACAAGCCAGCTGCAAACATATTTTAAGGAGATAAATGAGGAGAGAGAAGAGCAGCGGGCTACATATTTGTAGCCAGTTGTAGCATGGACTCCAAGACGCAGTGTGTGTATGACAGGTGGGTGTAGGATCGAGATGTCGATTAGAGGGGGGGTGAATAGGCGATTTAAAACTAAATAACACCTAATCAAAACTAACCTATGTTGCTAGACTTGGTGAGGGTCAACTCTAACTAAGCAACTAAGTTATGTTTTACAAACCTAGGGTGATAGTGGCTCAATTATGTCTCTAGGAAAGTAAATCACACTCCTATGTCAATGTTTAGCAATCCTAGGGTGATATGATCTCAAGTTTGTCTCTAGAAATGTAAATTGCACAAATGTAAATGCGACAATCAAATGAGACAAGGACACAAGAGATTTTTTACCGAGATTCGGAAACTCGCCGGTTTCCTACTCCCCGTTGAGGCGAGCCCAACTCCACCGCTCAACCACGAAGCCACCGCATGTCCCCTTCGTTCACCTTGCCCTTGCTCTTGTCTTCAACTTCGGCTTGATGAGCAATGCACTTCTTGGAAGGTGATGCTTCCTCCATCTCCTTCTTCTTCAACTTGTACATGTCATTGGTGTTGATCTTCCCCAAGAGGCTTGCGGGTGTCATCCTTGACATGTTGGAGTTGATGAGCATGGTGACAAGGGTCTAATACTTCTCCGGTAGAGCCCTAAGCATCTTTTGGGCAACCTCAAGATCGGTGTAGTTTGCCCCAAGCCCCTTGAGATCATTCACAATGACATTGAGCCTCCCATGCATGTCATTCACACTCTCATGAGGCAACATGGAGAATGTCTCATATTGGATCTTGAGGAAATGAAGCTTGGCATCCTTGTACTCGCTTGTGCCCTCATGGATCTCCGCCAACTTGTTCCAAATCTCATGTGCGGTCTCAAGGTTGCTCACTCTATCGAACTCCTCTTGGCTCAAAGAGTTTAACAAAGCATTCATACCTTGGGCATTGAATTGGAGGTTGCGGTGAACAATCTCCGTCAAGGGCGTGCCGGTGATAGCAAAGCCTACATCCACAATTCTCCAAATATGGAAGCTCATAGCTTTGAGGTGAGTAGACATTTTAATTTTCCAAGTGGAGTAGTTTGTGCCATTAAACATGGGAGCCTTCCCTACATGGTTCACCTCGTTCGACATCTTCTCTCTAGGCGGTGAAGCCCAATCAAGAGAGACCAAGCTCTGATACCACTTGTAGTATCGAGATGTCGACTATAGGGGGGTGAATAGGCGATTTAAAACTAAATGACACCTAATCAAAACTAACCTAAGTTGCTAGGCTTGGTGAGGGTCAACTCTAACTAAGCAACTAAGTTATGTTTTACAAACCTAGGGTGATAGTGGCTCAATTATGTCTCTAGGAAAATAAATCACACTCCTATGTCAATGTTTAGCAATCCTAGGGTGATATGATCTCAAGTTTGTTTCTAGAAATGTAAATTGCACAAATGTAAATGCGACAATCAAATGAGACAAGGACACAAGAGATTTTTCACTGAGGTTCGGAAACTCGCCGGTTTCCTAATCCCCATTGAGGCGAGCCCAACTCCACCGCTCAACCACGAAGCCACCGCACGCCCCCTTCATCAAGGGGTGGGCAAGGCGGGAGCCGGCCCATGGAGAGGACTACCCAAGCCTCGATCTCTAGGGTAGTTCTTCCTTCACTCCGAAGGTGGTGAACTCCAAACAACTCACAAACCGGCGCCGGGCCTCCTCCACAATCTTCTCGGAAAGGTCACCGGGCAACTCCTCCACAAGCCGTCTAGGAGGCGGCAACCTCTAAGAGTAACAAGCAATGACCCGGCGTGTAGATGATTAATCAAGTGCCACACTAGCTCTACAAATGGAAGCAATGCACTTGACTCTTGGCTAATCAACCCTCTAACACACTAGATGAATGAACACAAAGCTCAAGTGGGTGTGAGAGAGGTGCAAAGGGTGTATGCAATTAAATTGGGTGCCAGGAGAGCCCCCTTACTGCTGGAGGGGGAGTATTTATACTCCCACCAATCAAAACTAGCCGTTGGGGGCGAAATCCCCCAACTTTGTGCTCTGCTGGTCTGACCAGAGGTATGTGGCCGGTCAGACCATGCTACTTTGCAACGGCTAGAAAACTAGCCGTTGTAGCGGCTGTCAGAGGGCCCCATCGGCCTGGCCGGTCAGACCGGCGTTGAGTGGGCGGTCAGACCGGCCTCGGCTCGATCAGACCGCCATCGGCTCGGTCTGACCGAATACGGCTCCGTCGGCTCTGTATCGGCCACCCCGAGTAGCACAATCCCGGCCTCCAAGGGGCCGGTCTGACCGCGTATGTGCCGCCGGTCAGACCGCCGTTGTGGCGCCGGTCAGACCGGCCAGGGCATGCCGGTCAGACCGCCACAATGTGGCCGGTTTGACCGCCCCTGGTCAGGGCGAGCCCAGTGAAAAGTAAAGTGTTTGTGTGTGTGTGTGATGAAAATGTGAGCACATGTGAAAATGCAATGACCTAATGTGGCAATTTAATCATCTCTTTGTTAGGTCATTACCCCCTTGATAGTACGGCGAAACTAACAAATAAATTAGCAAATTTGATCGCCCTTCACCTCGATCAATTTTAAAACTAAAACACTAGTTTTACCGTTTTCTTTTCTTCGCTTCGCGCCATCAAATTTTAATCCATCGATAGTCATCCATGCGCACACATGACATGGATCTAACTTAAAATATTATCTTAATAGCAACGGTTAGTTCACAATTAGCGCTTGTCATTAATTACCAAAATTAACAACGGGGTCTAGATGCTTCAGTGGGACCAAGTATTAATAGTGTAGTATGCAACTATTATATAAATGAGCTATTAGATTTGTTACAGATAAATTGTAGCTAGTAGTTGGCTATATTATTAAACTTGCGAGCTAGCTGCTGATGCATGGAAAAGATATATAGGGTGTGTTCACCTAAGGGTTCCCAACACCTCTCCATCGTTTTCCGCGTGCACGCTTTTCAAACTGCTAAACGGTGTGTTTTTTGCAAAAAGTTTCTATACGAAAGTTGCTTAAAAAAATCATATTGATTTATTTTTAAAAAAAGATTAGCTAATTTTTAATTAATCACGTGTTAATGGATAGCTCCGTTTACCGTGCGGAGGAGATTTGCTCCCAACCTCCCCCAGCAAACACAGCCATAGCCAGCTGGTCACCGCTGTCGTGCTGCATTGGAATCCGTGCACGCGACACTGGTTAAACTAATCCATGGAAGTGCAGGGCAGGCGCTAATGGATTAGCGTGTGACACGTATACCAGGATCAGCCAGGCATAATTGGAGTAATCAGGTACTAGTAGCCTATCTTGTGTTAATTTGTGCAGTGGTTGGTCCGATCCAGCCACGTCAGCGCGTCTAGCTATTTTAATCAAGGCTTGATATTCATATTCTGACCGCCAGTCAGAGACAAGAATGATTATATGATTATGATGCAGCAGTACGTATAGGGTATACTAGCTAGGGCAGAATGTTGTGTTCAGGCCGTAGAAAAAGACGTACTGTAGCTAGGAGTATCATCTTTTCTACTGGTTGGGAGTTCTACCGGCCGGCTTATGGACTTTTCACAGCAGTATTATCGATACTTATCACATCAATATTATCTATACTTTCTTCGTTTCAAAATAAATTTATTGCTTATATTATTTGTTCTAAATAACTTCATTTCTCTTCGATCTCTTACCTATTCCCGGTTCACAAATTGGCGAGTTCTATTTCTTTAATGGAAAAGGCTATCCATACTAACTTTTTCTTAATATACAACTCACAAAACCTTTAGTTTTTTTCCTCCACCAAAGAATAATAGGATAGAGCAAAATACTCTTTATACTATTTATTTTGGGATGGAGATAACTAGTTTATTCTAAGCTATTTTACCACCCCTTCCATATAAAAATATAAAGATTGTTTTGTTTAGTTAGGATAAAATTTGGATCAATAATTACTCTATTACTCACAAAACCTTTAATTATCCATCCACGGACCCACCTGTATATACTGTTTTGATTTCCACTTAATAATGACTGACACTTTTTAATCTTCCTCCCCCCCTAGTTTTGAGCACCAAAGAATAAAAGTGAAGTTATTTTTGAGACGGATGTAATAGGTGATGAGGAACACTTTAGTTTTTTTCCTCCACCAAAGAATAATAGGATAGAGCAAAATACTCTTTATACTATTTATTTTGGGACGGAGGTAACTAGTTTATTCTAAGCTATTTTACCACCCCTTCCATATAAAAATATATAAAGATTATTTTGTTTAGTTAGGATAAAATTTGGATCAATAATTACTCTATTAGAATTATTAGTTTCATATTCAAAAGTACTTTTTTACAATTATATACTTTTAGTAACATAAACGAAGTCTTGTCACGATAAAACAAAATATACCTTATATTTGTATATGGTTTATAAGAATATATTTCACTCGGTCAAAAATATTTTATGTTTAGTACAAGGTTTGATTAAAATTTAAAATCATGCACCAATATTATCGCATGCTTAGTTTAAATAAAACAAATGATACACATAAACCTGCCTTCAAATTAAAGTACAATCATAAAACCATATTTTATATTTTATAAATTTATTTTAATATAAAAATTAATTGTCAGAATTTTAAAGTTGTGATCAAATCTTGTTTTAAATGTCAAATAAGAGTATTTAAGACCGGAGAAAATATATTCTAATTTATTTTTGATAAGCAATTGTCCATATATAATCAATCCAATCGTTTATTTACAACACCTGCAGATAGGAGTAACTATCAGCAGCTGCCCACAACCATTCCTGCAGATCGAGCAGCACCAGCGCAGCAGCAGATAGTAGTGAGTACCACTAGTAGTTGTCAGCGACAATTAGGTAGTAGGAGGCACACTCTGTCACTCTGAACTGCATGCATATACAGTTCAGGAGTGTATAACTACATTAATAATACCATGGGAGTTGTATGGGACCCCTTAACCTTTGGGATATCATTTACAGCTCTCTTAGTCCATATACTGTATACTCTATTGCTACTACACTATGGATCAGTAGTAGAAAATTATTACACTGACAAATTAGTGATCTATCGACACCATGTTTAGCATGAACTGAGGTTGAACAACCTGCAGACTGCAGTCAGCTGCTTCGGCTGTGTTTAGTTCCACGCCAAAACTGAAAGTTTAAAGAAATTGGAACGATGTGACGGAAAAGTTAAAAGTTTATGTGTGTATGAAAATTCGATGTGATGAAAAAGTTAGAAGTTTGAAGAAAAAAGTTGGAATCTAAACCTGCCTTCATTCCTATCCTCCTTTCAAAGGAAACAGTGGTGGCCATCACCACTGTCTTCAATACCAATTCCCTAATTTTTTTCCGAGACCTAAAAGGATAAGTCAGGCTAGAGGGCACATATGTTAATTACTCCTTACCAACTCTCTTTTTTTAAGAAAAAACAATGAGCTATATAGCAATTAAGAGATAATATACGGGTTAATCATGATTTTTTTAATTAAAATCCCGTTGCACGGACAATATTGCTATTCTAATAATTAAAGGAATTAAATTTCAACCTTTAGCTCCGGAGCTTCTAGCCCAACATTATCACAAAAGTTCAGGACTTAAGCTGTGCCATCTGACAGCATGGTGGTGGAAAACTTCAGCAAAACAAAGCTAACATTATTTAGATGAAATTATTAAAAACATATTATACTGCTAAAATCTTCATATGTGATTGGAAAAGATGTGCATAACCACAGTTGTATATTTATATATGTGTAGGCATGTGGCCTTGTTTCAGTGCTGAAATACAGCATGATATGCATGCATGTGTCTAGTGTCTTACATATATATAATATCGTGTAATCAAACCCCTAGGCTTATGTTATTGAGGTATATGTTATTGAGGTACAGGAATGGTAATACAATACTTTATAGAGAAAATCCAATATACCATTGACGAGCACCCTGTTCCAATAAATGTATCGGCGGATGTAACTTTCAGAAAATACCACTGTACGAGTCAAACATATTCCAGAGATGCTATTGCTATTAAGGTTCCATCCACTTCTCTCCGTTAAAATGTAATGGAGTTAACATAATGCAATTAATGGATGAAACCCTAACGGCAATGGTGCTATTTCTGAGAATTGGCTCATACGATGATATTTTTTGCAAGTTGCGTCTGGAAAATACATTCTTGGAATATGGTGTTGTTAATGGTATTTGTTGGATTTTCTCTACTTCATAAAGCATGATTTGTTTTTCATTTTCAGTAAGCGAACTTTGTATACTTCCTGCAAACAGATATACTTCCTCCATTCCAAATTGATCTATATATAGTTTTTTTGGGATTATTACTAAATGATCTACATATTTGTGTTCATTCATTAGGTCTATTCGTTATTTGTGCATTGGAGTAAATGGACATTGATGCATGCATCCATGCACACAAGCATTTATAACCCACATGCAATATCTTGATTTGCTATTGGCTAGGAAATAGTGGGGATGGTGTATGCATTGAGTTTGTTGCTAGAGTAAATATAGTACTATGAGAGAGTTATTAGCTTTTTTTGGTCTTTGTGTACCTAAGAAATATGTAGATCAATTTGGAATGTAGGGAGTAGGTTTACTATGGATGTCACCAATCTCAAAATTTTAAATCATCAATTGATCAATATATAAAAGCATTAAGATTTACCATGAAGAGATGCTTTCATATTGTTATACTTTTAAAACTCTTTTATACTATACTTTTATATAGTTACAAAAATATTGATGAAACATAGTACTCCCTCTATCTATTTTTGATAGTCATATTTTATCTTGGCACACAAACTAAGGATAAGTAATTATAGTTATCATCTATTTAAACATGCTACTAGTCATTCCTCGTAAACAAACGATTCATTAATATTTACATTTCTCGATGCACATGTAGCTAATCTTGTGTGGAAGAATGGAGAGTCATGCATTAAATCCGATAAATTCATTAAGAGGATATGTTGTTGGATTGAAATATGCCTATCAAAAATAGATTTTTCAGATTTGGAAATATGACTATCAAAAGTAGATGGAGGGAGTATGTTGTTGGACTGAAATATGCCTATCAAAAATAAATTTTTTAGATTTGAAAATATAACTATCAAGAGTAGATGGAGGGAGTACTACTTTAATCACTGCTACTATATTCGTTGTCGTATCTTTATTTCAAGTTGCAGGATATTTTGTCATAATAATCGACCAATCTTGGACCAGATAATTAAGGATCACGCGCCACGTGGTATGTCATATCACTATTTATGGACCATCACTCTGTTTCCTTATTCTCAATTAAGGCTCATGTTGACATCCTGATCTGAAGCTGGCCTCGTAGCTATGTTTCATTTAATTTATGTACAGCATCTAGAGCATCCCAATGTAGTTTGTAGAAATTGAAATAACTCTGAGAGCAAGCTAGCAAATGTGAGTGACTATCGCCATCAACAATTAATTATTTATCCTGTTAAAGGTCATCTCTCTTAGATGAGTTGAAATTGATCGACTGATGGATAATGTAATCTAAAGTTTTTATAGTTTAAGGATATAAACGAATAAAGTATCTATCACAAGTTAATGTCATATAAAATATTCTAAGAAAATTGTTACATGAGACGTATTACTTAGGAGCTCGGGAAGTGTGCACTCGAAAAATATAGAATTCAACATCAAATAGGTGCTCCCTCATTTCAATAAAGAATGCAATTATAGGATATAAAACACAAATTAGTGGAGAAGATAAAAAAAAACTTAGATGCTTCTGATTAATTGAGGGATAGTCGGGATATTTAAGGATAAATAGGGATAAATTTAAATGATAAATAATTGATTAGATAAATAGTCCTATAGAATTGTAATTTATGGGAAAATTTTGGATCATAGAATTGCATTATTCTTTATTATACGGGGGAGTAGTATTTTCTTGTAATGATCACTTCCTGTTTCTATTCTGCCACAGTAGCTTAGATCTACTACTCCCTATATCCCAAAATGTTTGACGCCGTTGGTTTTTTTAAAAATGTTTGACCGTTCGTCTTATTCAAAAAAATTTAAGTAATTATTAATTCGTTTCCTATCATTTGATTTATTGTTAAATATATTTTTATGTATACATATATTTTTACACATTTCATAAAAGTTTTTGAATAAGACGAACAGTTAAACATGTTTAAAAAAGTCAACGGCGTCAAACATTTAGATAGGAGGGAGTACTATGTAACACGACGAATAGCAAGCTTGTATCAGAAACATCATTTGTGTTACATTGTGAGAGTGCCCTTAAATATAACTCTCTCAAATTAGGGAACTAGTAGATGCTAACCCTATGGGCTAACATAGCTCAATGAGTTATAGTACTGAAATGTTTTTTTTCCTAAGAGAAGTGTGCGAGTTTACTTCCCCATCAAAGCAATGAATTAACAAATTAAATCTTGTGAAGTACTAGTGGACAAGTGGCCGGACTAGTCTCGTATCAAATCAAATCAAAGTAGTAGTAAGTGTGCTTTGGTAATATTTCTTTCTAGTCCCTCCATCTAAAATATTTGTCATTCTAGATAGTTTAACATAGACTAAAATTTAAGAAAATAAAGATTATAATACCCTACGGTTAGGAGTGGAGTAGTAGTTTAGGGGTAGAAAATGAAGAAAATTTGAATATAAAGGAATGGATGGGACAACTAGTACTTTTAGCGACAAGTAGAGCAACATCGGACTAAAATACAGAGAATAATATATAATAAGTTTGCTTTTAAGTAATCGTTGCATCGAAGTTTGTGAAAATAAAAAATAAATGCATTGGGAACAAATAAAGAGATAAATAATTGCATTATGATTTAAGAAAGTGAGTGTGTTATGATCTTTTTGGCTTTGTGGGATGGGTGTAAAATGAATTTATTTTGAGAACGAGGGTGTATCTGCCGAAATGTTTGCAAGACAAATTAAAAGGGAAAAATATCCTTTAATCGGTCTCAAACTCGTGAAGTTGACATTAGACCTGTTTGTTCATTATTAGCAGCTAGGAATAAATCCACTTTGACTCCCTCAATTCCTCAAATATACATCCAATTTTATTTGTATCACTCAACTATAATACCTGATGTTTTGAACCCTCAACAATTAGAAAACCGATACAAAATGATTTCCTGGGTAGTTTTAAGAGTGGTTTGCGCTGATGTGGTACATTAACCTTGTACAACCGCCGAGTCAGCATATGGGGGGCCCACAGTCATCCTCTGCTACTCCAATGTATTATCCATTTTGTACCGGTTTCAATTGTTAAAGGTTCCAACTATGTGGTATTGCGGTTGAGAGTTATGGATTGCGTTGGACATATATTTGAGGGAGTTAAAGTGAACTTAGTCCTTAGTGGCTACGGTCTACATGACCTCATGGTTGATGGGCCTAAGGCCCAGTACGAATCGAATCTTTATGCTGTAGCTGTTGCTTCGGCCCGTGTCATCAGAGACTTGTACTGTAGCAGCATATATGATTAAGGAACATTTTAATTTGGCCTTGTTACCTTGAGGTTTCTTCTGTCATTTACTAAGCAGGTAGCTCACACAGCCTCATAACCGTATGTGGTCACATTGTCTAGTTTGTTTTGCACCGGATGCATTTGTACATGTGGCGAACTAATCTTAGACTTATTTCTTAGCTAATAATTGATCACAGGTGTGGCCAAATTCTTTAGCAGTAACAAAAGAGGAACATATCGTATTCATTTAGTACTGTAATTAAGAAGGTCATCGGCGAGATAAATGCCATCAATTATCTGGATCCTACAACAATGAAGATGAAAATAATGGGCACACTTGAGCCAACTCGTAACTTAAACTTGTGTGAGTGGGGACAGGTCTACCAGCCCATTGAGCCACATTTGCCGTTTGGATCCCATGTGATTATTAAGGCGAATATTAATAAACGATTGCCATTAATTTTGTTAATAATGAAACCTATGTACGTATATAATTAACGATTTTTTTCCCTCATCGATCCGAGATACACACGTCTACCTGAGATATATTGAGAGAATATCTCACAATTCAGTCCATTGTTCCACCTCTCCTACTCCAATGTATTATTCTTTTTACTACATACTTTATTTGGTTATAAATATTTAGAGCTGCATCCTTTCGTTGATTATAAATATTTAACGTTTAAAATAAGATTTGATTGCGAAAGGGCCTGTAACCTAGTAGTTACAAGAGCCTCAGTAGTACCTGAGGTCCTGGGTTCGACTCCCCATGGGAGCGAATTTTCCAGGATTTAACGGTGTTGTGCTTCCCGGTTGGGCGGCGGAGAGTACGACGCCAGATCAAGGAGGAGGAGGAGGAGCACTTCTCTCCTCTAACTCCTCTGAATTTGCCGGCCCCGTCCCGGTCGGTTGGTGTTGGGCGGCGGAGAGTAGGCGTCTCTCCTCTAACTCCTCTGAATTTGCCAGCCCAGTCCCGGTCGGTTGGTGTTGGGCGGCAGAGAGTAGGCGTCTCTCCTCTAACTCCTCTGAATTTGCCAGATCGAGGAGGAGGAGGAGCAGTTAATATTCCTCTAACTCCTCTGAATTTGCCGGCCCAGTCCCGGTCGGTTGGTGTTGGGCGGCGGAGAGTAGGCATCGCCAGATCGAGGAGGAGGAGGAGCAGTTAATATTCCTCTAACTCCTTTGAATTTGCCGGCCCAGTCCCGGTCGGTTGGTGTTGGGCGGCGGAGAGTAGGCATCGCCAGATCGAGGAGGAGGAGGATCGAGGAGGAGGAGGTCCCGGTCGGTTGGTGTTGGGCGGTGGAGAGTAGGCATCGCCAGATCGAGGAGGAGGAGGATCGAGGAGGAGGAGGAGCAGTTAATATTCCTCGTATCGAGGAGGAGGAGGAGCAGTTAATATTCCTCTTCCTCCTCCTCTCCTTTTAACTTCTCTCCTCTAACTCCTCTGAATTTGCCGGCCCAGTCCCGGTTGGTAACACCAACCGGAACAAAAAATCTTCCCGGCCCAATCCCGGTTGGTAACACCAATCGGAACAAAAGATCGGCATGCCCAATATGGGCGGCGGAGAGTACGATCCCGGTCGGTTGGTGTTGGACGGCGGAGAGTACGATGCCTAGTCTCCGCCAGATCGAGGAGGAGGAGGAGCAGTTAATATTCCTCTCCCTCTACCTCTCCTTTTAACTTCTCTCATCTAACTCCTCTGAATTTGCCGGCCCAGTCCCGGTTGGTAACACCAACCGGCACAAAAGATCTTGCCTGCCCAGTCCCCAGTCCCGGTTGGTAACACCAACCGGAACAAAAGATCGGCATGCCCAACATGGGCGACGGAGAGTACGAGGCCAGATCGAGGAGGAGGAGGAGTTAATATTCCTCTTCCTCCTCCTCTCCTTTTAACTTCTCTCCTCTAACTTCTCTCCTCCTTTTCCTCTTTCTCCTCTAACTTCTGAGCGCCGGCGGTCGGAGGGACTGGTGGCCAGCGGCGTGCCAGCGCGGAGGCCCGAGCAGCGTGGTGGCGGGCGGCGCGCCGGCGCGGCAGCGGCAACGGGCTTTTTTTTTTTCTTCTTTTTAGAATTTGTGATCCGTATCTGTGTATTTGATTTGTGTGTGATGTGAATGTGATGTATCTGTGATGAATTTGTAAAAGTTGTGATGTAATTTTTTTTTAAGATTTTGTGATGTATTTGAATATAATCGATTTGGGGAGTTGAGGATTTGAGGATTTGGGAATAATTTATTTGGGATTTTGGGATGGGGATGGGGTGAAATCAATATATAGAAACAATGAAGAAATAAAAAAAATAATGGAGCAACCGGATCTAGCTAGCCTAGCTCTATCTTTAGTCTCGGTTGGTAACACTAACCGGGACTAAAAATGGATTTTACTCCCGGTTTTTTCACCCCGTTCTAATACAAATGGATCTTTAGTCCCGGATTGGTAGTCCCGGTTTGAAAACCGGGACTAAGGGGGGTTACGAACCGGGAGTAAAGCCCCTTTCTCCACCAGTGTTAGTGAAAAAAGAATGGTACGTAGAATTGCCTTGAAAAGTATACTACCATATAATACGTTTATAAGAATTTATATTGTTCAAATATAAAATTAATGATCAAAATAGATGTCAAACAATAAACGTGCAAGTTTTAAAATTAAGTTCAATAAAATCTGGTTATAGACAAGGGTGTAGCATTTGTAGGAATGTACATTCCTTTGTATTTCCAACTAGCATGTCTACTTCAAAAAGTAAAGGAAAAAGGTCGAAATTACCCTCTAACTTTTGCATTAGTTAAACTAGCTGGGTGGCCCGCGCAATTGCGCGGCTAGCACCTAAACAAAATCATATATTTTTCAGTACGATTTTACTTAAAATTTATTAAATAGCTATCTCGTTGTCTCACTGATGGAGAAACCATCTTTACTCCCGGTTTATAACCCCACTACGAATCCGGGACTAAAGATCGCTATCTTTAGTCCCGGGTGAAATAACCGGGAGTAAAGATCGATTTTGGGACTAAAGAGATGGATCTTTAGTCCCGGTTAATGCCACCAACCGGGACTAAAGAGAGGATAGGGGCAGTCCTGGTTGGTCCATTTTCTTTTTATTTTCTCCCAAATCAAGTGGGATGTATATACCCAGATCAAACAACAAATCCCCAAATCGAGTGTCACGCATATACCTAAATCAAACCCCAAATTCCCAAATCAAAGTAACATCACAAATCATTCACATCACAAATACAAATCCTAAGTTACTTACATACAAATCAAATACATCACAAATCTTAAAAAAATTACACACAAATCAAATGCATCGATCACAGGTCGATTATACATCTTAGATCCATGCAATGAATCACAAATTCTAAAAAAGAAATTATACATCTCTCAATCACAAATTAAAACAAAAAGAGAGGAGAGCCGGCGCGCTGCTGCCCCGTGCGCAGCCCCGCCGCCCGCGCCGCGTGCTGCCCCGCTGCCCGGCCACCGCGTGAGGGCGCCTCCGCGCCGCCCAGCCTGAGAAGTGGGGAGGAGAGGGGAGGTGGCGGATCCAAAGGAGGTTGAGAAGTGGGGAGGAGAGGGGAGGTGGCGGATCCAAAGGAGGTTGAGAAGTGGGGAGGAGAGGGGAGGGGAGGGGGCGGATCCAGAGGAGGTAGAGGAAGAGATGGGAGGAGGAAGAGGAAGAGATGGGGTGAGTGAGGAGAGAAGGAGATAAAGGTCAGAACTTATTAACTGATCCTCCCGTGTGCCTTGATCTTTTTTACCGGTTGGTAACACCAACCAGGACTAAAAATAGATCTTTAGTATCGGTTGGTATCACCAACCGGGACTAAAGATAAAGGAGGGGTCTGACACCACCTGCCGTCTTTTGAACCAGGACTAGAAATGATCTTTAGTCCCGGTTGATGTTACCAACCGGGACTAAAATTCAAAAAGTAGTTCTAAACTTTTGAACCGGGACTAAAGATCTTTAGTCCCGGTTTTTAGTGGAACCGGAACTATTGTGGATTTCGGCCGACCGACCAAAGATGGTTTCTCCACCAGTGTCTTAAGACTTTGAAAGACCAAATCTTATCATCCCCGTATTTCTAATTATATAGTTTTTAAAAGCCACACTAGCTGCTACCCCTTATTTCTGTCATATCCTTCTTTATGTGCTTGCTCGATCTACCACTATTTCTATCCATTCTCCTTGAAACCTTTAAAAATTCGATCTTATAGCTTTTAGAGTTTATTATTTTGTTGGGCTTCGTTTTTATAATTTCTAGAAGTCCCGTCAAACACTGCCATTATGCTCCTTTACGGCCCATCCACTATCCTCTTTATTGTTATTGGGATATAAAAATCGAATATAATTATCGTTCGGGTTCATTTTTTACTTTCTAAAAGTCCCGCCAAACCGTCAACGGCTTTGCTACTGTACTCCTTTATGGCTCGCCCGCTGCCTCCCTTCTTTATTGTCATTGAGATTTTAAAATTGAACATGATTATCATTGGTGTTTTTTTTACTTTTTAGAAGTTTTGAACATTTAAAAATTGAACCTTGTAGTTTTTAGAGTTTATTGTCTTCTTAGGTTTCATTTTTTATATTTTTTAGAAGTCCCGTTAAACGATGCCACTATACTCTTTTATGGCCCATCTGCTGCCTACTCTTGATTGTCATTGGGATTCTAAAAATCGAATATAACTATCGTTGGGATTTATTTTTTATTTTCTAGAAGTCTCGCCAACCATCGGTGGCTTTGTAGTATACTCCTATACACCCTGCCCGCTGCTTCTACTTTTTATTGTCATTGTGATTTTAAAAATTGAATATAATTATCAATGGGGTTTATTTTTTTTACTTTCTATAAGTCCCGGTAACCGCCTTGCCCGTTTACTTCACGACCTGCCTTTCATCCCTCCTTTTAATCGTTATTAGGATTCTATTTGGTGTTTTACTACAGTTTTTATATGTCGTATCAACCGCCACCACTGTACTCTTTTATAGGCCTGTTACTTAATTTATCTCGTCATGTGTTTAGATGGTCTTTTCTTTCAATAGTCTTTATTTTTCTTCACCAATTTTAGTTATTTATAAATTGTATTCCTAATTGAAATCTTTTTTTTATTTTTCTAATTACAGAAATTATTTTTTTTCAAATTTTAATTAATATCGTATAGTTTTCTTTTAATATTTTTATTTTTATTGTTGAATTTCAGTTGTTTCAAACTTGTATTCCTACTTGAACCCTCTTTTAATTTTTCTAATTTTGGATATTATTTATTTTTTATTCTGAATTTTAATTAATCTCGTATTATGTTCTTATATGGATTCTTCTTTTAATATTGCTTATTTTTAATTCCGAATTTAAGTTTTGAACTCTTCTTTTCTTTTTGCTAATTTCAGATTTTATTTTTATTTTTATTCTGAATATTAATTAATCTCGTATTGGTTTCTTATATGGATTCTTCTCTCAATATTCCTTATTTTTAATTCCGAATTTCAGTTATTTTTAAATTGTATTCCTACTTGGACTCTCCTTTTCTTTTCTAATTTTAGATTTTATTTTATTTTTATTCCAAATTTTGATTAATCTCGTATTGGGTTCTTATATGGACTCTTATTTCAATATTGCTTATTTTTAATTCCGATTTGGCTATTTTTAAATTATATTTCTACTTGGACTCTCATTTTCTTTTTCTCCGATTAATGTGGGAATTTCTAGCCCCCACGGCGAACGTGGTGCCTCCTTTTAAAGCTGTTTTAATAATATAATAGATAGATAGATAGATAGATAGATAGAAGATTTATCCCCTCAACTCTAATACCGGGCATTCTACAAAATTTTTTAAATTGGACAAATTACCTCTCTCAGTCAGGTAAAAGATGTGATGTGTTCATTCAATCCTATACGTGGGATCAATGGTGCCCATGTGGCAGCGTATTAGTCCTGTGGTAGTACAGTAATCAATATTTAACTAAATAAATATTTTAAAATTGTTTTTTAGTTGATTGGACTGTCATCTGTGCACCGTGTAGGAACAAAACTACTCTAGATTAAGCCAAATGATAAATTGTGAGATGCAGAATATTCGGTTTAAAGTTGAGGAGGTAAATCGAACAACTGCAAAAGTCTAGGTAATAATATGGACTTTTTCCAAGAGTAAAAATGCGTTAGGTTGATTTACCAATTCCCATGAAACATATTGTGCATCCTTGCTAATTATAAACATGCACAGGATCAAACTGGAAATTTGGAATATAATTTCGCCCATCACAAACGCATATGCCTGTTTCTTCCTTCTTATTACTTACACATACACACACCCATAGATACGGCCCTATCATATATATCTTATCCATGGTTTACATATAGCGACACCACAACACGCCGTACAGCTAATATTGGATCGCATCTCATCAGGAAACTGAACTTTAATATCTGGCTTAATTAGCTAAATATATATTTCTAAATCTAGCTGAGCTTTCTTAGATGTGTTGTTGAGCTCGTATCTTCATCGAGGTGTTACGTGAGATGAGTGTGTGTTTAGTTGGTTGATTCATTGCACCCTGGCTTATGGCTAATGGTCCTGTTGACATGGAAAGAAAAAACAGCTGCCGTCGCAACTTCCACTGAAAATTATAGGAGTACGATTTTCCAGTTCCACATCGGTTTAGAGGGAACGTCATAGTAAATCGATGGTGATATATACCCAAGAGTATCGGTTATAGTGCCAAGCTTCTTAATAATTAGATCAATTATATTAGAAATTAACCACTATGAACAATCAGTTTTCTTAATTTCTTTCTTCTTTGATACTCCCTCCGTATTTTAATGTATGACGCCGTTGATTTTTTAACCAACGTTTGACCATTCGTCTTATTCAATTTTTTATGCAAATATAAAAATACTTATGTCATGCTTAAAGAATATTTGATGATAAATAAAGTCACAATAAAATAAATGATAATTACATAAAATTTTTAAATAAAACGAAAGGTCAAACGTTTATCAAAAAGTCAACGGCGTCATACATTAAAACGGAGGAACTATGAACCATCGGTTCACTCTGATTTAATTTAAACCGACAAGCTAGCTTAGCGTGAAACGGTCATCGTCGTCTCTCTCGCGACAGTCTACGTATATACGACGTACAGCTCTACTATAGCCTAGAGCATCTCCAGCAGTAGCCCCTACTTTAAAGCTTCTAAAGATCAAATAGGGGCTGCCACCAATTCTTTAGGACTCTAAAAATATCATTAACTCTAGCAGTAGCCCCTATATTTTAGCCCCTATTTCTTTTTCTTTTTTTATTTTAGTATAAATTGTATGTTTGTGTCTACTTTAACACCACAATAATTCAAAAAATAATTCTAGCGCATGAAATTCAACCATATTGAAATTTACAATTTTAAACACCATGATTCAAATTTGAATTCAAAATTTTTAACATGAAAATGACATGTCCTACAAGAAAATATTGAACACGACCCATAGTTGACAGAAAATGCAAACGAAACAAATTATCGAGCACCATGAAGCGCCCACAAATGTTCCATAAGAAAATTTAATTTCCACTATCTCAAATAACAAACTAGACAATTATATTCATAATAATACAGTATGGAGTATATATTTAACACTCAAAGCCTATAAAAAGAAGTGCTACATACTAACTGATAACTCTACTGATCCATAGCAACGACAGTTCAGTGCAGTGCTACTAGTATGTACATTGCCACAATCCAATGCAGTGCTACTAGTACAAGCACAGTGTTTGAGATTCTTCTCTACCACCGAAGAAGTCTACTACTCATACAGTTCTAAAAAATATATAAAACAAATCAATGTCCAGCACAAAAAGTGGTCAAGTATAATACTACTACTTCTCTACTAGTAGTACTCCTACCACACAGATTAGTTCAATCCAGAAAACTCTAGGGGGCAGAGAGCGGCGAGCAGAGGGTGGCGTGTAGGCTGGCTTGGAGCAGTGGCCCTCCGGCAGTGCGCAGGCGGCGGCCCTCCATCCGGTGGGCCAATGGGGCAGAGTGGGGGCGGGCAGCTGTTGGCTCTCCTGCCGGCGAGCAGATAGTGGCATGCGGGCGGACAGCGGTAGGGACGATGGCTCTGCAGCGGGAGGACCATGGCTGTGCGGGGTGGTGTGTGGATAGCAACGTGCAGACCGACGGCGGGAGGTCGTGCAACACCGTGTGGACGGCGGACTCGTGAGGGCGGCGGCCGGAGGCCCTTGCGGATGATGGGCGACAGAGGTAGGGAAAATTCTCACTTTTTGTGCCAATCTTGCCGGAGGTGTAGGGGAATCGATGGCCGCCGGCGCCGGAGCCTAGATGAGATCCAGCGTCGCGGTGCCGCGCAGGAATGTGACGAGAACGCGAAAGTGAATTGTCATTTAGCGCCAGAAAAATGTCGATGGGGGCTGTGCTCGGAGCCCCCAGGACTAGGGGCTTGGGGATGGATCTGAGGGCCTCGGGGGCTGGGTTTAGGGTCTCTGCTAGATCTATTTTTTTATGTTAACCCTCAAAATTTGTTTAGGGACTGGGTTTAAGGTCCCTGCTGGAGATGCTCTTAGCCAAGTGTACGTACGCCATGTGCTGGGCCACACGGAGACGGCCGGCCAGTGATTGCACATTTGCACGGTGTAGATGCATCCTCTAGTCTAGCTAGCACACACTACTACGGAATATCCAATAGATGCCCGTTAGGAACGGTACATATAGGTATCGGATTTTCTAACAGGCAGCTCTCAGCTAATACTATATAGAGAGTTGAAGGTGTCAGTTTAGAAACCGATACATTTAAGATTCCATGAAAAAAAATCGGCTCACATTGGTTCAAATCAAGCCGATGCTTCAAACCAATAACAAGTACATAAACTGAATAAAAAATTCTCACAAATTCAACAACAATAAATAAGAATCATCTCAGAAAACTATATAACATAATATTCATAAAAAAAAAACCACTGTCGCCACTGCTCACCTAAGGCCGAGACGTTGCTGCTCACCATCACTGTCAGATCCAGAAGAACACGGAGTGGAGATTTCTGAGAGAGGTGGATGGGGAAGGGGAGGTGGGGTACCTACTTGTTAGTCCACCGTCGTCGTTGCTCACGGGGAGGTGGGCTAAGGGGAGGAGGCCACTGCTCACCATGTTCTACGCTGAGCGACGGGGAACCATAGATCTGACGGGCCCCCCGAGTTAGATGTGGCATTGGTGCACCGCCGTCACTGTTGGACGGGCCGAGGCGGCCCGTCATCGCCATTGGAGGGAGGGGGAAGCACAGATCCGATGGCCTTTGAATCGGATCGATGTGGTGTCGTCGGTGCACCACCATCACCATTGGACGGCCCGAGGGGAGGAGGTTTCTTTTGTATTTTAGATCTGCGTGAGGGAGGGAAAAGCAACATGTATAATCTTTTCTGTAGTTGTGTATGCGTGGAATCTTAAGAAAACAACACGTATAATATTGGTCATATTAGTGCGGACGGTTACTTAAGACAACCACCTAAAAAATAGATTATTCACAAGCTGGTGTCTTTATTAACAATTATGTAGTAATGCTTCGATTGCTATAGACAGATCTCTTATGAAACCGCCTAAAAGAATACGATGATAAGCCTAAAGCCCCTTCAACTTTAACTACCGAAGGTATGATATAAAAAAAGTTATATTAGGCACATCTACACAAAATGACAAATGATTTCTATACTAATGGTGACGTTTGAAGATTCTTCCCTGTCTGTTTTCTTAACAACAGTTATTGTAGACGCGTGGTGTGATTGTTTTTCATTTGGATTTCCTTGCTATAGCGTCCCAATACTATTGTCTTGTAATTTTTTTTCTGTTATATCAATACAAAACGTCCCGTGTTGTTCTTTTTTCTTTTTTTTTGTAAAAAAAAAGGTCACTACGAGTTGCATCGCATGCGCTGCCTACCCGTGGCTTGGATCGCCTGGTCGTCGGTCGGTCGACAAATGGAAGGCGTTCGTACGCAAGTACAACGGTACAGCCAGGGGTGGCCAATGATCGATCGATCAGTCGATCGCCTCCCGTTAATCATGTGAAAGTTGCATGGACGGCTTAGGTCGTTGGGGGTCCAACCCGTTCTTTCTTTTTTTTTTTCTCTCTTCCTTCCCTCCCTTAATTTGCAACACACGTGACCGATGCAATAGCAAAAGAAGAGTTGGGTGTAATCATAAATACTCTCTAAGCTGAGATACGAATTAAAGTACGTATAATGCAAAGCCGTACACGTACATATGAGAAGTGTACTGTACTATACTACCTCCGTCCCAAAATAAGAGCAGTCGTCGAAATCCGTATCTAACGTTTGACCGTCCGTCTTATTTGAAAAATTTATGAAAATTTTAAAAAAAAATTAGCCATACATAAAGTTCTATTCATGTTTTATCATCTAATAACAATAAAAATAGTAAACATAAAAAAATTTCAAATAAGACGAACGGTCAAACATTGAAACTGCACTTATTTTGGGACGGAAGTAGTATATAAAATTGGCGCATGCATACACGCGCAGGCAGACAATGGTCGACAGGGTAAATTGCATTGTCCGATTGATGTCCATGTAGAAATGATCGATGTATCTACAGTAGTACGCATGCAGCTGTTTACCTCCTCAATAATTTGTGCGCACAAATGCGGCACACCTAATTAACATACATACATCATGTATATATGTATGTATAGTCATGAACATGTCGTTTTGCTGCCAGCTCCATTGGGATAAGGGACCCCGAACATTATTCCATCATAATGCAAGGTTAATTAGCCAATTATCAACGCACTTGAACGCACGCCAATCATACATGCATGATTATATTTTTATTATGATACATAGTACTCACAGTTACAGAAAATGTATTCCCCATATTAGTGCCCGAAATCGAACCGGCATTATACTTTCGGTACTGATAGGGGCCAGAGGTTATTGGTGTCGGGTTAAGAACCGTCACTGATGAGGGCTCACAGTGCTGGTGCCGGTTGGTGGCTACAACCGACATTGGTACGGATCCAAATTTAAAATTTGGGCTATGAATAAACTAAGAGAAATATTCTTATACTCCTAAAAACTAAGAAAAATATTTTTATACTCCTACCATCTTTAGTTGTGTGCATATAGGAAGTTTTCTATTACTTTCTTCAACTCAAATATAATTCTTGTCATGGTGGAGAATGGAGATTCAAACCCAAAACCTCTCCCTCTTATGTACCTATTTTTACCAACTTATCTACACATTAATCTTTCTTGTTAGCAAATGGATTTTTTTTTTTTGAAATGAATACCGTTCTTCCAAAATGTCAGACCAAGCTATAACGACAGTAGTTATACTTATATTGGTAGAAAAAAAAGTTTTGCACATTTTCTTTTTAGAAAATGGAAACAATTCAAGCATTCGGCTCTTACTACAAATTAAATTCAGCGTTGAAGTTGTAGCACTACGCATAAATTTATTAAGATAGTGTAAAAGCTAAAGCCATATACAAGATGAAAGCCATCATTGTTAGGTGAAAAAAAAGCAAAGTCTTGCTAAATGTCCATCATATTCATATCCATATGGCACACGATGTATACCGTGTTTAGATCCAAATTTTTCTTCAAACTTTTAACTTTTTCCATCACATCAAACTTTCCTACTCACATAAAATTCCAACTTTTCCGTCACATCGTTCCAATTTCAATCAAACTTTCAATTTTGGCGTGAACTAAACACAGCCGTATTTTCTCCATTTAATGTACATAATCCTTCACCAAAAATATATAGACTATTAATTGTTAATTAATTATATTCGTGCATCACAAGCATGATCACCCAATTAATAATTAAACTATATGCGTCAACTAAGTATATTGTACTTACTATTATAAATTTAAAATCTTTCAAGGGTTAATAAGCTTTCAAATTAAAGCATGATAGTAAAACATAATGATTTTAATTGATTTATATATATAGCTAGACCATATATACAGGAGTTGCATATAATGACCCTTCGACGGATTAATTTCTGTTTGCAACAGGAGTTTGTAGATCGATGCTCATTAAACCATAACTGTTCAATCGATTTTCCATGTCACAAAAGAAAGACGTACTGGAGAATTGAACGCGCGTCACAAATAATCATTTATGTGCATATAAAGTTTGTAGGTTGAGAATCAATTTATTTGCACAAATAATCTATTGTTTTACGTGTCATAAAACTTTCCACTTTGTTCAGAAATTTATGCGATAATAAAGCATTCACAAATGTCAATATGCCATAATTGATACTCCCTTCATCCAAAAGTCTCAAATGACGTACTATTTAACTCATGTTTCATGTTACAAAGACCTAGAAATTGTACGCATGCATATAACCAACGAATATTAAAATAGATGCATATAGAGACTAGCTAGCACTGCAACAATTTAATCTAGCACCGCAAAAAGATGATTTCTGCATTTAAGTTTTAGATGCATGGAGACTACAAATATAACCATCTCATTTGAAAAAAACTAGAAAATAAATTAATACTTTTGGATGGAGGAAGTAGTATTATACTCCCTCCGTTCCAAAATATAAGACACAACCATCCTTAACCCAAAGACCAAGAAACAATTATTATCATTTCCTAGTTTGGATCACCCTAATAAGTATAATGCATACATCCAATTTATCTTGAGGATGAAGGATTTAAAAAAGTATAATTTAATGGAGAAGAGGTCCTAGTTAATTGTATGCATGCATGTATGTCTTATATTATGGAACATCCAAAAAAAAAGTAGTTGTGTCTTATATTACGAAACGGAGGGAGTATATGCATGCTAACAAATAACATAACTACAAAGTACTGTTTCCTAAAAATATCATTTTCATTTATTATTGATATACATCTCATTTTCTCCCAACCTATATAAGCAATTTTGTACATACCGCATCAGTGTCCCCAAAACCACCATCCAAACCACTTTAGAAAGGCTAGACGGATCGATGGTTTAGTAAATGTCTAGGGTAGATATTCGGTTGTATAAAGCTTATTAACTTTTGCTCTTAAACTTTGTTCAAAGTACATTTTTCACCCTGGCCTACAAATTAAATGATTGTTTCTCATCCTAACTTTCAGAACCGGATAAATAACACTTTGAAACATGGCGTTTTAGTGGTTTTGGTTGAAATAGGAGGTTATTTTTCTAATTTATATTCTTACTATATATGTTTAAGGTCCAAAACTATGAAACATACCTAATTGAAGTTTGTATTAGCAAAACCAAAAAAACCACTACCGTATTGATCAAAGCCACTGTGAGAAGTGGTTCGGGGTTTCATATGTCTGGTTTTCATATTTTACGATGAAAAACTACATGTTTTGTAGTTCAGAAACTTTACCCTATTTGGTCTTTTAAAGTTCAAGGTAGACAAACATACATGCAAAAGTTAATTGTTTTCCTTAAAATTCCTTAAAATTGTGACTTCATTTGCCATTTTAAAGACATATATACCTATATTTCTAAAACCGGAGGGTGGAAAGCTCATACATGTTAAATACACATGTGGATGCAGTAGAACAGACATTTGCATGTAAATACAATTTATGTCCAATTTGACACCTTTTTGATGTTTCTCTCTCTCACACCCATATAGGAATTGAACTATATATCCACACTGTAAAACCCTGCAAAATTAAAGTAAAATTCTACCTGTCGCGGGCTTTAATTTACTTTAATTTTTACCGGCTATTTAATTATTAGAGGTCTTAGACTCTTTTAAAAAGAAGTATGCAAGATATCTAGATATAGCTCTTCAATGTAGAGACTAGGTTGAATATATTATCCTCAGCCCAACATAAAAATCCTAGCTATCAATTTGAACAAACATATCCAGATTAATAGCTCGTATTTAGTTTTCTTAAGACAGAAGGAGTACATCAAAATAAAAGAAAAAAAAAGCAACACACATGGTAAGCAGGGCATAATATAATTAAAAGGAAAACGAAAAAAAAATAAAGGAGCTGGTGGTGCATGATGGCAAGTGTACTTTTGGTTAGATGCACTAACTCTAGTCGGGTACGTACTCAACTACACAAAGTACGTACGTACGTAGCCACGTAGGTAGCATGAGTGGTTAGACGTATGTGCATGGCCCTCTAGGTAGCCCACACCTATCACCACGTCGTCGGTCCAAATCAAAGGCCCCCTGTTCATGCTGCCAGCCACCACTAACTACACTGTGCCATGTTTTCGTACAGTACTTATACGAATTGAATTTAAATTATTTTGGATCGACGTTAATTATCGACGCCATATATGTGTACGTACTACGAATGTACGTGCATGTATGCATGGTTTGGATGGTGATCTACGGCCATATAGCCCCTCGATGTTTCACGTCACATGCATGCATGCATGAGTTGTGAGGTTTTCTTTCTTCTCCGTCTCATCACGTACGAGGTAACAAATCACTCCGTATAGATACCTTACCCAACTTAGCTATATGCATGGTATGTTTGAGGAGCTTCTCATAGCTCCAAATTCTTCTAGAATCAAAAGATCTTTTAAATTAACCGTCCAGCTTACCGTTCAGATTCTAGAAATGAAGCTGTAGTTGTGAAATCCAAAAAATAAAGTAGAAGCCGAAATATGAACCTAGATTTCTATCATAGCTACATATCTGAATCTAGAGCTTTTTCAAATACTCCCTCCGTTCTATTTTAAGTGTAACCATGAGTAGATCTATAGTCAGCTATATACAAGCTAAGCTGAGAGAAATTAAGATAGATTAGTGAAAAGTAACTAGAGGTCTCTTGTTAGTGAAAAAAAGCAAAGCATGTATGGGGTGTGGCATGTGTATGCTTGTTCACACGCTTAAGTATACTGTGCAAGTGGACAGTTAATTAACTGCTAGTATCAGCTAAGCTCCAAACAGTTAAGGAGAAAAAGGGAACAGCTGCTTTTGGCCAGCAATGCAAGCATGCACAGTGGCCGTGTGGTTAGGTTGCATATCTGATTAAGCAGATAGCTACAGGGCGTTCAGTGTTGACACTTCACACTGCATGCAGGTGATGTGATCTCTAGACTACAGAACACATGCACAGTGTCAAGGCTCTGTTCCATCCGAAGAACTGTTGATCCGATCGATCGATGTTTTTTATCGATGTCCTACGACTGTCCTGCCCATGGATGATGCTCCTTGCCTGCTACTCCGTACGTACTTAATTTGATCTTGATTTATATATACATCAAGGGGGTATCTAATTATTTAACCTGAAAATACACACAAATTTCAGTTACTTTTAGACGACTCCGATTACACCAAGATGCATATATACATAACATAAACCTTATCCTCCATACATGGCCCCCTTTTTTCTTCCCCACAACACGTGTCTCGCCTTCCTAGCATGCTCCCTCACTCGCATTCCCACCCCCACGCCGCTACCTCCATCGCCCTATTGTGCTGCCACCCAGTCTTGTCGTCGGTGCGTGAAGCCGGCAAAGACACACCAGCGAGCCTTGCTCGACCGGCATCCTCCCTCGCTCCTCCCTTGACTACTACTTTTCTTCTTTAAGCATAGAGACATAAAGCATCCATCCCACCGGTTTTTCCTCGTAATGGTTAAGGTTGTTAAAATCATAACCTTGAATTGGAATTGAATGTCTTTAAGTAGGGTTGCAATGATATAATCGTATGCACAAAAATTGTAGAATTCTACATGCTAGAATTGTTGAGATTCTAGCAAGTAGAATCATAAAGTCGTAAAATCATACAAGAAAGTCGAGATTTTAATAAACTTTATCACTACTAGCTTGCGGTACTGGATTCGCCTCCATTGCCCCTCCTCCTAACACTCTCGCTGTTGCCACCCACCCCAACTCCACCCATTGCTTGACTGCCTGCTCGTTTCTGCCACCCTCTTAATTATGGGCTTCCAGTCTTCCACCTCCCTGGTGATCCCTCCAAAATCACCCTCACCTTCCTCCTATCCCCTCCACCACCTCCTAAACCGGGAACCCTAGATCCTCAGCCACATTTCTTCCACCAGAGGTCGCCACCGCCATCATAAAAAAATGGCCACCATCGATGAGTTACTCCTCCCTTCTTTCTCCCCCTCTCCCTTCCATTCCGAGCTTAAAATTAAAGACGACTCTGTGGCTGTTGAATTTTACAGTCAACAGGAGCAGGTGTTTAAGATTTGGAAAATCTCAATCACCTGAAAACTATTCCCCTAATAGTAATTAGTTTTGGATAAGTGATCTTCGTATCAATGAGAAAAGAAACAATGGCACGTGAATTTTGCTGCCTGACGCAGATGACACAGGTGCCAGGGGCATATGTCAGTTCACTTTCAAAGGAAAGAAGAGAGATCACGAGAGTAATAATGCTAAAGCAAAACACGAATGTATATATATGCAGGACGGTAACTACAGGAGCATCGTGCAGCATGGCACTATATACCTTCATTTTCAATCCTGCATGGCGCCGTCAAGAAGATATGAAGTAACTTTTGGTTGGAATTAAAGAGCGAAAGTTAATTACTTTCAGAAAACAATATTGTTACACGTTCCGCGGGGGTGCAGATACACTGCAGTTGGCTTCCAACTAGACTTCACCCGGTGAATTTGGACCCTTTACTTTGTTTCTACGGGCTAGATGTAGCCATGTCACCTCTTTTCAATTACACATTTACAATAGAAACAATTTTATCTACTTTTTCTTTAATTTTTTGCGTAGCCCATCCATTCAGATCAATAGCCTCCAAAGAGCATCATGGAGGAAAAATTAATTATCTTGAAACTTTTTTTAACTGAGTTGTTATAAAATTAACAGTATCGAGACCTGCATCAAACTCATTCATCCTAATAATCGACAGAACAAGAAGCTTCTATCGGTGCAATGTTTTTGTTTTGTTTGTTCTTATCTAATTGTTGTCATAAAGTTTGAAGATAACAAGTTCTCTCCTATACTGGATAACGTTTTTTTTATAGACTCTACATCATTTTTTTTTTGAAAGAAAATAGGCTTTACGAGATAGCAGCAACTAGGAGGAGAAGGGATTGGTTTAATCTAATCCATCAAATTAAAGGGATGGCTTGGATGAAGTAAATCCACCCGGTGGATTTGGAAGCAACTCCCGGGGATCCACACCCCGTTGCACGGTTATGTTTACATACATGCATTTCAATTCAAGCTTGTAGGTTTTGCGACATAAAAGTGGGAAAATTAAGTCCTTACGGGGGTGCACCCTTCCCTAGATGGTTAATTGGTTATTATGGAATTTTTTTTATAAAAAGGGGTAACATACATAAATTGTTGTGTCATATATGTCACTGCACAAACACACACTTCCAGTTATAAATTCAATCTATGCAAGTTAAAATGAAAGGAACAAATGTAGCTATGAATTGAAAGTGCTTAACTATACTATACTATTTAGGGTTTAATTTGTGTGTTTTCTGTTTCTTGTTGATGTGGGGAAACTATTCTAATCCCTCGAGGGGATATTCCCTCATTTGCTTAAAAACCATCTAAACGGTTATGAAAAATTCTAGAAAAATTTGACAACATTCATACAACACATATATACAACTCCACAAAATCTTAAGTCCAAACTCAACTCACACGTCGAGATATAAAAAAGACAAATTCAGTGTATGAATAGTAGCGTACTGTTTATATCTAAATTTGTCTTTTTTTTTTGTTTCTCGATGTGTAGATCGAATTTGAACATGAATTTTGGTGGACTAGTAGGTATCATTATACTCTATATTGTCAATTTTTTTAAAAAAATTTTCACAACTATTTGCATCGAATTTGAAAGAAAAAAGTATACGAGGGGATATCCCCTCGAGGGATTAGAATCCATTCCCGTTGATGTGTAATCCTGTAAGGTACAAAGCCATAAATGTTTATATTTTAAAATTGAAATTCTATGTCATCAGTAATTTCAACTTAATTATCAAAATATTTTCATAACTTATTCAATTGATATTTGAGAGATTACAGGTATGCAAGGTTAAGGTCTAAATCAAAATTCGATCCCATAAAAGGCACTGTACAATTAAGTACAGTTAAAGTACCTTTCCCCACCTCCTCCAAAACAAATAAAAATAAGGAAAAAAAGCTAAGGTCATTAAGCATGCCAAATATATATGAAGAGGAAATTAAGAAAAAGTGGTAATGATACAACAACCAAGCAACTAAGCTAGAGAAAGAAAAGGCCGGGGGGGCATCAGGGGCCGAAATTAAAAAAGGGGAGGGTCAATGCAACAGCCCCCACAAAGGTACAGGCAGTGGTGGAGGTGAAGGTCGATTTTGCCTATAGCTTATCATGACCACCTGCTTTACTAATCTCTCTCATGCATGCATGCAGCTAGTAGCTAGCTTAGCTGGGGCTCATCACTGGATCACCTTACCTTACCTTACCCTTGGCACGTACTCTGCACAGCAAATCAGCCAGAGGGATCGAAAGGGATATCGAAGGCAGCAGCAGGAGCAGTAGGGCATGCGTGCACTGGAGCAGCGTGTACTGTGCGTCCAGGCACCTACCTGACAGCGACCTCCGCCCCTCCGGCCCCTCTCTCTCCGTCTAGCTAATTCGTTGATCGAGCTCATCTGCATTTCTGAGCTGGCTTTGCTTGCTTGCTCCTCCCCTTTTATACCAGCTCATTGGGAGCTCGGCTAGCTTAATTCTCCTCTTCTCAGCCTTTCCAACCTCAGCTAGAGCTACCATGGCGAAGCAGTCGTGCTGCCACAAGAAGAAGCTGAGGAGGGGGCTGTGGTCGCCGGAGGAGGACGAGAAGCTCATGAATCACATCGCCAAGTATGGCCACGGTTGCTGGAGCTCCGTCCCCAAGCTTGCAGGTAGCTAATTTAACCCATATGCAAATGCATACTACTGCATTATCTGTTAATTCTCAAAAAAAAAAAGCATATTAATTCTGCTTGAGTAGCATGCAAGAACAGTTGTGTTGCTTTCGCTTGCATGCAATGTTTTGTCAGTGGTCTACAGTTACTGTTGCTCGATCTTGGCTAAAGCTAAATTCAGTTGAGAATTTATTGTGATGTTAATTAGGACTGGAGAGATGCGGCAAGAGCTGCAGGTTGAGGTGGATAAACTACCTGAGGCCAGACCTCAAGAGGGGCACCTTCTCCCAGGAGGAGGAAGACCTCATCATTCAGCTGCATTCCATGCTTGGCAACAAGTACGTACTGTATAGTAGTAGCACACACATCTGTCAATCTCTCTCCCGTTCTGTGCCATCTCTGACAATGGCGGCTGCCACTGCCACTGCACTGGCCAGGTGGTCGCAGATCGCGGCGCAGCTGCCGGGGCGGACCGACAACGAGGTCAAGAACTTCTGGAACTCGTACATCAAGAAGAAGCTCAGGGACCGCGGCATCGACCCCGCCACCCACAAGCCGCTCGCTGCCGACTCCTCCGCGACGCCCACGAACACGACGGCGGCGGCGGCGTCGAGGTCGACGGCCACCTGCCGCGCGGTGTTCAGCGACGCCGAGCTGCAGATACCGACGGCGGCGGCCGTGCAGCAGCAACAGCAGGCGCCGCTCGTCGGCGCAATGCAGCTGGTCGACGGCATCAAGATGCCGCTCGACGACTACTGGCCTGCGGCGGCGGCGGCGGCGGCGCCCTCGTCGTCGACGACGACGTTCTCGGCCTACCACCACGCGCTGAGCATGCAGCAGCAGGCCGCGGCCGGATGCGGCGCCGCCGCCGCCTTCGACATGGACGCGCTGTCGCACTGCGGCGTCGTCGTCGCCCCCTCGGCGTCTAGCTCCAGCACGCTCACCTCCATGGCCGGCCTCAGCCCCGCCGCGGCCGACGCCGCCGAGCAGAGCGCCAACGTCGCCGCCGCCGCCGCCACCACCACCAACCTGCCGTGGCTGGACCTGGGGCACGCCAACCCCATCGCGACGATGGACCACTACGCCGGCGTGCTGGACGAGCTCCGGTGGTCCGACTACTTCGACGGCGCATACCAAGCAGCGACGACGGCCACCCAAGGCGGCGCCCTTCAAGGGCAGTGCCTCTACGACGGCGGCGGCGGCGGCGGCAAGGACGTCGACGATGCAGTCCAATTCGTGGACGTCCATAGCCTAAGCAACTGGTGCTAATTACACATCGGTAACCTAATCCATCAACAAACCAACCCAAAAAAAACCAGCACCGCAAAACCAAGACATCCATATATACGACTCTCTCCGTTTCAGGTTATAAAACGTTTTAACATTGATTAAAGTCAAATTATTTTAAATTTAGCTAAGTTTATAGACAAATATAATAATATTTATAATACTAAATTAGTGTCATCAGATCAACAATTGAATATATTTTTCGTAATAAATTTATCTTGGGTTTAAAATGTTACTATTTTTTTTCTATAAATTTAGTCAAACTTAAATCAGTTTGACTTTTACCAAAGTTAAAATGTCTTATAACTTAAAACGGAGGAAGTACGTACATACTACGCTCCAACACTACACATCAAATTTATACTGCTATATATAGTAGTGTTCCAATTTGGTGTTTCTTAATTATTTTTTTCACCCTATATTTATGTTGTATATTTTGGTGTTGAGCAGATTAACTAAGTCAGTGTGACATTGAATTAAGCTGTTAATTTGCCACACATGTAAAGTACATGGTAATGTTGGTACATATATTACAGAGAGAGAGATCGAGGGATATCGATGATGGGCCATGCATGCACGTGGTTAAATAAAGAGTACCAAAATTATTAGCTGATTAATCTTGGGCCTCATCATCATCATCATATGCGTGCAGTCATGCACATATAATTATATTTGACTTTATTTTCGGGGCCCCTCATTATTCTCGTTTTCGTCGTTTCTTGATTTGTCCATTACTGCAAATTTTGGTCCCGTTTCTTTGGCTTTGGCTCAACTGTTTGGTTGATCCGTGGGCGTAATTTGTTTCCATTAAGCTCCATCCGTTTGTCCTGTAGGAGTAATGGTTAAGAGTAACACATATAGTGGC
Organism: Oryza glaberrima; assembly: GCF_000147395.1. NCBI lineage: Eukaryota > Viridiplantae > Streptophyta > Magnoliopsida > Poales > Poaceae > Oryza > Oryza glaberrima. The sequence goes on along the minus strand of NC_068328.1, from coordinate 13,929,230 downwards.
ATCTGTTTTTAATTTCCCTATATTTCTTAATTCTTATGTCGGTTTATTTTGACAGAAGTTTATCAGAGATCTGTGTGAATTGACCTAGTACTGAGATTTGAGATGATAGAACTGGGCCACAATGATAGGCTTTTCATGAGGTATGGGCCAAGTATGGCCCATGGTAATTTTTCAACCTCGGGAACAGTATTGCTGCCACTCGCAGAGTTTCTTTTTCTGAATTTCTTATAAGATGAGCCCTTTTTACTTATACCCAAAATGGATCCAAATATATACAGATAAATTTGTATGTCATATACTTCATCTGGTCATAAATATATAAATATATGATGTTTAGGATATTTTTTTCAAACTTTGACCTTTAATTTTATAATAAATAAATATTTTAAATATTCATTAAAATCTACAGTTTAATTTAAATTCAATTATCCTAGTTCTCACTTCTGCTTTTAATAGATGACATCATTGATTTTTAACATGATGTTTGACCATTCGTGCTATTCAAAAAAATTATACAAATGACATTTATCTTTTTGTGTCATGTATTATCATTAAAGTTACTTTAAGTACGACTTATACTTTTTACTATTTTTTAATAAAATAAATGGTCAAACGTTATTCCAAAATTCAACGGTGTCATCTATTAAAAAAACTGTATATTTAAATTAAATATCTCTGATTCAATTATCCAGTTGTACTATATATATCTCGTCCTAAATATTTCTGATATATACTTTTCATGAGGTATCTATTTTTTCTCGATCGGATATATGTGAAGCAAGAGTTCAATAAATTTAGCATCTCATCGATTGCTTAATTATCAGCCTATCCTATTACAACCAAAATTTGAGTTGAAACACAATTTTATATTTGAACTTGATTGTCTCTATATCCTCCAGCATTAGTATATAAACCGCCAATAGTACAAACGTAAAAAAAATTATCCATAAATTATTTTTGGTTGCTTCATTTATTATTTTTAAGCGCCTTATCAGCCGTAGCTCAAATGATCGGAACCTACATTCCATTTCCTTTTTCCCCCAAAAGTTAGTCCTCTGACCCGACCAGGGTTTGTCCAAGGAATTTCACAGGAAACAGCTCGATCAAGCATTTGCACGAGCGGAGGCTGAGTGGGGTGATCAGGGATATTATTGGGTCGGGGCGAGAGGCCAGATCACGTCCACTACTGAGTCTGAGGTCCAGCACCGGCAGTGCACAAGTTGGTGCCTGTCTCATGATACCGATCGATAGATACACCACACACACACACACACCAGGAAATGCAAAATGCAAATGCAATGCTTATGGTGCCTTGGTCCCGGCAGTAACCGTGTTCCTGAATATTTATATAGTACACCCACCGTACCAACATAAATTCATTTGTAGTTTCTGTATCGTCCATCTTATGTAAAATATTTATAAAAAAATAAAAAATAATAAAGTATTATTTATGTTTTATCGTCTAATAACAATAAAAATACTAATCATAATTTTTTTAAAAAATAAAATGAACGATCAAATATTAGACACAAATCTGATCACAAATGGACTTATTTTTGGGACGGAGGGTGTATGACTGTATCATGCAGTAACCGAACTGAATGTGGTGGGCCCACATGTCAGGCAGTACTAGCTAGTACTATCTCTGCAGTTTCAATAATTAGCTGCAGAGAGGTTGGCCAGGGAGAGGAGAAAGAGAGGGGCATATCTTTTGATCATTGAGATCTGAGGAGATCAAATGCATGGAGTAGTTCTCTTTTCTCTTGTCGACGATGATCGCTGAGCAATAATAATCATTGGGGGGAGGGGGTAATGAGGGGCAGCTATAGCTGCGGATAAAGATGCAGGGTGCTCGTGCTAGCTAGCTAGCTAGCGAGCTGGAGTAGTACTACTGCTACTACTGCTAGTACCAAGGTTGGGGTGGTCTCGCCAGAAAGGACGACAGGGTGCAAACCAACTCATGATTATACATGTCGACCCCCTCTCACTTTGACTTCTCATCACGTGCACCTGTGGTGTTTTGAACAGCTGTGCTAGTTTAAGTACTTACGCTGTGTTTAGTTTTAAAGTTTTTTTCAAACTTCCAACTTTTTTATCACATTAAAATTTTTCTACACATATAAATTTTTAACTTTTCCGTCACATTGTTCCAATTTCAATCAAACTTTCAATTTTAGTGTGAACTAAACACAGTCTTAGTATCAGAAAAAGATTGAAAAAATTATATAGTATTGTTATTCAATATAGTCTCGTATATTGTTATGGTGAAACCTATTGGCCGACTAGATTCAACTTTTATACTTAGAATATGTTAGAATATGTGCTTATATTTATGATTAATAATTTTTCCAGTGGTAATTGATCGGCGTCCCTGTAACGAGACGTATGTAGTGACTCTGTCAATCTTAACATATGATGACTCGGTCTTTGTGGATGCTTACAGGGGTAAGGTATATGTTTATATATTGATAGACGTGAGTGTACACGCGTGTATAAGAGCACATGCGCACAGTGTTTCACAAGAAAATAGCACAGTTATAGTATTTTGAAATATATTAGAAGACGCACATTTGGCCATACCTTTTCTAAAAGTTAAAATCGAAATGTTCAAAAGGATATTGATGATCAAAGCTTAAATGTGTATAGTTCACGTATTCTGAAATGTCACTTATTTATGACTAGGTTGAATGCTGATTATTTACAATAAATTAATTGTTTCAAGTATACCGCAAGGTAGCTTGTGTAAGGATCGAAGATGTTAGGCCTTGTGACGCACAAATAGTGTATACATGTGCACGCCATCCTCAGGATAATAGCATTATGTCCTATTGTATGTATTGATTTGGTAGAATGTTTGGAGCACAACGAGACGAGGAACCCTAATCTAATCTAGTCGACTAATCCGGTGAGATCCTTGAGTAGGAGCTTTACTGATTCTTGTCATGATCTTCGATTGGTATACTTGATGGCTAGGGCTTGAATATCAGTTTGTTGTTTTTTTTATGGTGCATTGGCCCTCTTTTGCTCGGAGAGGCTTTGGTTGTTTTTACACCACGATGTCCTTTGGGACTCGTAAAGATAATAATTCTTAGTTAATATTGAAAAGTTTGGGTGCTGTTCTTTTTCATCTTATTGTACATACCTTAATTATTGTTAAACTTCTTCCTTAGTCGGCACGAGTAGCATCTCTTCTCTTGGAGAAATAGATATATTTATACTAGAAAAAAAATGCTCGTGCATTACAACGGATGAAGGTTATTTTAATCTTATTATTATTCACTGTGAAAATCGTTGTGAGAATTTGTTTGGATATATAATTTTTTAGAAAATCATGTCAAGTTAGCATGCAAGTTTTTTTTAAGAAATTTGTTATACGACTCCTTTTGTATTTCCAAAAGTGAACAAACTTAAAACCCGACTTAAATACGGATCTGTATTTCCATAAGCGAACGAACTTATAAACCAACTTATACACGGATGACGTACCAAAATACCGGCAAAAACATCTTCAATTTTAATAATAGTGGAGGTATCCGTGAGGGATCTCTAGTTATAGCCTTGAGGCTTTAACTATGGTACCTTCAAGTTGACCATTTATATAAAATGAAAACGAAAGTGATAATAGAATGTTATAGGCATACGTGGGCCCACTAGTCTACATAAGAATGGGCTAATAAGAATTTCGAAGACGGTGTGTTGTAGACATACGTACATAGCATGTCAAACCTTTTAGATTCTACAAAGGTGAGAGAATAGACGACAATGCTTGCCCCCAAAGTCAGTTTCCAAATGGTTGTTTAGAAAAGAACTTGTTTTTCTTTATTTGCAGGGAATCGACATAAAAAGGAACTTACAATTATGCCTTTAACTATCTCTTTCTCATCTGTTTTCATGAAAAGAAACAGAAGTCAACTAACTAACTAACACAAAGAAGTACTACTCCATGGCAGAATTGAAAGAGGGCCGGGCTCTTTCCCCTCGCAGAAAGTAGCTCTTTTCATGAAAGAAAAGCATGCAACGTGGGAGGGTTTCTCTATCTTGCTGTGGACTTGTCTAACAACCTCCTTTGATTATTTGCATCGAGCAAACGATCGATACCCCAGCTAGCTGATCGACCCTCGAATCAGTGGTCTTTTTCTTTTTCCTGTTTAGGCTCATATCTATATGTTCTATATAGTTCGAAAAAAAACTTAACATATATTGAGCCATGTCACCTAAAAGAAAGAGTTATTGGATTATTCACATGCTTCATCACAACCATCTAATATACTCCCTCCGTTTTTTAATAGATGACGCTGTTGACTTTTTCTCACATGTTGGACCATTCGTCTTATTAAAAAAAATTACGTAATTATAATTTATTTTGTTATGAGTTGTTATATCACTTATAATATTTTAAGTGTGATTTATATCTTATACATTTGCATAAATTTTTTGAATAAAACGAATGGTCAAACATGTGAGAAAAAGTCAACGGCGTCATCTATTAAAAAACGGAGGTAGTATATTAAGTGTCCGCATTTACTATTTCTCATTGGATGCTAGCTAGATTACTCAATCTATGCTTTCTATAAAGTTAAAGCCCACTAAGTTTAAAGCTCAATATGCAATCATGCTACATCATCACCCACTAGTAATAATTACATAATTAATCTCATGCAAGCATACAACATGATCTATAATTTATTTAATACTACAAATCAAAATGCAAGCATATCCAATCATCACCTCTCATATCATTTGTACAATATTTTAACAAATCTATATATCACTTTTACAATATTTAACATATACTTATCAATATGTTTCACACTAAAGCACGGATATCATTTGACTAATAAACCCTGATGTTTCATTTTTTTTACTCCTAGCTTGATTGTAATATATATATATATATATATATATATATATATATATATATATATATATATATATATATATATATATATATTGAGAATTGCTTAGTAATTCCCGCATCAAAGCGCGGGAATCACCTAGTATTCATTATATTAACCCCCACTTAGTATAGTAATTATTGTTGTTATAAAAAAGACATCCTAGAAGTTAGATCGGAAGTGGATTTTTGTTTCTCGAGGGGACATCCCCTTGTTTTATGCATGTCGTTCAAAAAAAGTTATCAATTTTTTTTAAAAAAAAATTTCAAGATAGATCAATATATATGATATATCTTTTTGCAAACATGCGAGTTAAAATTCGACTTATACAGTTCTAAAAAAAATAACAAATTTGAAAATTTGTTATTTTTGTTTCTACTTGTATATGTTGAATTTGAATTTGCAAGTTTGTGAAGTGACATATCACATATTGATCTATCCTACTAAGTTTTTTCCAAATTTTTGAATGACTTTTTAAGTGACATGCAAAAATGAGGGCATCCCTTAAGGGATGATTTGAGTTTTCCAAGTTAGATCATCTGTTATCTTACCGTCAGCCGGACGGTGCTTTTATAGTTCAGATTAATCCATAGTCTTTCTCACATCCAACGCTGAAAAAAAAAGAAAAAATATCTTACGCTGAAATTTATAATGAGGGTGATTTTGCTCTGTTGGCACTAGTAAAAACTGTAGGATCGAAACACAAGAACTAAGCCAACCAGAGGGGGGTGAATGGTTGGTATACCCAAAAACCGAAAACTTTTAGCGGAAATAAAAAGTTATCCTCGAATTTGATGGATCATGGTCTGACCGAAGTGGATGCGCCAGTCTGATCGCCTGATAAACGTCGATCTGACTGAAGTGGATGCGCCAGTCTGATCGCCTGATAAACGTCGATCTGACTGATGTAGATCGATCGGTCGAACCGCCAAGATCGCCTGCTGCCGACTGAAGTCGCCGCCGGTCTGACCGCCCTTGCGCCACCGGTCTGACCGCCGCTTGCCGCCGGTCTGACTGCCGGAGAGATGTCGGTTAGACCGCAAAAACCCGGTGAAACACAAATCGAAGAACTCTCAAAGTAGATGACAACTTTATTGCTTCTCTTTGTGTTTACAAAATGCAACAACAGCACTCCTTACAAAAATCTCGACTAAACTCGAAACCCTAGCTAAACTAGCAACTCAATTGCTCTCAAAAGCGATACAAAAGCGATACCGGGAAGTCTCACGCTCCCCTCTATTTATACATGAGGTAGGCAGCCTAAAGCCATGAACCAAACTCATACTAAGAGTCCTAAACACCTTAGGAAACCCTCTAGTACAAGAAAGAAACTTCACATTACCAATCGTACCAAATTTGGACTCCTTCCAAATTTGACTCCACATCCCATACGCACACAATACCTCCATCGTATGCCATATGAAATCTTCACCAACCACGTGCATCAACTCTAGCCTTAGTATCCCGCATGATATATGACCACCACGGACATCGTCTTACCACCAAGCCGACTCCCGGTCCATCACCGCAAATATTCTCCCGAGGCATCGAGTCACCTACACATGAAACAAACAAAGAAACCATATTCCGAGACCAAGCTATCCCCAACTTGACTCATTAGTAGCAAACAACAGTATTACATACGTATAGAATCCATCTAGAAGCCATAACCATGAAATAATCACGGATATCCAAAGAAACAACCTGAAACCAAAACCGACTCAGCGTCAGCCGGTCAGACCGCGGGCCTGGCCGGTTTGACCGGCAACCTCCGCCCGGTCGGACCGGACACATAAAATAACAGAATCCGATCATCACCTGAAAATTGATTATCTCCAAAACCAATTCGACGATAATCTCCAAATATCAAAACCAATAATCACATATGCCAATTATTCATCACAGAATAAGAATCAAAACACACTTTGATCTTACAAAAACATTTTTTTTCAGACGGGCCAAAAATGTTTTTCACGTGTGGAACTCTAGCCTGTCTACTAGGAAGGGTCTGAAAAAATCACTATTTTATTATGCGGATGGCACACCCGCACGCGTGGCGGTGCTTATGTCGTTCGTACACAAAAATAAAAATCCAAAAAATAAAATCGAAAAACAACCCCTAGCCACCACCGCTTGATCCGGGAGGAGCTCGTCTACCCGCCGCCAGCTGAATCCGCACGGGGGAGCTGTCGTCACCTCGTTCGACACGAGGGGGAGCCCGCTACCCGCAGTCAGCCGCGCCGCCCGCCACCCGCAGTCGGCCGCGCCACCCGTCGCGAGGTCGGCGGACGTCGGCCACGCAACCCGCCGCTCATGGATCCGGTTGTCGCGGGCCGCCGGGCCCGTGGAGGCGGAACCGTCCACTTTCATCGGCCACACCGCCCATCGCTCGCCACCTGTCTCGTCCAATGAGGTGAGAGAGGATAGGATGTGAGAATGGAAAGGAAATAATGAGGAGAGATGAGTGAATAAGTGTTGAGAGGGAAATGAGGAGGTAACTTAGACTTAAGGCGGATTCTTAATAGACTCGTCTGCGAAAATCGATTTGTGCGTGGAGTCCTCTTAAGGTATGCGAAAATGGGAGTCGATTTTTGCAGACGCGACCAATTACATCCATCTGCAACCTAAAGAGGGTCTCGTCTAGAATTATCATTTTTTAAGTAGTGTGGGCTCTCTCATGAAACCGGATCAATGCATTTGATCTTTTAAAAAAAATATCTAGCGCTGAAAATTTATAACTGTATTGTACACATACATCAATATACCACCACAATGAGCAGGATATCCCCTAGTATATATAGGACCCGTTTGTCCATCGCTTCTAGAGCTAGAACCCAACCAAACGGTTTTAGCTCCACCCAAAAAGGGAGTGGAGCTGTCTGAGGCTGTGTTTGCAATCCCATATTCCCAACCCCTCTCCCTCGTTTTCCGCACGCACGCTTTTCAAACTACTAAACGGTGTGTTTTTTTTGCAAAAAGTTTCTATATGAAAGTTGCTTAAAAAATCATATTGATCTATTTTTTTAAAAAATAGCAAATACTTAATTAATTACGCGCTAATGAACCGCTCCGTTTTCTGTGCGGGGAGTTTAGTTCCCAACTTCTCATTTCCGAACACAGCCTGAGATGTTCTCATAAAATGGAGTCAGATTTAGACAGTTACACAACTTTACTTTAAAATCAACTTTCAAAGTTAAATTTAGAGGTCCAAACACTACCAAATGACCCATATGCCATGTGTCCCACAAAAACAAGCTGCATACTGTTCATTTATTCGCGTGCGCTAGCTTAGCTATCGGACACGTACTACTAGTCACCGTGTTGATCACATGCATACGGCCAGTAGTACCCCCCAAACGTCCGTACCCACCGCTCGATGGTCCCTAGCTAGCTAGCTCGATCCCCACCACTATACCCTAGCTCTTGCTACTTCTAGTAGTACTAGTAGCTACTAACTCTAACCCATATTATAGCTACTTCTGGATTTATTTTAACTAAGGTATATTAAGGAATGAAGTGGTGGTTCCCTGAAAAAAAGAAAAAATAGTATGAAGTGGTGGCTTTTATAGGTACGGGTCGTTTATAAAACCGATAGTATCGGTTTTTAATTAACCATTTAAAAAATCGGAACCTATAATATTGGTGTCGTTTTTCCTTTAGAACTAGCATCTATACTTCTCCAAATATGTCGGTTGTATATATTTTCCTTCCATGGATATGCGAAAAGATGCGTAGGTGCTAGTTTTCACTGGTGGAGAAAGCGTCTTTACTTCCGGTTTTTCAACCAGAACTACGAATTCGGAACTAAAGCTCGCTATATTTAGTCCCGGGTGAAATAATCGGGAGTAAAGATCGATCTTTAATTAGTCCCAGTTGGTGTTACCAAACACCAACCGGGACTAAAGAAAGGAAAGGGGCAGTCCCGGTTGGTCCATTTTCTTTTTATTTTCTCTTAAATCGAGTGGGATGTATATACCCAAATCAAACACCAAATCCCAAAATCGAATGCCATGCATATACCCAAATCAAACCCTAAATCCCAAATCAAAGTAACATCCCAAATCATTCACATCACAAATACAAATAGTAAGTTACTTACACACAAATCAAATACATCACAAATCTTAAAAAAATTACACACAAATCAAATGCATCACAGATCGATTATGCATCTCAGATCCATGCAATGAATCACAAATTCTCTCAATCACAAATTATATAAAAAAAAGAAGAGGAGAACCGGCGCGCTGCCGCCCGCCATGGCCGCCACTCACCACGGCCGGCGCCTGCCACCTCGTGCGCGGCCTCACCGGCCGCTGCCACCCGCTGGACACCTGCCCGCCGACGCCAACCGCCGGATGTGAGGAGGAGAGGGGAGGGGAGAAGGATGAAGGAGGAAGGAGATATGAGGGATAGGAGAAGAGGGGATGATCTGATCTTATCTAAATATCATAGTGAGGAGGAAGTCTCGTCTGGGACTTAACCGATCAGATATGGGAGAGAAATATTTACTCCCGGTTGGAGTCTTCAACTGGAACTAAAGACAAATTTTTAGTCCCAGTTGGTATTATCAACCGGGATTAAAGATCTAAATAATCTTTACTCCCGGTTGGTAACACCAACCGGGACTAAAGTGGTAATCTTTAGTCCCGGTTGGTAGTATCAACTGGGACTAAAGATCCTCGACTCCCTGACATGCCTCTGGCAGGCCATAAACCGGGACTAAAGATCAAAATTTTTATAACCGGGACTAAATAGTCCCGGTTCTTATTAGAACCGAAACTATTGTGAAAAACAACCGACCCAGTAAAGATCATTTTTCCAATAGTGTTTTAATAAACCGAATCTATAAGCCGATATTTATGATGGGTTTTATAGAAGTGAAAACAGTCATTTAAGCAATTGTAATTACTTGAGATGAAATAGTTATTGTAGAAGTACCTAGTATATATGTTTTAGGACAATATAATATTAAATGCTAGAAGTAGTTATAATATGAAATGGAAGAGATAAATCGGTAGCTGATCGAGAGAGAGAGAGAGAGAGAGAGAGAGAGCTAGCGTACGTGTAGTACATATGCCCTCTCTTTTCTCCCTTCACAGCAGGGTGGATATGCAAATGCAAAGGATCGATATCGGATGGATCGGATCAGTTGATAGTATAACATAAGCTTCCATGCATGAAGTAATCGGTAACTGCAATGTACTTACGTTGTCTGCTAAGATTCCCCGGCCTACTATGACTTTTCTTTCGCCTTTTCTATGTACATAGATCTTGCTTGCCAGCCTACAGGCAATTAATGTTTGAAGATTCCTCAATTGGCCCATGCATAGTAGTACTATTCATCGATCAATTGACCCTACTACATAGTGATCGATGAGAAAGTTTGTGAGAAAGAAAATGCTGAGAGATCTTTGATTAATTGAAAGTATGTTGAAACATTATTTCTCAAAATAAGAAACAAATCCACTCTACAACCATGCATCAACACAAAAAAAAAATACCGAAACATTATTTCATCCATTAAGGAGATGTCCTTTCATTTTTACATGTTACTTAAAAAGCCATAAAAAATTGAATTTTAGTAAGTTAGATCAATATAATATGTTACTCCATGTACGTTCAAATTCAATTTATACAAGTAAAAAAACAAATTTTACTATGAATATAACGCATAACGCGTGATCAAATTTGTTATTTTTGGTTCGAAATGTATAAGTTGAATTGTAACTTGTATGTTTGTGGAAAGATATATTATTTATTAATCTATCTTGACAACTTTTTCTTAAAAAAATAATAACTTTTTAAACATCACGCACAAGACGAGGAGATATCCCTTCGAGAGGAAAAATCCACTTCCGAAACAATCGCATATGTACCTTTTTAGGATATATATAACTCTTCATCAAGCTATACTCTTTTCTCAGAGACAGCAGTCGATCGCATAGTGGCGGCAACTGCCAAAAGATTTATTTCGGTATATCTTTAGGCCTAATATATTTATACTAATGAAATTAAATCAACAAAGTGCACTACTGCGTGCTGTATATGTGTGTCTATATATATATATATATATATATATATATATATATATATATATATATATATATATATATATATTAAATTTGTTTGGTGCTCCATGGTGCCCAGGCACCATCGTTGAAATTGAGTATATACCCAATTCAAATGAGTATGAAACTTTTTTAATTACTTAGGTATTAACATTAACTACTTTACTAACTATTTTAAAGCAAGTTTGAACTGAATTTGAACTTGTTTTTGTTAGATTTTGATTCTAGGTATATAGCATCCATACATATAATTAGGTAGGTATGTAATCATGGATTGTGAAATAAAGTTAAATTTGAGTTGTTTTGTTGATAAGTATAGGTATGAATCAAATTATTATAACTAGGTATATACTCACAATTTAAAAATTTTGAAAAATTTGAGTGATTTTGTGCATTTGATACCATGGTGCCCGGGCACCATGGTGCCCCATATGGAGTTGATCAAGGGCCGGGTGTAAGTAGGGCGGATCATCAGAAAGACTTTTCAAAAGATGAGGAGGATTCAGGAGGAAGAATATCTTAACAACTTCATGTGCACTATGACGTATAAGCAGCATCCCCCCGGACCATCTAAAGTCTGAAACCTTGCCTCGAGAGCTAGCCACCTGCATGCAGGTAATTCAGTACCGCAAGCATCTGAAACCAGTACTACTCATGCATATCTCGAGCCGGCCTGAAATCAACCTGAGCTTTTTCTTTACCTGATCTCTGGTTCAGTACAACTGTACAAAGCAAGATCTTAACATACCTGCAGGGGGCAATGGCGAATGGACATCTCTCTCATTTCATGCATAATGCATTGAGCTAGTCTACTAGAGTTTGTGTGTGTAGTACTCCGTACTTCACATGCACAGATATGCACACCTCCCTCCAGGTTCAGGCAATTGGTCCCCTGCAGCTATAGCTAGCTGGTTCATGGAGAATATCATCTCTCAGCATGCAGTGCATGCTATAGCTAGGACAGCCAGGGTATGGTGGACTATACGTGTAAAGGTCTCACTCATGTAGGGTGTGCTCTGGTACATAGCACCTGAAGGTAGAAAGTTCATTCGTACGTGCTGTTCAACACATGATACTAAAGGATCGTAACTCAATTCATCCCTTAAGGGATATCGCTTATTTTTGAATCACTGGTGGAGAAACCATCTTTCCTCCCTGTTCGTAACCCACATTTAGTCCCGGTTATCCAACCGGGACTACGAATTCGGGACTAAAGATCGCTATCTTTAGTTCCGGGTGAAATAATCGGGACTAAAGATCGATCATTAGTCCCGGTTGTTAACACCAATCGAGACTAAAGATCCCTATCTTTAGTCCCAGTTGGTGTTAACAACCGGGACTAAAGAGGAGATAACAACAGTCTAGATGCCCCCTCTTTTTTTTTTACTTATACAAGCAAAAATGAAAAAATTCAGTAGGATAGATCAATATGTGATATGTCATTTCGTAAACATGCAAATTGAAATTCAACTTATACAAGCAGAAACAAAAATAGCAAATTTTCTATATGAATAGAACACGTAATTCACGTGGTCAAATTTGTTATTTTTGTTTCGAACTGTATAGGTGAAATTTTAACTCACATATTTGCAAAAAGATATATCATATATTGATCTATCTTGATAAATTTTTTTTGATAACTTTTTGAACGACATGCACAAAACGATGGGATGTCCCCTCGAGGGAAAAAATCCACTTCCATATATATAACTGGTGGAGAAACCATCTTTGGTCGGTCGACCAAATTTCACAGTAGTCCTGGTTCCATTAAAAACCGGTTAACCCGGTTCATCCCCTGTCAAATGTATGTCAGGGGGTCGAGGATCTTTAGTCCCGGTTGATACTACCAACCAGGACTAAAGATTACCACTTTAGTCCCACCAACCGGAACTAAAGATGGATTAATCATTACTCCCGGTTGGTATTACCAACCGGGACTAAAGATCGATATTTAGTCCCGGTTGGAGTTATCAACCGGGAGTAAATATTTCTCTCCCACATTCGATCGGTTAAGTCCCAGACAGAAATTTAGATAAGATTGGAACATCCCCTCTCTTCCTCTTCTCAGATCCAATCCTCTTCCTCCTCCCCTCCCCTCTCTTCCTCCCCTCCTCCCCTTCCTCTTCTCCTCCCCTCTCCTTCCTCCTCCTCCCCCCTACTCCGTCTTTCATCAGCCGGCCGGCGGCGGGCGGCAGCGGCGCGACCGCGAAGGGGGAGGCCGCGACAGGAAGGAGGCCGGCGGTGGCGGGCAGGCGGGCGGCGCGGCCGCGCGCGTGGAGGTGGGCGGCGGGCAGCGGCGTGGCCGCGCGCGGGCAGGCGGCCGACGGCGGCCGCGGCTGCGCGCGGGCAGGCGGCGACTGGGCGGCGGCCGGGCGCCGGCTCGTTTGTTTTTTTATATATAATTTGTGTTTCACTAGATGTATAATTTTTTAGATTTTGTGATTCATTACATCGCATGGATCTGAGATGTATAATTTGTATAATCTGTGTCGGTGATATGGGCCCGGGGGTATCACGTCTAGAGGGAGGAGGCCACCCTTAAACCCACATGGCTCCCCGCGAGGGGGGATCAAGCCCGGGGTGGAGCGGTGGCTACCCCCACCTAGCTAGAGGGAGGAGGCCGCCCTCAAACCCACATGGCTCTCCCCGAGGGGGGTCGAGCACGGGGTGTTGTGGCGGCTGCCCCCTCCCAGCTTGGGGTCGGGCTGCCCCCAAACCCACGTGGCTCCCCGCGAGGGGGGATCAAGCCCAAGGTGGAGCGGTGGCTACCCCCTCCCAGCTAGAGGGAGGAGGCCGCCCTCAAACCCACGTGGCTCTCCCCGAGGAGGGTTGAGCCCGGGGGGTTGCGGCGGCTGCCCCTTCCTAGCTTGGGGTCGGGCCGCCCCCAAACCCACGTGGCTCCCCCGGAGGGGGGTCGAGCCCGGGGTGGCGCGGCGGCTACCTCCTCCCAGCTAGAGGGAGAAGGCCGCCCTCAAACTCACGTGGCTCTCCCCGAGGGGGGTCGAGCCCGGGGTGTTGCGGCGGCTGCCCCCTCCTAGCTTGGGGTTGGGCCGCCCCCAAACCCACGTGGCTCCCCCCGAGGGGGGTCGAGCCCGGGGTGGCACGGCGGCTGCCCCCTCCAAGCTAGAGGGAGAGGCCGCCCTCGCTTGGGGTCGAGCTGCCCCGACCCCCTCCACATATCAGCCCACGTGTACAGGGTTAGGTGGGCCACCTAACTGCATTTATAGCGGTCTATACAACCGCGCCATGCCGCATTTAATGGGCGTGCTGCGCATCTGACCGGTCTGTGACCGGTTGAATGACCGATGGGACGGCGACTGTGTACCCCCGCCCTGTCAGTGTGTCAGGCGGCGAGCGGCGTGCTCCGTCCCGTCCCATCATAATGATGAGGGGCTTCACAGCCTCTTATCCCGGTCAGAGCTGGTCTAACCACTCTGAACTGACCCGGGTTCCCGTTTTCTGGTGTGAACGAAAACCCGGAAGTCCTCATCCATTAAATGGCGAATGACAAGGGCACCCTGCATGATTTGATGGGCCCCGCGCAGCAACCGACGTGCAGATAGATTCTGGGCTAAGGCACAAGACATGTAATTAATATAGAGAATATTTTCCCTTCTCCCTAGGTAGCACTCGCAGCACATGTGGTATCCCCTTAGAGTATAAAAGGAGAACCATGCCTAGCGAGGAAGGGGGATCGGACGGAGGATCCCTGAGCCAAAGCTTGTCTAACCCTAGCTTGCATACCAGGGATTCAGGGACTTTCGAAGCACAGAAGAATCATAGACACAGGAGTAGGGTATTACGCTTCATAGCGGCCCGAACCTGTATAAACCTCTTTTGTCTCATCATCTTGGAGGAGTCTCCGAGATCAAGATCACACATAGTTTCGCTTACTAAATCCTCGAATCTCACCCGCTGTCCCCGGCCAAACTCTCAAAGGGGGGCCTCACAGCCTCCCGCTAGAGATGGTCACCTCTCGATAATCTGTGATGTATTTAATTTGTGTGTAGTTTTTTAGGATTTGTGATGTATTTGATCTGTATGTAGGATTTGTGATGTATTTGATCTGTGTGTATAAGTAACTTGATATTTGGGATGTTGATTTGGGGATGTGCATCCCATTCGATTCGGGAGAAAATACATGGATGAACACTAGCCATTAGCAAATCAACAACAAAATAAAAAAAAAAGATCTCAAGGAACTGTCACTTCCCCTACCAACCGGGACTAAAGATTCCCCCTCTTTACTCCCGGTTGGTGTTACCAACCGGGACTAAAGATCGATCTTTAGTCCCAGTTATTTGAACTGGGATTAAAGATAGCGATCTTTAGTCCCGGTTGGAAAATCGGGACTACAAAGAGTTCTAAATCGGGAGTAAAGAGCATTTCTCCACCAGTGTATGTACTAGTACTTTGTACGTTTGCTAGATATTCCTCTGCTTTGGATGCCTGCAACATACTTATATGCATGGAACACTGCCTAGCTAGCTTGTTCCAGGCTTCCAGTTCCTGCAGGGCAAAGCGATCAAGTACTACGTGATCTGTTTGCAGTTGGCAATGATCGAGTATACCACCAATGTACCATACACAAGACTAAAATGCAGGGGGCAGGTGTGAAGGGCACACTATAGATCGATAGAGATATGGTAGCAGCTAGCTTAGGGCATCTCGCGATCGGTTATAATGTGATCTGCTGACATCTTATATATGATTCACCGCGCTCGTGATATATAGAATGAGTAGATGAGACCGCAGTTCACGCACAAAACTAAAATTAAGAAAAGGGAAATAACAGTAGTAATATATATGCTTGCGTTGCATTTGGACCTCTAGTATGCAATATAACGACATATCAGAATTGTTAAAAAGGTGAGTAGCTATATTTATGCCGGCGTATTTTTTTTAAAACAAAATAGTCAAATGATTGTTACGTTGCAAAATTATATATGCCTGTAATTACATTGTCATTTTGAACATTCACATTCTATTTTTAAATACACATTCTAAAGAGAATTAGGATCACAAATAATTTATAATATACTTAAAGAGAGGAGATAGGAGAAATAATAGCGTATTTACATTTAGGAGAGAACAAACACATAGGGAAAAAAGTAACTAAACTTAAAACGAAAAATATGGCGCCATAATTGTAGCAATCCCAAAAATGAAAAACATACAGGAATTGCACGCATATATAATCCCAAATGTAATGAATGGTTAATTCACAATCTTGAAAAAAAAATACATTTACAATATTTTTCCCCACATACACTTGCATGTATGAAGGTTGAAATTGTTAGTATAATAACTTATACCCTCCCCGTTATCACATTTGCCCTTATTTTCATAAGAAAATGAACATTTAAAACTTAACTAACAATACGTGTGTTTAGTGTTATATACATGTATCATTAAATCTGTATATGAAAATATGTTAAAAAGGGAAATCAATGGTCAAAGCAAGACCGTGTAAAAAGCTAAGTGATACACTGACAGTTTACAATGAAGGGGAGGGGTGGGGGGGGGGGTAAGTTATAGCAATTACGCGCAGCGTGAAAGAAATGGAGGTAAAATCACCTTAAACATACCAGGCACATACACAAACAGGATAGCACGTATATATGACGGCATAGTTAAATAACAAGAAGTGCGTACGTACGCAAGTAGTAGAACACACAATATATATAGCATATTGAAGAGCGACGAGATCGACTAGCTAGAACAAACTTACTACTGAGTCACATTGTTGATCGACATGCATGGCCACTGCATGCGTGCGGTGCAACACACAAGCTCAAAAACTGAAAATAGTAATGTACTCCACATAACTACATGATGGTCTTTTTTTCCCCCTTTCCTATTGAAAGCGAAGGACCATCATGAAAGCTAGCTAGCAACACACACTCACTGTAACGTATGTGCCTCTCGATCGCTCGCAGGGGTCGACGCGACGACACGGTACTTTGGTCTTCATTATTCAGCACGTACGTAACGTTAACTAGCTAATTAGCTACAAGCAGCTAGAGATGGGTTAATTAATTAGCGCGTGTGTGGCTAGAGGTTGTGGGCGGCGAAGAAGGCGTCGACGTCGGGGCCGGAGTAGAAGTCCCTGCGCTGGCTGTGCTGCTCCTGCATCTGCGACACGGGGCCCGGCGCCGCCCTCCTCTTCCTCGGCGCCCCGGGGCACTCTCCCGCCACCGCCGCGCCTCGTCCCCCCTCCCGCGCCCCGCCGCCGCCCGGCGTCCTGCACCCGGCGGCGGCCGCGGCCGACGACGCCGCCGACTCCTTCCCGGCAGCGACGACACCCGCCGCCTCGCCGCCGCACCACTGCTCTAGCGGCAAACCCATAGCCGCGTGTGCTTGCGGTGCGTGTGTGCGTGTGTGTGTGGATGGGTGGGTGACCGATCGATCGATCGAGATGGCCGGTGCGGCGTTGCTAGCTAGCGTGAGTATAGAAATGGTATACTTGCTACAAGGTGGCCGGCCGGGGCGGGTTTATATAGATGAGCGGGTGGGTGTTCGTTAGTTGGCGCGCGCCAGGACGGACGGACGGACGAGGCGATCCGTCCGTTATCCGTACGTTGCGATCGGATCGAATCGAAATCGAATCGGCGTTGCGTACGTGAACGTGAGAGGGCCATCCCGCCTAGGCCTAGATTAGCGTGGAACCAGAAAATTGATTCGTTTGGTGTCATAACGTGTTCATCGATATTATAGTATGCTAATTATATTTAGATCATGGTGTTACAACATATGAATAAACAGTTTCGTTATAGGTTTTACCGAAAGTTGTTGGTGCCATATGACAACATTGCCTTCCTACTGTAGTTCCGCCCTAAAGGATCACCGCCTGCTGCTAGCTTTTTTATCCTCTCTGGATATTTACTTATAAACTTTATATATATCATACTACCTCCGGCTTTTTATCATACAACACGTTGTTGATTTTTTTTTTTTACAAATGTTCAATCATTCTTACGTGTTATTTAACTTTCTTTTAAATACTATAGAAAACTTAAGTCATGCTAAATACGTTTAAACAATCAATTGTGTCATTCATTAAAAAAAACAAGAGAGTATATGTTTTTTTTATCGAGCGGTGCATGCCGGCGGGGTGAATTCGATCTACCCACGTCGGATACGATCGGTATAACAAGTAATCAATTTGTTGTTATTGCTTAGCTTTAGTGCCGCCCGCATAACTGATCGAGATTCATATGCTGCGCTGTTACCATTAATTAACGTAACTGGTGAGATGTTAAATTTGTTGTTACGCGCACTAAGTACGTTAACTAGTTAGTTCTACGCTGCATATATATATATATATATATATATATATATATATATATATATATATATATATATATATATAGATTCATATGCTGCGCTGTTACCATTAATTAACGTAACTGGTGAGATGTTAAATTTGTTGTTACGCGCACTAAGTACGTTAACTAGTTAGTTCTACGCTGCATATATATATATATATATATATATATATATATATATATATATATATATACTACTCCTAGCTATATTATTAAAGTATCATCGATTTATTGATTACATGAAACTGAAGCATAGTGTCACATATCCCGGCCTAGAGTTTAATAGGATTAATAGAATACTTATACCAACAAGCTACAACTACTCTTCCGGAAGCCGATCTCCAAAGAACTTTGATATTAAGCGTGTTTAGCCTAGAGCAATTTCAGGATGGATGACCGATCACGAAGTGTTCACTTCGTGCACACGAGCAAGGAAAAAAAAAAGGATTCCCCTGAGAGGGGCGGGACGGCATGGCAAGGCTAGCCAAAAATAAAATTTATTTTTTTTAGGATTATACTCATCAGTGACGGGCATTAACTTAGGCCCGATTGAGATGACTCATCTGTGACGGGCATTAACTTAGGCCCGATTGAGATGACTCATTCAGACGGGCTATAGTTAATGCCCGTCACACATAAGGGTCATATGTGACGGGCTATAGTTTAGGCCTGATTGAGATAGGTCATCCGTGACGGGCTATAGTTTGACATGTCGTCTGGGTCAAAGCTATCAGTGACGGGCTTTAATTAGGGCCCGATTAAGATAGGTTCATCCGTGATGGCCGTTTGCCCGATTGAGATAACTTTTCACATCAGTGACTTCTAGCCTGTGACGGACGTCGTGCCCGATTGAGATGGGGGTTGCCGCCCGATTGAGATGATGGTATCCATTCTAGTGACCACTAGTGAGGCGACACACGAATGAAGATGAAGCCGCGCCACCGCCGTCGCTTCCTAGCGGGGTTAGGCTTGGTCTCCTGCTTCTTCTTGGCTGGGGTGAGGGCCCGCGGGTGCGCCTCCTGCTGCTTCGCAGCGGGCGTGGAGATGGAGGAGTGGCAGACGAGTAGCGTGATGCCGCAGCCGACGAGGATGGCAAGGGAAGTGATGAGTAGGACGAGGAGCTAGAGGTTCTCGACGAGCAAGAGCAACCACCCCTCCTCGTCCGGTCCACGCCCCGTGAGAAGCCGAGCCACCACCACCACCGTCGCTTCCCAGCGCCGCTCGACCGTCACCGTAACCAGCCGAAGCCGCCGCCACCGTCACCCACCACCGTCAAAGCAGAAGCTGCTTGCCCGCCACCGTCACCAGCCGTCGTTAAAAAAGAAGCCGGTCGCTAGTTGCTGCCACCATCAAAGCAACCGGTCACCCGCCGCCGCCGCCGCAACCAGCCACGGCCGATGCCGAAGCCGCCGCCGCCTTCGCCGTCACCGCCAGTAGCCTAGAGTTAAGTTGGATGGGGATTTTGGGTGTGAGGGTGAACGACGAGTGTGAGGTTGAGGGCATTTATGTCCTTTTAAAATTTCTCTCTCATCATTTTCACCAGAAATGATAACATATTGTCTCCGGTGTCATACAGCTAATTACACAAATTTTATGGTATCCATCGGCAGTATTGTGTTTTTACGGTGTCTCCCAGCCAATTACATGACACTGGTGGAGAAACCCTCTGTAGTCCCGGTTTGTAACCCCTTTAGTCCCGGTTTCCAAACTGGGAGTACCAATCCGGGACTAAAGATCGCTATCTTTAGTCCCGGGTGAAATAACCGGGACTAAAGATCGAGCTGACTTTTTTTTTTGCACGACCCTGTTGCTGCATGGTTTATATATATATATATATATATATATATATATATATATATATATTATATTATATGTATATATGGTTCAGTACATATGTACATGCATAATATATATGTATTTATACATATATATGCTATGCAAATGCATATGTGTGTGTATATATATATATATAACCAAAATATATTTACATTATAGAAAATGTGTACACATGCATATAGAAACATATGTAGTCATGTATTAATTACAATCCATTATATGTCCTAGCTAGCTACGATTTCGACGTAGTAGTAGTACTCGCTGCTAGCTCAGAAGCTAAGGACCGGTGAATTGTGTTTCCGTCGTTGTAGAATTCACCCTTGGGATCAAGGATTTCTTCGTTGATGAATCCCATGAGTTGTTCTTGAACCGCCGCGATAAATTCCTTGTGTGTGGTCAGGTTATCCCTCATGCGAATAAACTATATGAATATATGAAATTGATTAGTAATTAAACAAGAAATCGTTACGTAATGAAATTTTGAATTTATTTGTACATACATCGAGCTCTCTTGTGGTGATGATTTAGTCTGCAAGGCAGTGGCAATACTCGCATACGTAGTAGCCGCACAAGTTAGTTCCCTGCTTTTGCTTTGCGCACTACAAATAAATGACAAATTAACGGCGTGAGATATAATTAATATACACTTCTATGTATTAATTTGAATCGGAGAAATATAAATGTAGAGCATGTGTACTCACAGGAAATTTGAACCTCCGCCTAAGTCTTTCTCTCTAGTTGCCGCGGACCAAATGACGGAACCGATACCAAGCCCTACATGGAGTTTAAAGATATGATTCGTAGTAGAAATAATTAACATAACAAGAATTTCTTAATTAACAGAGGAACTTATACCAGTACCTGTCTATAAGTTCGAAAACCTTGTCAAACGTAGACTCTTTTTTATCCATTGAGTCATATACGTTGACGGTGCAGGCCGACAGGTCGAAGAGTAAAAGCACCCAGTGGAATCTGCAATGTGCGTGGGATGCATTACATATGAAACACTTAGCAAGTTCGTACGGGAATGAAATTTGATATGTAGGAAGACAGTAAAATTAAACTAACTCTGTGTTGTACGGCAACAGTATGAACGTCTTGTAATGCTGCGCCTTCAGGAGATGGACGAGATTGTCCTCTGTTTCTTGTGGATATTGGTCGAGCATTGCGACGTTTACTCTCCAAGGGTCGATGAATCCAGTATCGAAAACCCTCCGCCGTCGGGCCCTTTGAATCTCCATTCTACAACGATAAAAGGAAGTATTTAATTTTATATAGTTTACTTATATACAAGGACCTAATTAATTAAAGGAGACGTAGTAATTAAGAAATATAACTGAACGATATACTTACTTACAAAATCCAGCAACTCATAATAGAGACGTCGAGGGCATCCAGCTGGTATACTTCGTAGATTCCCTTGAAATTGATCCAGAGAATATCATCTCCTTGCAAGAAGTCCGGGTCCCTGATCCTCGCTCCGATCATCTCTCTACCGGTGGCGCTCATCTCCATGTACAGTTGATGGAACTTGTACATTTGTGTGGGTAGGGACTGCACCAGCTCGGGCTTGACAAGCGGTTTACCGAGTTCGTACATGTATTTCAATTCCGCCTTTTCTATTGGTTCAACTCCTAGCAATTGATCCGTAGTTAGACCGGTGTCAATAATAAATTCTTCTATCGTCATGTCTTCCCCGGTCAAAAACGGCTCGATCTCCTGGTTTGGTTGCTCTCCAAGCTGAGGGACTGGTTTAGACTTTCCAGAAGATGCTTTCTTCAGCGTTCGCTCATAGTCCGATAGCTTGATGGCCTCCTTGACAGGTGCAGACATACCCCTGAAGAAGTTCCTGACACTGGGGTCTATAGGAATCTTCTTTTCTGGACTTCGAGGCTTGAATTGTCTCTTGACTTCTGATGCAACGTAAGCGTCAAGCTCCTCTTGCATACAATCGTACCCCGGGTCCTTGTTCTTGGCGGCGTCAACTTTCGCCTTCTTCGTTGCCCTTGTGTGGGCAGGCGGTGCAGCTGGGGGGGCCCTTGACTTTTAAGGTGCCGGAAGAGGAGCTTGCGGAGTAGTAGGTGTAGGAGCCCGAGGAGGAGTCGGTGCAGGATCCTAAGGAGGAGTCGGTGCTGGAGCCTGAAGTGGAGACGGTGCTGGCGGAGCATGAGGAGGAGACGGTGCTGGATCCTGAGGAGGAGATGGTGCACGAGACACCGCTTGTCGCCTAGGGAGGATGATGTACCGCCTGTGCCATAGAATAATGGCATGGCTTGTGTCTCGTAGATGCGTCTCACCGTCTCCTCCAGGGTAATCCAACTCGAGGTCCTCGTACGCGCCTTCGACCAACTCAACTTCGACCTTCGAGTATCCTGCTGGAATCGGCCTGCAGTGGTAAGTACCTGAAGGGTCCGTTGGGATGGCCATGCCCGACGCCACCTTCATGTTGTGAGAGATTATTTATTAGTAATCAACATATATAAGCAGCAACTAGCGGAATGGCTAAATCTAAAATATATAAACTACGAGCTTACCTTTATTGATAAGTTCTTGTAAGGAATATGCAGCTCACATGGTGTCCGCTGAGTGATGTCATCAACGGGACAGGTTGATTCGTCCTGTGTTTGCATGGCGTCCATGCTCTGTGATCCTACCTGCCCCGTTGAGGTGCAGCTGCTACGGTTTCCTGACGGGCTCACCATTGTAGGAGGAATGGTTGGCTGGGGATCATGGGATCGATGTGTGGCCATGCGTTCATCAACCTTCCTTGCCACCTCCTCTTGCATTCTGAGTTCGTAGCTCAATACCCGGAACTCTAGATCTGCAATCTTCGCCTCGGTATCTCTCTTGCTCCTCATCCGACTCCTGTACGTGTGGATGTCCTCCTTGAAACCAATCTTCCAAGGAATCACCCCTTTCCCTCGTGTTCGTCCTGGATGCTCTGGAGTCTGCAGGGCGAGTGTCAGCTCGTCCCTATCTCTGTCCAGTCGGAACGTGCCCTGAGAGGAGGCTTCCACTGCATCTGTTAGTCGTCGCGCAGCCTCTCGTATCTGATCGCCGAAGACCAGTGAGCCATCAGCTGGGTTGAGCGTTCCACCGTGAGCATAGTACCAGAACTTCAATCATTCCGGCCAATTGGCGGTTGCCGGTTCGATACCCCTCTCAATCAAACTAGCCTCCATCTCCTCCCACTTCGGCATCCGACGCTATAGCCTCCTGACCCCAAGTGGTGATTGTACTTCTTCTTGGCGGCATTTTCTTTGTTTCTTTCCATCATCGCCTGCCCTTGTTCACCTGTCTTATATGCAACGAACTCGTCCCAGTGATCCCTTAGCTTTGGGAATGTGTCGAAGTTCGGTGTCTGCCCCTTCAGGATATACTTCTGGTACAGATCTCCCTTGAAGCTCTGAAACTGTTCTGCCATTTTCTTCAGAGTCCACCTTTTCACTTTGTCCTCTGTACCCGCAGGAAGGGTGAATGTCTCGAGCATTGTGGTCCACAGCATCTCTTTCTCCGAATCTGGAACAAAGCTCTCATGATCTCCGCGTGCCCTTGTTCTTCGCCAGTACACCGTACTGACAGGCACGTTATCCCGCACAACCCAACCGCTGTGACGTACATAGTTCTTGGCGGCTTCGGCCGGGGCACTAGGACGTCCATCTTCTTCCACTTCTGTTATGATGTGCCGACCCTCAAGCTTCTTCGCTGCACCTCGTTGCCCGCGTGCCCTCTTCTGTCCAACGGAGGGTTGACTACCACTAGCCTCCTCCTCCTGGTTCCCCTCCACATCCCTTTCCACGTGCCCCTGCTGGTTCCCCTCCGCATCCCTCTCCACGTTCCCTTCCTCGTTCAAGTACTGGTTTGGATCCTCGTTCCCCTCTTCTTCATTCCAGTACTGGCTGCTTCCCTCGCGATTGTATCGTACAATATCTGTTCCTCATCGCGGTCAGCCATCTGTTGATACAAGAAACATCTGCTAAGTCACGAGACATTTATGTTTTAACAATCTAAGTCATGTATGCTAAGTGTAAATGTCGTACATTAGAACCCTACACAACCTTACGTGCTAAGTCTAATTACAAATCGTGATATAAGCTAAGTCTAGGTGACGTATATTATACAATAGTCAATTGCTAGGAGTCGCACTAATTCCGTAGTCAATAATTACATACTAAGTCTAATTACAAATAAAGTAATCTTATATTAAAACTCAAATAATATTACATGCTAAGACTGAAAGAGTCATGTATGCTAAGTGTAACTGTCGTATATGCTAAGTCTAATTAAGACTAAAATTGTCAATTGCTAGGAGTCGCACCAATTCCGTAGTCAATAATTATATAGTAAGTCTAATTACAAATAAAATAATCTTATATTAAAACTCAAATAATATTACATGCTAAGACTAAAATAGTCATGTATGCTAAGTGTTTCATGCGTAAATGCTAAGTCTAATTAAGACTACAATAGTCAATTGCTAGGAGTCGCACCAATTCCGTAGTCAATAATTACATACTAAGTCTAATTTGCAATAAAATAATCTTATATTAAAACTCAAATAATATTAGAACACTACACAATCTTATATGCTAAGTCTAATTACAAGTCTAATATTCTTAATTACATTACAAATATAACAATCATTTATATTATTACGTCACTTGCCTGCACGAATTCCTTCTAGGGCTAGCTCTTCCACTCCGGCTTGAGGGACGACTCCGACAACACGTCTTTTCTACAAGATACAAAAAATATGTATTAGGATAAATACGAAGTAACATATATATATATTGCATTTCACGTTCACGTTCGTTTGCTTGTTCACGTTCCCTAGCTCGTTCACGTTCGTTCGCTCGTTCTCATTCACGTTCATTCTCGTTCACGTTCGTTGTCGTTCTCGTTCACGTTAATTCGTTCGATCGTTCTTGTTCTCGCTCTCGTTCGTTCGATCGTTCTCGTTCTCGTTCACGTTCTCGCGGCAACGTACGTTGACGTGTTCGTTCTCGCTCTCGTTCGTTCGATCGTTCTCGTTCTCGTTCACGTTCTCGCGGCAACGTATGTTGACGTGTTCGTTCTCGTTCACGTGTTCGTTAACGGCGGTGTGGCGGCATCGGACCGGCACTTGGCGCGCGGCGTGGCGGCGGCGGCGGCATGGCGTTGCATACGGCGGCGGCGTTGCGCGGCGGCGAAGGCGGCGGCGTGGCGTGCCGGCGGCGGCATTGCGCGCGCAGCGGCGAAGGCGGCGGCGTGGCGCGGCGTCGTCAGGGCGCGGCGTCTCGTGGCGGGCGGCGCGACGGGGAGAGAGATCGAGATCGGAGATCGATGAAGGGAGAGGCGGCGGCGGCTCTCACCCCAGAGATGCGGCGGCGGCGGAGGAGGCGGAGGCGGCGGCGAGGACGACGAGCTCGAGACGACGGCGAGATACGACGGCGTCGGCGCGGGGATTTGCCCTAGGCAGTGGCGGCGAAGGAGAGAGGCCGAGAGAGATCGATCGGCCGAAAACGTTAAGTGTTGGTGGAGAAGACGAGGGCGCACCGGGAAAATATATACCCCTGGATCTTTACTCCCGGTTGATGAGAAAAACCGGGACTAAAGATATCTTTAGTCCCGGCTGTTAAGAACAACTCTTTTCTTTACTCCCGGTTGTTCTTAACAGCCGGGACTAAAGATATCTTTAGTCCCGGTTGTTCTCATCAACCGGGAGTAAAGATCTTTTCCCGCTATTTTCAAATTCTTTTTAAACCCGGTTAGGGTTAAGAACCGGGACTAAAGATTATAGCACTGCATATTATTTTCGCTTACATATGTGTTTCTAAAATAGAAGTTAATGTATTAACATTATTTAAAGTATAAAGATTAATGACAATTACTTCGAAAAATTATTTTTGTCTGTAATAAATTAAGTGGATAAATCGTAATAAGCAAATATATGACTTAAAATTAATAAAAATTCCAATAATCATATATACTTAGCATATGAATGATATTATTAAATTGGTAAAAACTCTAATTAAGATATGTATGTACATACTGCATGATTTAAAATTAATAAAAATTGTAATCATCATATATACTTAGCGTTGGAATTATATTAAATTAAATGTTAAAAACTCTAATTAACATATGTAAATGCCACATGCATGATTTAAACCTTTTAAAAATTCGAATAGTCATATATAAGTAGCATATGAAAGATAGTAAATTAAATTGTGAAAAACTCTAATTAACATCTGTAAATGCCACATGAATGATTTAATACTTTTAAAAATTCTCTAGTCAATTGTAATTAGCATATGAATGATAGTCAATTAAATGTAGCATATGAATGATAGTAAATTATGCCATACATCAATTGATTTATATGGATAATCAATACATCCAAAATAGTTTACATCGTGTACACAATAATTACGGCATTACATCGGCGGTGACGGTTGACTGCACGTACTTTCTCCTCACTATTGTTCCCTCCTTGTGATCGCTGCGTGAGTAAGGGGTGTCTTCATTTGATAGGAGGATGCTAGGGTCAATCGTCACCGTGAAAGGGGTTGCCCATCCAACTGATCGTAATCCTCGTCAGTCTTGTCCTCAACTCCAACGATTTTTCTTTTGCCTGGGAGAACCACTTGACGCTTAGGCTCGTCAGGCCCTCTGCCCTTCTTTCCTTTGCTAGACATGTCCTTCACGAAAAAGACTTGCGTTACATCATTGGCAAGGACAAAAGGTTCGTCCGAGTATCCAACCTTGTTAAGGTCAACAGTTGTCATACCACTGTCATCAATCATTACGCCTCCACCAGTCAACCTAACCCATTGGCACCGGAACAGAGGAACCTTGAGAGGACCATAGTCAAGTTCCCATATATCCTCGATGGCACCGTAATACGTGGCAGTTGTTCCATCGTGTCCCATGGCATCGACACGAACAACACTGTTTTGGTTCGTGCTCTTCATGTCTTGGGCTCTCGTGTAGAATGTGTACCCATTGATCTCATATCCCTGGAATGTCGCGATCGACCCAGACGATCCCCTCGCCAGGAAGGCAAGTTGTTGGTTGATCGACTCGTTACCCATGAGATATTGTCGTAGCCACGTGGGGAAAGTATCAATGTGATGCCGTGTAATCCATGCATCAGACTTACCGATGTTCCTGGCGCGAACTAGAGCCAAGTGCTCCTCGATGTAAGGAGCTACCAATGAAGAGTGTTGCAGAACAGTGAAATGGGCTTTACGGAATAAATTGTTGTCTACCGTCATTATTGCTTTCCTTCCGAGAGTTCCCTTTCTCCGTAGTCTCCCTTCATGGCGTGATTCAGGTACCCCGATTGGGCGAAGGTCTTCGATAAATTCTACGCAAAATTCGATAGCCTCCTCTGTTCCAAAACCCTTGGCGATGCTTGCCTTTGGACGAGTATGGTTACGAACATACTTCTTCAGAACGCCCATGTACCTCACGAAAGGAAACATGTTGTGTAAGTACACAGGCCCGAGAATACGGATCTCTTTTACAAGGTGACAAAGCAGATGCGTCATTATATTGAAAAATGAAGGTGGAAATATCAACTCAAAACTGACGAGACATTGCACCACTTCATTCTGAAGGGCTTCTAATCTATCCGGATCGATGACCTTCTGCGAAATTGCGTTCATGAATGCACATAGCTTTGTTATTGTTGCCCGGACATTGTCTGGAAGGATACCCCTTATTACAACTGGTAGCAGTTGTGTCATCAACACGTGACAGTCATGAGACTTTAGGTTTGTGAACTTCTTCTCCTTCGTGCTTATTATTCGCTTGATATTCGTGGAGTATCCAGACGGTACCTTTATGCTCTCAAAGCATTCAAACATACTTTCCTTCTCTGCCTTGCTAAGAGTGTAGCTGGCTGGACTCAAGTAATGGCTTCCTTTCTCCTTTGGTTCCGGGTGAAGGTCGCCGCGTTGTTCCATATGCTTCAGATCATTACGTGCTTCCAGTGTATTTTTCGACTTTCCGTACACACCTAGGAAGCCAAAAAGGTTTACGCAAAGGTTCTTAGTGAGGTGCATCACGTCGATTGTGTGGCGTACGTCCAAGAATTCCCAATATGGTAACTCCCAAAATATAGAGTTCTTTTTCCACATCGCCGCGTGACCATCTTCGCTCTCTATAGGCTGGCTTCCAAGCCCCTTTCCGAACTCTACTTTAAGATCTTTAACCATAGCAAACACTGTTTTCCTGCTGTGATGTTTAGGCTTCGTACGGTGGTCGGCCTTATGTTCGAAGTGCTTGCCTTTCTTCCGTACCGGGTGGTTTGCTGCAAGGAATCGACGATGACCCATGTATACAACCTTCCTACAGTGCTTAAGATACGTACTTTCTGTTTCATCCATACAGTGAGTGCAAGCCTTGTACCCCTTGTTGGACTGTCCGGATAGGTTGCTAAGTGCAGGCCAATCGTTGATGGTTACGAACAGCACCGCTCGTAGGTTAAACTCCTCCTGTTTGTCCTCGTCCCACACGGGGACACCTTCCTTCTTCCACAACTGTTTAAGATCTTCGACCAGTGGTCTTAGGTACACATCGATGTCGTTATCAGGTTGCTTGGGGCCTTGAATAATAATCGGCATCATTATGTACTTCCTCTTCATGCATAGCCAGGGGGAGGTTGTAGATACACATCGTAACGGGCCAAGTGCTATGGCCGCTGCTCATCTCTCCAAAAGGATTCATGCCATCCGTACTCAAACCAAACAGTATGTTTCGTGCGTCCTTTCCAAATTCTTTAAATTTTCTGTCGATGTTTCGCCAATGCGAACCATCGGCGGGGTGTCTCAGCATCCCGTCCTGTTGACGCTCTTCAGCGTACCATCGCAACATTCTAGCATCCCCTTGTTCCTGAACAAACGCCTTAGCCGTGGTATTATAGGGAAATACCACATCACCTTAGCAGGAATTCTCTTCTTTGTTAGCTGCCCGTCAACTTCTCCTGGATCGTCTCGTCTAATCTTGTATCGTAGTGCTTTGCAAACTGGGCATGCTTCTAGGTTCTCGTACTCCTCACCGCGATATAGGATACAATCGTTCGGACATGCGTGAATCTTATGAACTTCCAGTCCTAACGGGCAGACTATCTTCTTAGCCTCGTACGTTGTCTCGGGCAATTTGTTTCCCCCGGAAGAATGTTCTTGACGAGTTTCAATAAATCGCCAAATGCCTTGTCACTAACCCTATTTTTTGCCTTCCATTGCAAGAACTCCAGAGTGGTATCCAACTTTTTGTGCCCCTGCTCACAACCTGGGTACAACGAAGTTCTGTGGTCCTCCAACATCTTGTCCAATTTATGGGCCTCCTTTTCACTTTCGCAGTCCTCCCTGGCGTCCTGCAACATCTGACCAAGATCATCCGCAACGTCGTTACCATCAGCAGCTATTTCTTCCTCGCCCGTTTGATTTTCTTCAAATCCAACATACTGAGCAAAGTCCGGAATATTGTCGTCTTCCACTTCATCTTCTTCCATTTCAACACCTTGCTCTCCGTGGGATGTCCAACAATTATAGCTTGGCATGAACCCCGACTCAAACAAGTGGAAATGAATAGTCCTAGATGCAAAATACTCCTTTTGATTCTTACAATTATTGCATGGACAACAAATAAAACCCCTTTGCCTGTTAGCTTCGGCCACTCTCAAAAAATAGTGCACGCCGTCAATAAACTCTTTGGACCGCCGGTCAGCGTACATCCATTGCCGATCCATCTACATGAGTCAAAAAAAACCGTACACAAATAATTATTCTTACAATAATGACAGTCATACAATAATTATAAGATATCTTTATTCATACAAAAATCGTAAAATATTACACCAAATAATTCTTAAAAACTATTTGTAAAGTTTTAAACTAATTTTAATGTGTTTTACTTCTTTTAATTTTCATTTTAGTTTGTTTTCTATTATTTAAGATTAACTTTCACTAGAGTTTTCCTTCTCAACTATTTTATAAAACCTTGTTTAGCAAATGAACTAAATTTCTATATATTCTTTCTTCCCCACACACATTTTCTCTCTCATCAACTTACAACTAAATTTTGGAGACAAAAAAAAAGTGTGCAAAACATAGGTGCAAATGTAGTATGACAAAAAAAACATTGGAGGATGAAGTTGCAAACCTTTTAGGCACCTCCGATTTGTATGTAATCACCAAAATAAATTCAATAGAAATTTTGGCATGACCTCCCCTCTTTTTTGAAGAAATTTTGAAACTTGCTCGGGCAGCTGGAGGAGGAAGAAGACATATATATATATAGGGGTGGGACTTTAGTCCCGATTGGTAGCACCAACCGGGACTAAAGATCACCAGGATCTTTAGCCCCGTTTGGTAATACCAACCGGGACTAAAGTTACGATCTTTAGTCCTGGTTGGTAAACATCCCGGGGGGCCTGACATGCCCTGATAACATTCGAACCGGGACTAAAGATGATCTTTAGCCCCGGTTTTTATTGCATCCGGGACTATTGTGGAAATTGGCCGACCGACGAAAGATGGTTTCTCCACCAGTATGATTTTCTAGTGTCTTGTAGCAAATTTTGCCTTTTAGTTATACACCACACATCATCAAATCATGCCATCTATACCTTCTATATATAGTTGGTATCCACTAACTACTAAAACTCAATAGATAAAGTGCGTCACATAATCATCCACTAGCAATTATTATTTAGAGTATCTTAAATCTCATACAACCATGACACATCATTTACCGATTTCAATCTCACACAAACACGGCACAACATTTACAATTTTGTTGTATTTTTAGAACTTAACATGCAAGCAATATCAAGTCATCATCTTCACATCGTTTCCACGCTATTTAAACATATACACATATTCCGCAGCAAAACGTGGGGTATTACTATTGACTGGTTTTTATTATTGCTATACACGTGATCGAAACACACCCCCACTTCATGCATCCAGCAGCCTCACGATCACCGGAAGCCCAAACTTGGGCTTGAGCGTGATCAAATCCACGGGCGCGTGCACGTACCCGGGGGAGACGCGGAACGAGAGCCTCCGCAGCATCGCGGCCATGGCCGCCTTCGCCTCCAGCATCGCGAAGCCCTGGCCGATGCACGACCTCGGCCCGATCGAGAAGGACAGGAGCGCGTGCGGGATCCCGGCCGCCGCCGCCGCCGCCCCGCCCCGGAACCTCAGCGGGTTGAACTCGCCGGCGTCGTGCCCCCAGACCTCCCTGTCCCGGTGCATGATCGGGACCGGGATGTAGACGGCGACGCCGGCGGGGATCGCCAGCGATCCCACCGTGATGTCCGCCGTGGGCTTCCTCTGGATGAAGAGCGCCGGGTTGTACAGCCTCAGTGTCTCCAGGAGCACCATTGTCATCTGCAAACAAACAAAATGTAGATGCTACTCTTGTAGTTAATTACTCGCTTCGTTTCGGAATGTAAGGTGTTTTTGATTTGGTCCCAAGTAAAAAGACCCTATTTGATCCAGGTTCTCGAACAGTACAGATTCTCACATGTACTCTAAGAATCTGTAGGTATAAAGAAGAATATAGAAAATGAAATGGAACATAAAAGTTAGGAAACCCGGCAGATTCTTAGAAGCTAACTGACAAACAGTTACTTATCAGAATTTTAAGCTCCTCAAACATAACCTAAATATCTGATCAACTTGGAGGAATTGCATTCATGTCAAATTAATTTCATTACATCCACCATTATATATTCTTTATAATATATTTGTTTGGTGCCAATAATGTTGCTAAGTTTTTTTATAAACTTAGTCGAAACACCTTATATCCTAAAACGGAACAAGTTGCTTTCTTAAACACTAAAACATATAAGATAAATGTAATTAAATGGTGTAGAGAAAGAGATTCTTGTTCCTTGCCTCCTTCAGTTTGCCGAGTGAATTGGCATCAGGACACTGATCCGTCCCACATTCTCTCAAGACCTCGTTTCTGAGCCTTTCCTGCCATTCGGGGTACACGCTGAGCAAGAAGACGGTCCATGTGAGGAGGAGGGAGGTGGTCTCATGGCCGGCTAAGAAGAACGTCTTGCACTCGTCTACGATCTCGTCCATGCTCAAGCTGCTGGCCTCCCCTTGCTCGTCTGAAGCGCAGGCGCCAAGCATCAAACCGAGCAGATCGTTGCCGTACTCGCCGTCTTTTGATGATAGCCGCGATCGTATGATCTGCATCAGTGTGTCCCTGAGATTCTTCTGAAGCCTCCATTTGCGCCGATTTCTTTCAGTAGGAAGATAGCTGCATCCAGAATGAGAGAACATATTACAAATCCATTAGGAAAGTGAGTGACAGTTTTACAAAAGGAAAAAAGACTATTGAGGGAAGCAGAGTTTATTACTTGAGCCCTGGTAATTGCACTTGAAATAAAGTTGCCATGGTGATCTCTGTCAGTTCATGCTGTGCCTGGAAGGCCTCTTTGCCTAATTGGTAACTGCTGCCGAAGGCAGTATGGGCAATAATATCTGCTGTTAGCTCTCTGAATTTTTGGTTGAGGTCGACCTCTGTTACTCTGTCCTTGTTCTTGGCTGCGACATCCTCTTAACTCCTTGGCCAAGCTTTGAGCACAACCCGTCATTGTGCTTATCATCATCTGTAAATCACAAAGTCAAAATTATTCATGAAATAAAAATACCTCACCTATGGCCTTCTATGTATGCAGTCCTGTATATTTCTTTTTTCTGGACTCACTAGCTCTAATAAGTTTTACACATTAAGAGGTCTTGAAAGAGATACATTCATGACTGTAATCTGAAATCATGTACACCATAAAACTTACAGGTGAAGTTCGAAATCTGTTGGTATGAGAAGAGATTGATGGTGGTGTTACTGTTACCTTGAGCTTGTCCATGTTAAAAGCAGGGTTGATTACCCTGCGATGGCGCACCCAATCAGTGCCTTCCAAGAGTACTAATCCCTTGCCCATTAGGGCCACCAGAGTTGGGGGCGCATCATTCTTCAGAAAATGTCCAGACTTGCTCGAGAGAATCTGCCTAGCCAACTCATAGTCGAAAATGCAGATGCGTGGCTTTGCTCCATACCAAAACAGAAACGCTTCTCCTGCAACCATTCAAATATTCGTATATCATCAGCATCTCATTATACATATTTGAAAGAGCTATTGTTTACAAAATCTCTCAGCATATGCCTCTGATTTGTTTGAGATGCAAAGTTGATTGTGTTTCCACTTTCCAGTAGTATTCAACAAACAAACGAAGTACTTTTCACTCCGTGACTTGCGTTTTTTAGTGAAAAGAGTTGCGAAACGTTGTTTATTTTCTTACTG
Organism: Oryza glaberrima; assembly: GCF_000147395.1. Taxonomy (NCBI): domain Eukaryota; kingdom Viridiplantae; phylum Streptophyta; class Magnoliopsida; order Poales; family Poaceae; genus Oryza; species Oryza glaberrima. Next base: position 13,895,791 of record NC_068328.1, on the reverse strand, counting down.
TTTCTTGACCCTGAGTTGAAAACTTCTGCTAAAGAATTACAAAAGGATTATTATTATTATTATTATTAGAAGCCATCAAACAAATTTCATCTGTCGGGGCAAGCATCCATTTGAAGGAAGTACACCATTTAATCTGAAATGGGACAACTGATACAAAACAAGCGGAATTTTAGAGATTCAAAACTTTTGATAGTACTAGTACTATCCAAGCACCTATTTTTGCTATTTCAGGTCTGTTTAGGTCCCACCCTAAAATTTTACACCATGTCACATCGAACAGTTGAACACTTACATGAAGTATTAAATATAGCCTAAAAAAGAATTAATTACACATATTGCGTCTAATTTACGAGACGAATCTTTTAAACCTAATTGCTCCATGATTTGACAATTTGATGCTACAGTAAACATGTGCTAATGATGGATTAATTAGACTTAATAAATTCATCTCGCGGTTTACTAACGGATTTTATAATTAGTTTTTTTTATTAGTGCCCGAACAACCCATGCGACATCCTATATAATACCCAACTAGCATGGTGGCCCGCGCAAATTACGCAGCTAGCATCCTTATATTATCTCTCATATAATAGCATATATATTTTTATATTTTATTATCACAATATATTAAAATGACAACAAAATTTTAAATTTTGTACTAACTTTATCAAACTAACCAATGTGTAATATTCGTAATATATTGTATTGATATTTATTAATTATTTTTAATATTGAATTTTAGTTATTTCCAAATTGTATTTCTTTATGAACTCTATACTCTTCTTCCAACATTATTTATTTTTTTTAATTATGAATTTCTATTATTTATAAATTGTATTCCTATATTTCTTATTTTAAATTTAAAATTTCAATTATTTCTAAATTATACTCTTATATGAACTCTAAACTCCTCTTCCAATATTTCTTATTTCAATTCCGAATTTCCGTTCTTTATAAATTATATTTCCATATATAATCTAGACTCTTCTTCTAATATTGTTTTTTATTCTAAATTTTTATTATTTCTAATTTTATTTCTATATGGACTCTAAACTCATCTTTCGATATTATTTATTTTTTAATTTCAAATTTAAGTTGTTTCTAAATTGTTTCTTATATGGACTCTAGACTATTGTGCCAATATTCATTTTTAATTCTAATTTATTTATTTGTAAATTGTATTTCTATATGTACTCTTTTAATTTTTTTTTTATTTTTATTCTGATTTTTAGTTAATACTAAATTCCTATATGGACTCTATACTCTTCTTACAATTTTCCTTATTTTAATTCCTAGTTTCTATTATTACTAAATTGTATTTTTGTTTTAATATTTCTTTTTTAACTTCCGAATTCTAGTTATTTTTAAATTGTATTTCTATATGGACTCTATATTCTTCTTCCAATATTCCTTGTTTTAAATTTCGAATTTTCAATATTTCTAAATTGTATTTCTATATGGATCTAGCTCTACTTTTAGTTTTCTTATTTTTTTTTTAATTTTGAATTTCCATTAGTTATATTGTATACTGGTATGGATTCTAATTTTCTCTTCATATATTCCGTATTTTAAATTCTGAATTTTTGCTATTTTTAAATTGTATTCATATATAACTATATATTCTTCTTCCAATATTCTTTATTTTTGAATTTTGAATTTTTGTTATTTCTAAATTGTGTTTCTATATGGATCTAACCTCTACTTTTATTTTTTTTAATTCCAAAATTTCCATTAGTTCTATTGTATACCAGTATGGGCTCTAGTCTTTTCTTTCTATATTCCTTTTTTTTAATTCCGAATTTCAGATATTTTAAAATTGTTTTCCTATATGGACTCTATATTCTTCTTCAAATATTTCTTATTTTTAAATTTCGAATTTTTATTATTTCTAAATTGTATTACTATACGGATCTAACCTCTAATTTTATTTTTCTTATTTTTTTTAATTTCGAAATTTCCATTAGTTGTATACCGGTATGGAATCTAGTCTTCTCTTCCTATATTCCTTATTTTCAATTCCGAATTTCAATTATTTTTAAACTGTATTCCTAAATGGACTCTGTTTTTCTTTTTCTCTGATTAATGTGAGAATTTCTAGGCCATGAGAGCGAACGTGGAGGCTCCTTTTTTTTATTCCTTTAATAAGTTAATAGAAAGATGTGGTACGCCAAAACTTTACACCTCTGGATCTAAACACCCCCTTCGAGTTGTTTCTATATTAGTACTCCCTCCGTCCCATAATAAGCGCAGTTGTGGGTTTCAATGCCCAACTTTGACCATCCGTTTTTTTGAAATATTTTTATCATTAGTATTTTTATTGTTATTAGATGATAAAATATGAATATTACTTTATGTGTGACTTAACTTATAAATTTTTCATAAATTTTTCAAATAAGACGGACGATTAAACGTTGGACGGAAACTTATAGTTGCATTTATAATGAGACGTGGGAGTAGTATTTAGCACTGATAGATACTACTTGATTGATTGTGTGTGTCTGTGTGTGTGAGAGAGAAAGAGAGAGGAGAGAGAGATTGACAAGTAGCATCAAAATTCCCTTGGTGCAAATGCTTCCAACAAAGAAAGAGCCAAACGCAAGAACAGCAACAAGCATCACCACAAACAATGGTGTGTTTAGTTCACGCCGAAATTGAAAGTTTGGTTAAAATTTGAACGATGTGATGAAAAAGTTGGAAGTTTATATGTGTAGGAAAATTTTGATGTGATAGAAAAGTTGGAAGTTTGAAGGAAAAGTTTGGAACTAAACAAGGCCCAAGAAAAGAAAAAGGAAACACTAAGCACAAAGCGATACCATACTGAGCCCTCCATTTGAGGAAGTGAGGTGCGATCCTTGGGAGGTAGTTGTGGTCACGAAGATTATCCAACACCTGGTCATCTGCCTCCTCCTTCAACCTGCTGATTTCGCCATTGTTGCCTCCCAAGAACTTGTAGGCAGGTCCACGGATCCCCTGCTTCTCTCTGAATTCCTTGGCTATGCAGTGAGGCCTCCAAATCAGTCGCACGACGGTGTAATCCCATAGCCATGAGATGGCAACAACTAGGAGAGCAACCAGAGGCAGGAGAAGGATGGAGTCCATGAACACACAGGGATGGATGTAGCTTTGGAGGAGAAAGGGGAGGAGAACAGATGATAGGAAGATGGTGCAATATATATCCAGGTCATTTCTGTGGTTGATGGTGGTGGTATATCAAGGTCTAAGAGACTGAGACCGACCTATAGTGTATTTTGATTCACACATTGGAGAGATTTTTTACTGTCCTTGACCCTATGCGGTACCGAATCGTGGCCGTCCATCTAGCCCCATCAAACGGCTGACACAGCCTCTATACCGCGTGGTACTACAGGAAGGATCGATGCGGTACCATAGGTGGAAGGGTATTTTTGTCTTTTCGTGTTCTCTTCCGTATCGCACAGACACACACATCTCTTTCTTCTCTCGCACACATCTCTTCAGCATCACAGGCAGGACAAGAGAGAGCACCATGGATGCGACGGCAGCAGCGCAGCGGGGTGGATGCGACGACGGCCGCAGCAGGGTGGATGAGATGGCGGCCGCGGCGGGATCGATGAGACGGCAGCCGTGGTGGGGTGGATCCAACGGCAGGACCGCGGCGCCTTGGATGCGACGACGGCACGGAGGCAACAACGCATGGCGGCCGTGGTGGGGAGGATCCGACTGCGTTGCCTTGGAGTTAGTCGAGATCTCGGTCACCCAAATCCAGTCATTCTTTTGGTGGTCAAGGGCAAGAGCTCGTCGATGCGGTACCTGGAGGCCGCAATGGTTGCGGCAGCCATTCGTCGGGCTCTCGGTCACCCAAATCCAGTCTTTTTTGGTGGTCAAGGGCGGAGCTTGGCGATTGTTGTGGTGGCTTTTCATCGAGAGTTGGGGGAGCCAAAGCTGGAGGTTGGTCGCAGAGGGCGCAGGGCTCGCAGCACCAGTGGACACAGCATGGCAACAGTCGCCGCAGGGTTTCTCCTGGAGCTCGTATTGCTGGCGCAGCCTGGAGTGGTAGCAGCAGGAGTAGGTGCACGCAGACCCCATCACCATCACCAGCAGCATGTACAACGCCTCTCTCACGCAGCACGCTTCAGTTCATCAGGCCAAACCATGCTTTTCATCAGGCTGTCATCGGTGGATGCGATTTAGTCGAGCAGGCGGTGATTTGTTTTAGCCCCATCATACCTTTCCTAAACCAACGGTTGGATTAGATCGGATTTGCTGAAAAAGTGTCGCCACATTATGTGGCTGAGTACAGTCAAATTTTAACGGCTGGGATGCACTGCGCTGGACATCGTGTGCACGATGCACATCCGTTTCTCCACCTGTTTATCCCTTTGTAATTTTTTTACTTTATTTGTTGATCCGGAATTGCTATGGGTTTGTAGCAGTCAATTTTGTTGTTGTAATTATGTATTTATACAAATTTACATACTAGTTACACCCCACTTACAAATCACTTACATATATAATTTTGGGATTTACATATGTAGTTTTAAGACTTACATATGTAATTATATGTAATTTTAGGACTTACATTGTAAATATACTAAAATTACATATGTAATTTAAAGATTTACAATGTAAATACATACCGAATATTTTTTGATGAAAAATATGGTGCCATAAATATAGCTAGTCCTGGATTAGATTGGTATCTCACAGTACCTCGTATCTCATGGTACCTCCTTGAGGATGGGAAAAGTGCTCCATCAGGCCATGGCTCCATTGGTTCGAGACCTGGATCCGCTCTGATACCATATATGCATCGTCAACTATGCAGTCTTGGATATATTTTATTTTTCTGATTTGGTTAGAACGATTTTCTTTTCGAAAAGTGCTCGGTAGTAATCATGATCACCTTAAAGAGCTATGGCTCGTGACATGCGTTCCCGGCGTTAAAGATTTATTTTTTTCTGCTTGATAAAAAATAAATCAAAACATCATCATACAATTTTTTAATCTGCCCTATAGTTAAACGAATGCTTTTACTCATTCATCATTCATTATGTCACACATCCAATGGCCCAAAATCAACAGAGGAGGTCGATCCGACCGCCCAGCGCATCTCTCGCATCTTCCACCACACAGAGCCGCATCTCCTCTCCTCGCGCTCTCTCCGCATCCTCCACCATCAGCGCCGCATCTCCTCCTCGGCGTCCTCGCGCTCTCTCGCCCCCTCGCCGCCGTGCGCCTCCCCCTCGCTCCCTCGCCGCCGTGCGCCGGATTTTTCATTGAATCGACGCGCTCCTCCTCCGGACTAGGGAGGGGAGGCGCGGCGATGTGGGGGAGGCGCGACGAGGGAGGGTTGGCGCGGCGATTTTCCGCAATACGGAGGGGCGCGCGGTGCGATGGTGGTGCGGACTACGGAGGAGGGTCGCGCCTCCCCCACATCGCCGCGCCGGCGCCCACCGCTCTCCACCGCGTCTCCGCCGCCCATCGCTCTCCACCGCGCCGCCATTGCGCCTACGCCCTCCCTCTCTTTCAGGTCGCCTCCCCCGCCGATTACCTCGCGATTCCCAACCCTAACCCCCGCCGCCGGCGCGTAGCGCCGCCGCCGCCCCTGCTGCCCAGGATCCCCCCGCCTTTTCTCCTTCCGCCCACCTGCCACCGACGCCGCCACCCCTGGCAGTGACTCCTCCTCCCCGCTGCCAACGCCACCGCCGTCGACGCCTACTCCTGTGGCAGTGTGGAGGACTGCTGCTTCCCTGTCTCCATCAGGTGTGTGCACGATTTGTGTTTGTTAAAATACTTATGTGAAAAAGCTGTGGGTATACAATGATATGCTGCAGATTATCTTTTCCTGTTATAGGTTGATCAATAATGGTTTCCTTAATTCAACTTTCATATTGCTGAATCTTTTGGTCTACATTGATAGCTGATGCATTGGGGTGTGATTATACAAATGATTTCTGTTGGTAATGATTTTTCCCTACCTTGCAGACAGAGGAATACCGGACAGTTTTTTTTCTTTCTTTTCTTCTGTTGGGGTGGGTTCATTTCAGAAATACCCAATTTGTTAGGTTGACCACATGTCCCCATTTTGATCTGCAAGGTCACAGACAATTCTCTTGTAATGTGTATGTGCATTGTTTGTCAGAAACCTGTCGAATGGGAGGCACCATCATAATTATATGATCTAACAATATGAAGTAACCATCAACTGATCTGAGTGTGGAGGTAATTTCTAACCCTCACCTCTGATGTTTGATGAATTTCATTTTCTCGTATATACTTTGTTTGACCAGATTTCCTGCTATGTAAATACACATATATGATTGTGTACATACTAGCTAGATCTTTCCTCTTAGAGCATGGACAATATAATGGTTCAGGCGACTATTATCTACATAATCTAGACCACACAATAGAATATTTTAAGCAGATTTTTCATAAGTGCCAACCACTGCCTATGTTTTGCTATTAATATATAGTATAGTTCCTTTCGAGAATTTGCACAAAGTCTATAGAAAATCAGAATATAAGTGCGACCACGGCCTTCCTGAAAGTTAGAAAAATCTTCTCAAGCATATAAGCATATAGTCTGATGGTCATTTCATAAAAATCTCTTGATATGATTTTATAAGTGAACATACCAAATTAGTTTGAATGTACATTGTTCGTTTTCACGGGATTCCGACATCCGTTGTCAGTGATCGAGATCCTGTTTTCACTGGGCACTTTTGGAGTGAGCTTTTCCGGTTGGCTGGTGTCAAACTACATATGAGCTCGGCATTTCAGAACACTAGGACAAATAACATGTTGTATACATGCTGGGATGCCTGAATATATGGTTGCTTATGATGGAATCAGAAAATGATAAGTTCTGCAGTATTTTCAAATGCGGAAGCTGATTTAGAATTTGAGAATGTTGGCTCATGATGACAACAACTCTGTACATGTACATTCTGCAGATAGAGAAGCTTTTCTTGATTGAAGCATTTTAAGACTTGTACTACACCAGATGTGCCCCCTTGAGAAACAAAGGTTAGTGTTCTGCTATCGAGTTTTTTTTAGATTGTAGCAAATAGAGATTTTGTTAATTTTTAATCAAATGTGAAGCTAAACTTCTCATTAATCTGGGATTGTTTTCCATAATTGTCCCGGTGTGAGAGATTGACAATTGATTTCACAACCAAATGAAAGGTAGTGTTTTTCTGGGAATGCCATCAGGGGCGCAGATCTGAGTGTAGTCAAAATCCTTCAATTTTTCAAATCCGTTTGGTAAAAGTTACCACTTTCTGAATTCCATGCAAGGACTGACTTATGAAAATTTTACTGTATATTATTGTTCTATAATTTGTTTATAAAAGTAATGCAGTAATGCTATAGGAATGATGGGACCCTAGGAGTTAGTGGCATATATCATCGACACACTTGCATGGCCAGGGGAATTATAACTCAGGTGCTCACCGAGGATCAACTGTCCAGGATCCAGGATTTTTAGCATTTGTTTTATTGAACGCTGGAATTACTTTTCTCCTCGTGCCATCTAAAGGTAACTTCAAAGCTAAATGGCTGGCCATGTATAATCCTAGGAGCATAAATATTTTTACAAACTATATAAATTTCTTTGTAAAATTTTAATAGTGATTCAGTGTTGCAACGGGAAATGCTATATACATGGCCAGCCATTTATATTCAGTGTTTAAGTCGATATATTGACCACAGATTTGGTTTATATCAGTAAATGGCCATGTTTTTTTCCCAAGTTATGTTTCTAAATATGTAGACTGTGGTACGATATTTATAAAGTTCAAGTTGTCTTTGTTTCCCAGAAAATCTTAGGTCTAGCAGACTTACTTAGTTTCTGTTTACAAATGAATAATCGGGTAGTTAATACTGTACCTGTATATTTGTACTACTCTCTTATTTAGTAATGTATCTAAAATAATGTAGACTGTACTACAATATTTATTTAGATGCATATGCTCAATTTTTATATAAGTATATGCTGCTTTTACATTACTTTTGTTTGAATGTACATGCTGATATGAAATTTGGAGAGCTTTCTTGGAATGTACGCTGTTAAGAAAATTTAGATAAATTAAATCCTTATGCCTTATATGGTTTCTTAAACACACCTATAAGTTTGATTGGAGAAGGGGACATTAACCAATTGCTTGAAAAAGGTGTTTTGTTAGCTCAAGATATGGTGGAATATTTACAACTGTTTTAGTAACTCCCAGATAATCTTTCTCTACATACATGCATAACTAATTTCTCTAGGATAATGACACATTTCTGATTCGTTAAGGGCAAACTTTGAAGTACATCTGTTATGCGCGAGATATTCAGTTTATATTTCTAAACTTGGGTGCACTTTGAATCAGGACGAATAGGCTCAGTTGGATCAGTTGAATATAAAGAAGTGGTGTGCGATTAGTTTTTTTTGTAAATAGCTCAAGTTAGTTTTCTTCCTTGTAGGATAGTTACAAAAAAATAAGGTAAACTTGCATTTCTTGCATGAGCAAAGTTCATTACAACCTATCTAAGTATAATTTCCTGAAGAGTGTTTATAGCTGAAGTTGTTTCTTCTAATTTTGCTGAGGTTAACCCTCCTATGGCATGCATCCTTCTAAATTTTGCTGAGGTAAACCCTCCTGAAATTAGTAGGGTGCACGAAATACTACTGTTTTTTTAATTTTTGTACAGTGGCATTGAACATGGTTTTGCTCTTTGAGATATGATGCTTCCCTCATGATCAATGAAGATTTGCATTACTTTAGGTGATCTGCTCATGTTTGGGTGTTTGGGTAAGGAGAAGAAGAAATGGCTGGGGTGTCGGTGGTAATGAGGTTGTTGTTTCAGTTATACAGTTCCGCATAATTGTGTGACGTCCTGACTAATCCTGACTAATCTGTATGACCTTTTCTTCCATTTACAAATGCTTGTGTCTCTCCAGTTCACCTATGAGGGAGATATGAAATCAGGTATGAGTAATTCTTGTGGTTTTGCTTCTTTTTCTGGACACACTTATTTTCATCCATTTTGCAGCAAGCAATAGTTAGGTATGAGAAAGAATGTGCCTTACAATTAACTGTCAGTGGTACACATAAAACTATTCATTTACTCTTCTTTCCTGGTCATATTGATACAGGTTAGTTTATGCTCTTACTCGAAAAAAAAAACAAAGTACATGGTCTTACTATTTGACCGTTTGATTAATTATATAAGTTTCTGAGAAAGCCCTGAATTCGATGTACTAGACTCGATTGTTATAGGCAACTAAGTAAAAAAAACAAGGTGATCCAATAAAGTATTAAAACACCCATGGATCATGTTGCTACCCTGTGGTGATGAAAAGAGACATAAGTGCTAGCTACTATTTTTTGTTTAATCATGAAACAGAGGCTTCATGAAACCAGATCAAGCAAGTCAAATGGGATTGCATCATAGGTAAGATCAAAGTTTTCCCCTTTTTGACATCAACAGCGTATTCTTTTGTCTGTAGAGATTGTATATTTGTTTTCATTCATAGAGGTTACATCATATCCAAGAGAGTGCCAAATCTGTCATGTAGCATTTGTCTTTTTTTTACCCGGCCTCTACATCCAACTGGATATATGCAACCTTTTTAAATTAAGAACTTAGCCCTCAAATAACCCAATCTGAAATTCGCTCCTATAGCGATTTAAATTCAGGACCTTGGGGTGCTACTCAGGTTACTGCAACCATTAGGCTACATACCCTTTTACATGTTGCATTTGTCTAGATTATTGCATTTATAAGCAGTAAATCTTTTTCAGAGCAAATAGCATTTGTGCAGTGACCAAGGGTACTATCTTCTTGATTTGCTTGCAGTCTCCCATTGTTTGCTGAGACCATCAATACTCTTGCATGGATGATGGTTCAATTGAATAATTAGGAACTGCAATACTGGACGAGGCTTGTTTGAGTTTTCTTTAGTTCTCTTCAATAAGTTACCTCTTTAATTATATGGCTTCAAACTTTTTCATATTCCCGAGAGCATGTCTGTTTGGCACCAAACTGTTCACCTGAGCAAATGGTCCAATAATGAATTGTGCTTTGTCATGGTACGTTGCTAACTGTTTGGGCCTTCTGGTGCAATTTTATCATTGAGATATTTTGTGCAGTGATGAAATGCATATTTGTATTGTACGATACTTTTATATTATCAATAGTAATTTACTTTAATTATTTTTTCAATTTTAAAAGTTGACCTGTTAAATGAGGTTTCACAGGTGCATTAAAATTTATTGTGTTACAATGAAACCTGTTGCTACAACAATCCTAGGATATCAATATGTGTTACCTAGGTGCACTTCTTGGGTGATGAGTTGTGGGAGTTGTCCATATCCTCCTGGAAAATATGTTGACAGGTTATGCGAGGTTCTAGGACAGAGACATAGGGATATAGTTCTAGGACGGAGATATGGGGAGAGATATGTATATCGTTAGGCGTGAAGTTCTGATGGTAAATTTATGGAGAAAAATTTGATATTGACCGAATGTATCTGTGTGCAAATTGTGGATAAAAGAATGTCAAATGTTCTGTTTTGGAGAAGACATGAAACAATTTGTGTTATAATATTGGTGCATATACCTTTTATGCAAATATTTAATTAATTTATCTTCTGTGCATAATATGCGATTAATTGCTCCATCTAAATTTACTACTCCCTTTCACAAAAATTAAAACATTTGATTTTTTGAATTATTTTAATTTACTACTCTCTTTCACAAAAATTAAAACATGCGATTTTTGAATTATTTTATCTTTGGGGTTTTGCGTTTGACTACAATTTTATATTTCAACAACTTTATAAAATACAATAAATTTGTGATAAAGGGGAGTTATTATTTTAATGATAAATATGCGCAGATCATTTAGCATTCGGATAAAGACATGTATATCTTGCTTGGATATTTGTATTTTAGACATGTTTTGAATATGTTTCTTCAAAAGTTATTTTGATTTGTATTGTTAAATATTACCGTAGCGTTAGCACGGGCAGATTACCAGTGACATTAAAGTAAAAAGGTGAGTCTAGTTTAATCTATTATGCAACTTTGATGGATATATATATAGTAGTTCGAAGTAAAATTTACTCTTATGCTTCTTGTTATTTTTTAACTGTAGGTCCTCGTTTTTACACTAAGGTGGTGGTGTTTGAATCTCATGAAGATAAAAGATTAAGTGTTTCACGTAAAACAAGGTGGTAATAACGCGTGATTAATTGAGTTTTAATTATTACGAACTTGAAAAATGGATTAATCTAATACTTTAGAATAACTTTCGTATATAAAATTTTCGTACGAAACGTACCGTTTAGCCGTTTGGAAAGCTTGCCACTTTTATCCAAAAGTTTATCTAACTTCGGAGGTAAGAACCTGATCTTGGCATGCTAAGAACTTCCTTTCAGCAACCATGTTGTTGACAATTGTAACGTTAACTTCCTCATGATCTTAATATAATCTGGTTGCGGCTTCTTTTCGTCAGCCCTGTGTTTTTTGTTTGTTTTTTTTTTTTCACGCGACGCTACCAATCCAAAACCCTTGCAGCCTTGCTTGATGCTGGACTGCTGGAGGACTGAAAGAGACAGGAAATGGACAAATGGTTTTGGTTGTGTGGTCTAGATGAAGAGGCATATATGCGAATAGTATTTGTTTAAACTGGGTTTAAGCATTTCTTTTCAAATTTGAGATGGAGCTGCATCATTGCACAAACTCTAAACCTACTCCAATTAGTGGATCTTTCGTCAGCTACTCTTGTTGTGCGCGGCATGCTTTAGTTTAATTAGCTTTCATTTGTTTGGGGGAATATGTATAAGACTTGTGTATCATTGTATCACTATTAGAATCCTAAGATTTGCCAAGCATCCAAACAAAAAATCCTACAGACCGTCAGGAAGATTTAGGTGGCCGACCGTTTGAAATTTTAACGAGGGTTGTTACGAGAACATTCAGCTATGTAGCATGTGGCTGACAGGATATATCAGTGAGTGAGAGTTATAAGATACCACTCGGAAATGGTTATAAGTGGATGACGGGGTATATTAGTAACCGAGAGGTTTAATTTAACTCTCGGAAATGATGCAGTTTTAATAGGTGGCCGATGATTTAAACCCCCCTTGGTGAAAGTTAGGAATCTTGTAGTGATTAAGGGAAGTAAAGTTTGTTGATTAGAGCTGAGAACCTAAAAGGAAAAAGGAAAAAGGAAAGGGAAAGGAAGGGGAGGAGAAGGGACTGATTTCACTATTTGTATTCTCACGATAGATGTGGCGACCTAGGCTACCGGTGCTACAAAAGTAGTTGTGGAACTGCAAACCTCATCAGCTGCTAAAGAGTTGCCTCCTCCGCTATTGTGTTCGCAATGTCGACCTAGTTCCACTGTTGTTGATTAAACACTTTGTCGTCACGTGCTTTCTAGATAGACTAAACCCCTAGAGTGACAATGGTACCTCTCCTTCGTTCTTTCGGGATCCTCGGTTGGCTATCTCATAGCCATGTATGAAAGGATGATTCGGCCATCGGTAAACAACATGTGCACCCTATTGTATTGAACACAAGCCACCGTAGCTATCTTGATTCCGGACAAGCATGCACCTAGTATGTGATCAATGCTTTCTTCATCTTAATCACAGAGAATGCAGCGGCTTGGATGCGGGAGTCCTCTCTTTGCAAGCCTATCCGCAGTCTAACAACACCAAAGTGCCACAAGCCAAAGAAAGTGTTTGCAACGTGAGGAGCAAGAGATTTCCAAATTGAAGATTGGAAAGTAATTCGACCTATGAACATGGCTTGATAAGTAGAATAGGAAGAGTACCACCCCTGAGTTCTCCCATTTCTAGATGAATTGATCCGACTAGTCATTGATGGGTTGAACAGAACTGACCAAAGACCATAGCCGCAAATATTCCAAGATGGTATGGATCCCTAGAGCACCTTGGATATATCTTATCCATGTGCCAGCTTGCAGTGCTTGTGCAACCGTTCTACGGTGACAGATGCATGTGGGGAAGCAGTCGTGGATAGTCGGCGCCAAGGAACGAGTCCCTGATGCATGTACCAATTGTTCTCACAGAAGAGGCAGACTCCCTATTCACCAACGTCGTTGCAAAGTCGCGCTTTTTCTGCAAGCTTGGGATCACTAGTCTCTACCAAGGCTTCAACGGTGATGTGCGTTATAGCCAAATCTATCGTGAATGAAGGGCTTCACCCATGAGCCCAAGATTTAGGATACCAAGGCTGCCATAGTTGACTATGGCACAAACTTTTGACCTGGCAACATGGCAATGCCCACCCTGTGCATTTGCCCATCCAGCCTAGAGGAATCCATGGTAGATTTTGCCAATTCCTTTAAGGAACCATTTTGGTACATCCACTTGAAACCAATAAATAGATTGAAATTGAGCTTAGGACTGCCTTCACCTTCATGATACCGATTGGCACCATTTTCTCCGCTTTCTATAGGAGCAGCCATCAAGTTACTTTATCAACAATGGGTGCAGGTCTGTCTTCCTCAATTTATGGGTGGAGAGAGGAATGTCAAGATATTTGCACAGGAAGGATGCGACCGAACATGGCAGTTCACCCTGGATCATAGCCGAGTCACCATCCTCACAATGGATCGACACAGCTGAACATTTGGAGAAGTTTTTTTTAAGACAAAAACCCCTCCAAAGTTGGCTAGGATTTGCATGGTCACGAGGAGTTCACCATGGAGTGGTCGAAGAGGCGGTGAGGGATCCCTAGGGGTTGAAGCAGCCCTTCTCGTTCTGCTACAACAAACGGGGAGCTATTAGCTATATGCTTTTTAGTACTTTTCGAGTAAGGGTGCGATCGTTTCAGCGGTGGCGGTGGATTGTTTAGCCGCATGCAAAACGAGAAATAATATTAGCATATAATTAATTAAGTATTATTATATAATTTTTTTATGAATAAATTTGTTGGATTTTTTTTAACAACTTCTTTATAGAAAGTTTTCGCACGAAATATACCGTTTAGCAGCTTGAAAAGCGTGCTAACGGAAAACGAGGAGAATCTAATCCTGAAAAGTTGAAACCATCGCACCCTAAGTTTAGCTTTCCATCTATTAGATTGAAACATACACTATTCACTAAATTATTATTACCGATTATCTATATAACTATATAGATAAATTAATTTTTTTTAAAAAAAAAACTCCACAAAGATAACAGGTTTTTTAAAAAAAGTAGAATAGTCTCCCTCAATTTTTTTTAAGAAAACTTATTTTTAAAGACAGGGTAAATAATCCGTGACAAATCGCAAATTTGTTCCGCGGCACAAGGCGTCAAATCGATTTTTCCTTTCCCCGTCATCGTGCCGAACTGATGACCCAAGCAACCTGATTTCTCGCCGCCGCCGCCGCGCCGCCGCGCGCGTGGCGGTCGGGTCGTCGGGAGAGGGTCGACGTCAGTAGGATGCCGGGCACCGGGGGACTGGAGCTGGCCGGCCGGCCGGCTGGTGATGGTGGTGGTAGCCGCCCGGCGAGGCGCGTCTGACATGGCTGGGCAAGGTGCGCTACATCCCCAACAGCAAGGGGCGCAGCGGTCGAGGGCCGGCAATGGAGCGGCCCCGTGGTGGTTGATCCTTCTCGATCGCCCACGCCGGAGGTGAGCTCCCGGATGCCCTGCTTGGATGTACTTGATGCTGCTCATGTCTCTCTCTTTGTTCCAAATCATATATATACTTGCCCACTTCAGAAATCAAAAGTGTTCATCGCTTTACGCGCTGAGTTCCTTACCATGTGAAATTATCAAATTGAACAAGCAACTCTATGGAATCTAATCCAGTGGCCTTGGGATCAAAACCACATGAAAAATCAGCTGATCTATATATAGGTTATATATTTCTTCCTTCATAAGCCAAAGGTAGCAGAAACCTGCACAGCTACTGCTGGTAGTTTGCAAGGATAGGAGTGCTTGCAGAAAATTATCTACAAGATTACTAACCTTCAATTTTGCAATTGTTTTGCTATGGAAGTGAATTTACAAGGGATTTGCGTATTCGATTACTTTATGTGCAAATAAGAATTTGAAATAATTTGTGTGGTTTTCAGAGGAGACCTGCAATCATAAGTAGCATCACAAAGATACCTCAGAAAAAAAAAATATGTTGCCCCGAAAGTGTAGCGCGCAATGATAGTATAATATCCATACTAAATCTATATACGGAGTATTATGCTAAAATGGTACCAACCTTGCACCAGAACAGTAATTCACATTGAATCATGGCCCGAGCTATTTTATTTTATAAGGATACATCCACTGTGGGGTACAATGTATAGTGCCGTAGGTCAGTAGCAACCTTTGGCATACAGATTCCATTTAAGTTTGGTAACATGTAAATCATCTAACTTCATGCATCCAGTAGCCTTAGAACAACAGGAAGACCAAACTTAGGCTCAAGAGTTAACAGGTCTACAGGTGCATGAACATAGTTAGGGGAAAGTGTGAATGAGAACTTTTTTTAGGATCATAGCCATAACTGACTTGGCTTCCAACATCGCAAAGTTCTGACCGATGCAAGACCTTGGCCCTATTGAGAATGCCAGTAGGGCATGTGGAACTTTGGCTGCTCTTGTGACCCCGTTCTGAAATCTTAATGGATTGAATTCATCTGCATCGTCACCCCAAATCTCCTTGTCCCGGTGCATAATTGCTGAAGGTATGATAATTGCATGGTCTTTGGGTATTTTTGTTTCTCCTACTGTAATATCTGTTAGAGGTTTTCTTTGAAGGAAAAGAGCAGGACCGTAGAGCCTTAGGGTCTCAAGGAATACCATTGACATCTGCAATATATATATATATGTTATGTTGTAGTTAGCCATACATGAACCATTATTATTAGAATGATACACATGGAGTTACATATCACAAGAAAAAAAAGATATCAAAATAGATTATAAAAGGCAACATAGGTACTAGTTTTCTTGCCTCTTTCAGTTTGCTAAGGTTGTCACCATTTGGATTTTCTTTTCCACATTCCCTCAAAGCTTCCAACCGGAGTCTTGCCTGCCATTCTGGATACACACTGAGCAAAAACACTGTCCAGGTAAGAAGAAGTGACGTGGTTTCATGACCAGCAAAGAAGAATGTTTTGCACTCATGTATAATTTCATCGATGCTTAAGCTGAGCTGATGTTGCTCCCTTCCCTGATCTGTTGCAATGCAAGCCTCAAGCATCAAACCAAGGAGATCGCTTCCGTATCCACTTCCTTTTGATGATAACCGGGATTGTATGATCTGCATGAGAGTGCCCCTAAGCTTCTTTTCAAGTGTCAATTTCCTCCAATTCCCTTTTGTAGGAAGGTAGCTGAACTCAAAAAAAAAAAAAAGAAGAAGTAAATATATGAATGAATGAGCCAAAATATGGTTGCATGTTCGTGGGATTTAATTTCACATTCTACAAGCTTTGGAAGGGAGTATTAGATATATTACCTGAATCCTGGTATCTGCACGTTGAGGAGAGATTTTACAGCAATTTCCTGGAGCTCTTTCTGTGCATGGAACGCTTCTATTCCTAACTTATAGCTGCTTCCGAAGGCCGTATGAGATATGATATCTGCTGTTAACTCTTGGAATTGTTTGTCCAATTCCACTTGAGTTTCTCCATTCTTGTTGCTGGATGCTTGATCTTCCAATTCCTTCACCATGTTTTGAGCACAAGCTACCATTGTTTTTGTCATCATCTGCATGGATATCAAAGTGAAGCGATACTAATATTAATTTTGTTGCAATTAAATGTGTTGGGTATGATATATTTTCTATTGTCTTGTTTTGATTTTTTTTTTCATTATGGTTTCGATATTTTGGTTTCTTTTTATCTGGTGTTTTCTTACTACAAACGAACTGTCATGTGAAATTGCAAATGGACATGCAAACATATAACAACCTAGTTTAAGTTGCCTCGAGTTTTCTGCTCAACCTATTATAGTTTCTGGGGTGCATTTCCATACTCAGTTCTGTAGCACTAGCACACCTACAAGTTAAGACGATTGAGATAAGATTACCTTTATCTTATCCATGGTGAAAGCAGGGTTGATTACTCTGCGATGGCGCTCCCAATCAATCCCTTGCCAAGCAACGCCAACACTGTTGGGGTAGTGTCATTCTTCAGAAAATGTCCTGACTTGCTTGAAATAATCTGCCTGGCCCACCCATAGTTGAAGATGCAGATTCGAGGCTTTGCCCCAAACCAGTATACAAAGGGCTCTCCTGCAACAATTCACATTTGCAATGTTGCTTACCATCCACATTAGTGATCTATTCTTAGTTTTATAGTGAAGGATGAGCATTTAGCTTTGAAAATTGTCAGTCAGGTTGCTTGGCCACCATACAGCATTGCTAACCAAGCACTAAAACAACAGCATATTAAAAAAAAAAAAGCATTGAGCAGATCTAGTACCATATTGAGATCTCCATTTCAGGTACTATGGCATAACCCTTGGGAGGTAATTGTGGTCATGAACATCAATAACCAGATCATCTGCAGCATCCTTCATTTTCTTCACATCCTCATTGCAGCCTTTCAAGAACTTGTAGGGTGGTCCACGGATTCCTTGCTCCCTGAGCCTCTTGGCTGCAATGTAAGGCCTCCATATATGGGGCACAATGATGTAGTCCCATAGCCATGAGATGGTAGGCAACAAGAGGGCAAGGAAAACCAGAGCAAGAGAGGCCATGGCAAAGAGGTGGTGGATTATGGAGAGGAGAGGAAAGGAAGGTGGTGCAATATTTATAGTCACTAGTACCATGCCCGTGCATTGTAACAGGCCCATATGAGAATGAGCTGCATGACTGAGATAGGATCCAACCGGTTGGTTTTTTAACCAACCGCCTTTTCTGGGTTTTTTTTAACCAACCATTTGATTTTTTTTTCTGGTTTTCTCGAGGATTGCTGGTTGTGCACGCAATGTGATGGGGAGGGAGGAGGATGGCAATGCTTTTATAGTAGTAGAGATATGGTTTTTTCAAGGAACTGGGGGTTATTTACATATCCTCGGCCATTTATAGTTTTTATGGTGTATTTATACAAAAGATGACATAAGAAAAAAGTTGGTCCTTACATGTGTCTGTCCTAGCCTTCTAGCCCTGAAGGTGGTCCTTGCGAAACTAATTTTTTGCTCCCTCTCTCTCTCTCTCTCTCTCTCTCTCTCTCTCTCTCTCTCTCTCTCTACATTGTTCTAGTAGTTGGCTGAGTGGAAATGAAAAAAAAAAGACTTCGGTGTAAGCACATTCAAAATTAACTTCTTCATGTCAGAGCAACAGCATAGTTCAATTTACCAGGGAAACTACATGAAAGGCGTTCTTACCAATAGTGTGATAGAGAGATCCAACCTTTGAGGTTATGAAAAAAAGAAGGTAAAATTGTGAGTGAGACACGACAGATTTCTACAATATTTTGTGTATCATTCTAGCTTTATATTTTGTGTCCTTTTGTCGCTAACAGATTGGGGAAGGACTATATTTTTTTAGAGAAAAGGCATATTGCCCAGAAGGACTCTGTTTTCTATTCTTGTGCATTCTGTTTTTTATCGTACATGCTACAGTGCCTACTTGTATATTAATTTGTAGTCATGAATCTAATCCTTTTGTTCTAGAAACCATGCTGAATTTCCTTTCTATCACTTCTTAACGACCTTTGAGGCTCTGGCAATCAGAAGATGAAGCTGTAAGAGTGACATCGAGGATAACTACATGGAAACACCAGAACCAGGTTTTGCCTTGTTGCACATCCTTCTAGCTTCATAGTTTGTGTTTTATGTCATTAAAGAACTGGGGAAGAACTCTGTTCTCTTGTGCATTCTGTTTTTTCTAATCGTACGCCGTACAGTGCCTACTTGTGTATTAATCTCAGTTTAGAATCCATGCTGTTTCTATCTCAAATATTGGGGCAGAGATCCTGCTGCCTTTTTTCTAGAAGAAAAATAATGGAACAGAGAATTATTTACTTTACAAATTTCTCGTATGCATTTACCTGGTCTTTTTGGGTTGTGCGGCCACTTTCAGAGTAGAGACATTTTTTTAGTTTGTATGTATGCAATTGAAATCGTACAGGAGATACAGAAGATGAGGTCATGCATGACGCCATGCAGATAGTAGGACGTCATGGCACAATCAACATCAAGTAGCAAATGAAGGTATCAGGTATGCTATCCTCTGTCCCTTGATGAACTGAAAGGGACACCGCATTACCGTAAGTGGAATGAAAATAACAGCCACCAATCTACATGGCTCAGCAGAGAAGGTAATGCATCGGGTTTAGCCGATGAGCTGGGAAACGATAACTCTCAGCACTCTGCTCTAGTTTCTTGGAGGTCCTGCACCTTTCAAGGGAGTCTCGGGCAAAAGCCCTGCCTGGTATTCCAGGATCGGCAACATCGACGCCTGGGGGTGCCGTATCCTCCATGGAGGTGTTGCCTTGCTGACTCTCTTTCCCTTTGGGTGAAAACCCTGTCCTTTTTAGGCGGGTGTTGGTAGCGGCTTCCGTCATTACTTCCCTCCTTGGAGGCTTCGCCTTGAAGGTCTTGCTCCTCTCTCGGTCACTATTATGGTTCGTGGTTGTTTTGCCACAGGTTTTTTGCTTTGTCTTCTGTGGGGTTTCGCCGGGTTCCCTGTAACAAAACTGTGTAGTTGTATGGTTTTTTATATGGCTTTCCTTATAAACAGGGGCAATTAAATTCCAGTAGAACTCCTACTGTCGTTTCTTAAAAAAAAAAAGAGAAGGTAATGTATCAAATATGGGCTCTGTTGAGGCCGAGACATGTGTGCATCTCTTCATTTATTGTGTCTTCACTAGAAGAATCATAATTGGATTCTGTTAAGGGACTCAGGCCGTGTTTAGTTCACCCCCAACTACCCCAAACTTCCAACTTTCCATCACATCATATCACATCCAAAATTTTCCTACACACATAAACTTCCAACTTTCCCCAAACTTTCAACTTTTTTCATGAACTAAACACAGCCTCAGGCTGAGCACTGCAGCTGTCAACACCTTCTCATAGAATTCCTCGTAGCACTCAACCTTTACCCTTACCAATTGATTGACATGGATGTTTTGATTCTCCTGTTTTAATATTTTCTAGAGGTGTTTTAAACCATATGACACAACAGTGTGCTAACAATTGAACAACCCTGCATTCGTTATCACTTGTCCTGTTCTTTAATCACTAGTTCAGGACAGATCAGTTTGACAGCCATAGCTGCTGGACTATTCATGTCATGTGCAATCCATTCAAACAGGTGTCATCCATCTCTCTTTTTCTCGAGATTTACACACCATGTATTGGTTGTACTTCATTTTCACATCAAGAAATATGTTGTTCACATACAGACGAATTGAATATTAGATATGACTTGTGGCAATCAATGGAGCACCCAAAGCTGAAAGGACAATTTGGACTTACTGCATAAATGCAATTGAGTGGGCAACCTTTGCTTTTCCACTTGCTTTTCCACTGTTGTCATACAGGCCAATATATAGAGCTCCAAATCAGGCAGTAACTGGGAAAAGGCTTTCTATCTTTGGCTGCTAGACCAAGCTATCAGGTGGTCCATCCAAAATTCAGATTAGACTTTGAAGGTTTTATATCTTCTACACATAATCTGGGCATATCCTTGACAAGTTTTATAGATAATAAGAGACTGGACATGCAGAATACACTGAACAATGTAGATTGCAGCCTTTCTTCAGCATATCTTCTAGTTTTATGGTGTACTTTCTGGTGGATAAGAACTATAACGCCCGAAGCTCTAGCAACCCCGTAATATACATATTTTATAAATCATACTAATAGTAGCTACATACAAAACTATTATCTCATGCATCCAGAGCCTTCAGGAGTATGGGAAGACCAAACTTTGGCTGAAGTGTTATCAGATCTGCAGGTGCGTGGACATACTTTGGCGAAAGAGCAAAGAAGAACTTCTGCAGGATCATGGCCATCACCAACTTTGCTTCTAACATTGCGAAGTTTTGACCGATGCATGACCTTGGTCCTATGGAGAATCCCAGATGAGCATGTGGGATCTTTGCTGCTCTTGTGACCCCATTTGCAAATCTCAGCGGGTTGAACTCATCGGCATCGTCACCCCAAACCTCCTTGTCTCGGTGCAGCATTGGAATAGGTATCACAATCGCGGTGCCTCTAGGTAAGTGGAGCCTTCCCAGTTGCATATCGGTGATAGGTTTTCTAAACATGAAAATAACTGGGGGATAGAGTCTCAGTGTCTCAAGTAGCACCATTGTCATCTGCAATATCAAACTTCAATGTTAGCTACAGCTACAAATTGCCACAATGAGATACTAAGAATAATTCAACTGACATGCCACAACAATAGAAAACAGAAACGCTTGTCAAACCGTAGCCTCCAAAACATACTTTCAAGAACTAAATTCTGTTTTAATTTGCGCAATCCATGCACGGTATATTCTTACCTCTTTCAGTTTGCTAAGCATGTCTGCATTTGGATTTTCCTTTCTACACTCTCTCAGGACCTCCTCTCTCAGCCGATCCTGCCATTCTGGATACACACTGAGCAAGAACATTGTCCATGTAAGCAAATGCGATGTGGTTTCATGCCCTGCAAAGAAGAATGTCTTGCATTCATCTATGATCTCATCCACGCACAGGATCAGCTCATCTCGTTTTTCTCCTTGCTCTGTTGAGAAGCAAGCATTGAGCATCACGCCGAGAAGATCATCGCCGTATCCATTTCCTTCTGAGGTAATTCTGGACTGTATAATTTGCATGAGCGTGTTCCTTAACTTGTTTTCTAGCTTCCACTTGCATCTGTTCCTTTTGGTAGGGAGATACCTACAATCAAAAAGAAGTCATCCGTTAGCAGTAAGGTTGTACCAAGAAAAAAAAGTACTGGTGAAATATGAATAGATAGATTTACTTGAATCCTGGTAATTGCAGATTGAGTATTGTTGCTATGGCAATGGCCTGCAGTTGTTTCTGTGCATGGAACACTTCTTTTCCCTTCTCACTATTACTCCCAAATGCTGTACGGCATATAACATCTGCCGTCAAATCTTGGAACTGTTTGCTGAATTCCACTTCTATTTCTATGCTCTTGCTGTTCGATGCATGATCTAACCACCCCTGGATCAAGCATTCAGCACAACTGGCCATTGTTTTTGTCATCACCTAAATGCAGAACAGTGAAATAAATTTGATTAGAATTAGGAATAGGAAGCTTCTCCCAAACAAAATCTGAGTAGATTTTCTGAAGGAACTAGGAATCCATTGCTAGAAATTGGAGCCAGGTTAGAATGACCATTTACCTTTAGCTTGTCCATGGTGAAAGCTGGGGTGAGCACCCTACGATGCCGCACCCAATCTGCGCCTTCCACCAGCACCAGCCCTTTGCCGATCATTGACAGAATAGCTGGGTGTGCGTCGTTCTTCACGAAATGGCCATATTTCTTCGAAAGGATTTGCTTAACCAAGTTGTAATCGGAGACGCAGATTCGGGGTTGAGGGCCAAACCAGTACAGAAATGGCGTTCCTACACACCATTCAAATGAAAACATATAATTTGAAGAGTTAGTATATATATAGTTGCTGAAGTGGAATGGCTTCAGAATTGCATATTCTCACTCCCACAGTCAAGAAGTACAGGTTGGAGGTTCATATAAATCACTGAAATTTATTTACAAGATATATAGTTGAATAGGCTATTTTTCTGCATTGAACAGGGAGTATTTGGTGACTTATTTAACTATGGCATTTTTTTCTCTTCTAGGCACGGTCATTTCTGCTAGGTTTTTCTCTCCCCATTTTTGTTACATGTTGTTCTCCCTTGTTATATGATCTTGTGTGTCTCTCACTTGTCATATGATCTTGTGTGGCTTGAAGGGCTAAATAGCCGAATGATTTGTAATAATTATTTGAGGGTGCAAACAAATAAATTAACTATTACAAATTTGAAAAATAGATTTAGAAAATATTCTAAGAAAGTCATATACACAAAATGTCTTAAAAGACATATTGTTTAGGAGTTTTGGAAACATGTTCGTTAATCCATTCATCCGAAAAGAACAGGGATATATATGTTCTGTTTCCATCGACAAGTATAATATTATGGCATAAAACTTTCCACTCTGCACTGCTCAACATCTTGTTAATTAATAATATTCATCTTTGATACCTAAAGAATAGATGATTTTCATTTCTACTATTTCCAATATATCCCCCGGGCTTGAGGCTTGACCGCTTGAGACAAGATCCAGCAAAGAAGGCATGAAAACATCTTTCGTTAAAAAAAGGCTATATGAAAACAACATAATTATTCTTCATGTCCTTGTGTTTTTAACAACAAAAAAAACCCCAGAAATTTCTTGAGATGGAGTTTGATCATTCATTCAATTATCGATGCCGGTGATGACCGGAGTGGCTGGATCTGATGTAATGGTTAGATTCGATATGACATGTTAGGCAACGGAAGATCGAGGCTTAGTCTTCTAGTCTTTATTGTTGCTGTTCTTTATATTGTTGTTTCTCAGTTGTGAGGCGGAAAATTTTCAGTGGAAACCAAGTAGTATTTCTGTATTACTATTTGATTCTGTAGATATAGAGATCGAAAATTCTATGAATTATCCAAAGAATTAATTCAATTAAGCACAGGATTAATTTCTTCTTTGCTCTTGTTGCCACAGGGCCAGGAGGGGGGGTGCGTACCGTACAGCTCCTTCCAGGCGACGAAGTGCGGGACAACGCGGCGGAGGTAGTCGTGGTCGCCGACGTCCATGGCCACGCCGTCCGCCTCCGCCGCCGCCTTCCGCCGCCGCACCTCGTCGTTGCAACCCCGCAGCACCCCGCCGCGGCGCGGGCCCCGCACCCCCTGCGCCGCCAGCCTCCTCGCCACTGCCCGCGCCCGCCACGCGTACCGCCCCCACCACACCCACGCCGCCGCCGCCGCCGCCACGGCCAGCAGCAGCAAGGTCGCCATGGCTGCAGCTAGCTGCTAGCTTGAGCCAATCTACGACAACTACAGTAACCTAGCTGCCAATTATTAGTAGATACTGTACTACCAGCTCAAGAGTGTAGCCACTAGCCAGCAAGTCAGTGTGATTAATACTTGCACTTATCTTGTAATTTTGACAAGTCAAAAACTGAAGCTACAGGACAAGCCTGACAAGTTCTTGGAGTGAAAACGAAATTCAGATCGAGAGACGATCGATCAGTAATAAACCATTTTGATGCAGTACAATTTTGCAGTCTTTCTTTAATATAATCTCCGTTGACTACAATTTTCATTATCTGGTAATTACGGGACAGCATGATGAGAATTACATATTTTTTAAGGTTTCGGCTCTGACGATGGATGGAGAGAAGAACCGTTCGACGTGGCGGCGGCGGCGGCGGCGGCGGCGGCGGCGTCGATTTCCGGCGGGGCGGCGCGAGAGCCGAGGAGGCCGCTCCGGGCGAGGAGGAACCCCGCGGCGTGGCCGGCGACGGCGGCGAGGAGCACGCCGGCGTTGAAGGACATGACGGCGAGCATCACCAGGTAGGCGAGCCCCATCCTGGCCGCGTGGACGCCCGCGGCGAGCAGCTGCCGCCGCCGCCGCCGGCCGCGCGAACGGGAGAGGTCGAGGTCGAGGTCGAGCCGGCGCGACGCCGCGGAGAGGGCTTCGGCGAGCGCGGCGAGGGCGAGCACGAGGAGGAGGCAGAGGAGGTACATGCCGACGCCGGCGCGGTCGCCCGGCCACCGCGGGAAGAGCACCACCGCCCGGTGGCCCCAGGTGAAGGACATGCCCGTCGTCATCGGCATCGCCATGCCGGGCATCATCATCGGCGCCGGTGGCGCGTCGCCGCCCGGCCCCGGCGGCGGCATCGGCATGGGCTGCATGGCCATTGCAGCACCTCGTTGGCGAGCGCAGCTGAGCAGAGTGACAACTGACAAGTAAAATGCCGGAGGTATTGGGTTAAGTAGTCGTCGTTCCGTTCCAAAATAAATTAACCTCCGTCCAGATTTTGAGTTTTTTTTCTTGCACTGTTTGATCACTCGTCTTATTCAAAAAATTTTAGAATTATTATTTATTTATTTTGACTTACTTTATTATCAAAGTACTTTAAGCACAACTTTTCGTTGTTTATATTTGCACAAATTTTTTGAATAAGGCGAGTGGTCAAATAATACAAACAAAAACTCAAAATCCCTTATATTATGGAACGGAGGAAGTACTCTATAGCTGACGCATTCTAATACTATAATAAATTTAAATACTTATTTTCAGATTTGATGTATTTACTTATTTTGAGATTTGATGTATTAGTACGTATCACGTAGATTGATTTGTTTGGAATGTATTTTAGAACGAAGGGACTATTGATGCCGTGCGAGCCGTGAAAAGCGAGGAGAGGTGCGTGCGCCATATGTCAAAAGACGTGTGATAAGAACAAGGAAAAGCCGCTTTGGAACAAGGTATAAGCTAGGAGAAGACTGTGGTTAGTGATAAGAGTAGGTTAGCAGACTATAAACTAAATATAAATATATATTAAGGAGATAACAAATTTATAACCAGCTGCAGTACGGGTTTCATGACGCGTATGATATGTAAGATCAGCTATTATTAGTGTAGTATATGTTTATAGATAACTATTATATAAATTGGCTATTAAATTGACTATAGATGATTTGGAGCTAATAGTTAGATATAGTATTAAACTTGCTCAAAGAGAGAATGGCGATGTAAGCGAGGTGATTGAGTGAGCCAAGAAAAAACGGAGGCGCCGTTTGCCCTTTTGTTTCTGTCCTAAAAGTCCTAGGTGTCGTTTCGAGACTGAGAAACGCACACGACTGTATCGGCAAATGGCGACAGATAATGTAGTGGCAATTGATGCTTTTCTCTCGGACACGCCTCATGTTTCCACTAGCCAAGCTGACTGCATCCTGTCCTCCATGAGCAGAATCAGCATACCAGCACAGACGAAAGTGAAGGGGATCGATCGTTCATCTGTTGCCATCGTCGCCATCATCTGTGCTGTCGAATGGTAATAAAAACAACGATAATTTTTAGCGTCAGTACTGACTCTCAGGAGCAGCAAATTAATTAAGAGGCTAAAAATTGCCATGCACTTTGGGCGATTGGGTTAGGCTTTTGTGTCCCCCTAAACTTGGCGAATTGCTCCCCGCTGACACCGCGTCGTCTCGTCTCCTCCCATCCTCTCTCCCCCTTTGCGTCGCCCTCGCCGGTGTTTGGGGTCGATCGGCCGGCGATGGCGGACAGGCCGCCGGCGATGGCCGACAGGACAGCGACGTTCGTGGACCTCGTCATCGCCATCATCCTGCCTCCCCTCGGCGTCTTCCTCAAGGTCGGCTGCGAGGTAAGCTTCCTCCAATCTCTCTCTCTGAAATCTGCATATTCAGAATCCCCATTTCGCATTCTGCTTGATCATTTTGATTTGGCGTCGATGCTAATGTGCAATTTTGGCTTCTCGCCTGGATGGACTATCAGATCAAGTTCTGGATCTGCCTCTTGCTCTCATTCTTCGGCTACCTCCCGGGGATCATCTACGCCGTCTGGGTAATTGTCAATCACTAGCAGCCAACGCACATCACATACTCTGGAACGCACTGCTTCTTCTTCTTCGATTCTTCGATTCTTTCTCAAGAGCCTGCAATGTAAGGACACTTTCTTGTAGGAAAATGAAAATGGCAACAACTGTCAAATATAGGAGTTCTTGATCGTTTCAGTTCTTAGCTTAGTCTGTTTCAATGGTGCAGAGGTTAGCAGGGTTGTTGAGGCTAGTAGTGTTGTCTCCTCTCTGTAAACAGTGCACTTGATAGCAAAAAGTTCAGCTAAGCTACCAATAATAAAGTAAAGTTTTGTTCCTAAATGAACAGAAAGCAGGGGTTTTTTTTTTCTTTGTGTGTGCTAGCCTGAATCTCCTGATCTTCTTGCAAGAATTTGGTGACAAATGTAGGGGTTGTTTGGTTACCTCCAAAACATTGCCAAACCTAGCCAAATATGTGGCTTATAAATTGATGGCCACACCTTAGGCATGGTTTGGCTGAAAAATGGTTGTATGATATGTGGGCCTTTGAATTAAAAAACTGTGGCATGCCACAAGTTTAGAAGTGAAACAAACATATGTCTTAAAAAGTGTGGCAAAGTTTGGTAAAGTGAGGGAGTGAACCAAACAGAGTACAGACCACCACAGATAATGCTTAACGAACATCGCAAAGAAATTATCTAGCTCGTTTCTCAATGACAGCTAAACAAACAAACCTTATGACAAATGTAAAGCAGGCTTACCTCTTGTGCAGCAGAAATGGAGGAGAATATATCCAGTCCTTCGCGGAGTAAAACCGGATGCACCATGCTGTGCGGATGAGAAACTTAAATCAATTGCCTCGGAGGGAGGCTCCCAACTAACACATTATCACAGGCTGCAGAAACAGAAAAGGTTGCAATCCAACTAATTGTGTTGTACAACGAAACAAGGTGGGCCATGGTACACATGTTCACATGTAAAGTAGATTTAGGCCAGTCAATGATAGGTACTGTAAGTTTTAACGCAATGGATAAAGCAAAGTGACCAACAATGATGTAATAAATCCTAAAAGCACATATAGAAATTCTGAAAACCAACCTAGCATCTCCACCAGATTACAGAGAGCGCCAAAACCTACAATGCAAGATTAAGATCGACAAAACTAGCATTTCAAATAACTACACTTCCAAGATAGATACAATATTATCATTTACCATCCTGAGCAATACCACAAGTCGACAACACAACCAACCAAAACTAGCATTTTCATAGCTATTAAAAGATCAAGATGAATACTGTTCATCACCATGGCAAGTAATTTCATAAACAAGGCAGCAGCATACGCCAAATCAGAAGACCAAAAACTGTAATGGAGCAAAATTCATCACATCTAAGTGATAACTGGAACAACACAATAGACCAAAATTAATATCAACAAAGCTGCATTTTAAAGTTGTCACATTTCCAAGATAGATATCATACACCATCCAAGTAACAGTCACACAATTGACAACACCACTGACCAAAACTAGCATTTTGATAGCTACAAAAGATCAAGATGAATGTTATTTCATCACCAAGGCAAGTAATTTCATAAATGAGGCAGCAGAATGTACCAAATCAAAAGACCAATAACTTCAATAGAGCAAAACTCATCACATCTAAGTGATAACTGGAACAGCAACACAAATAGGTCATCATGAGGTGGGGCAATATAAAAAGGCTGGCCTAGTTAATTTGCATTTCATGTCCAAAGCAGTAAACGGATAGTGATATAAAAATGCTAAACTAGGCCTCTAGAATGATTATTGTTTGCAAGTGAACAACAAGCCAGAGGTCAATGGAGACACCTCCAATCTGCAACCTACAATGTCAACGATCTGGCTAAAATTACACTCTCCAACTATTGTGTCACCTCTGAATCCCGATTCTTCTTTTTCTTCTCCTTTTTCTTCTCACTTTTCTCAGCTTCATCATCCCCAGCTTCTCCTTCCTTGTTCTTCTTCTTTTTCTTCTTCTCACTGCCACCCTTCTCCCCATCAGACAACTCAGCCTTTACCTCTCCATCGGCAGATGCCGATTCAGCCTTGTCTTTCTTTTTCTTCTTCTTCTTCTCACTCTTTTCCCCTTCCACTGCATCAGCCTCTTCCTCAACCTTAATCTTCTTCGCACTCACAGAAGCAGAGAGATCATCATCTCCAACCTTCCTCTTCCTCCCCTCATTAGCATTGTCACCTGCCTCGTCCTTATGCTTCTTCTTTTTCTTCTCCTTGGTCTCTTCAGCCAAATCTGCCTCCTCTTTCACCTTTGGCTTCTCTGGCTCAGGTGCTGCAGCAATGCCGGCAATCATTGCATCACCACCAGCCGGAAGCACGGCATTGCGAAGCCACTCACTTGGTGTCTTTTCATTTGGCTTCCCGTGCTTGTCAAGAAGCCCTTCAGCAACCATCTTTTTCTTCTTGAGCGCCACAGGCCCAAGCCCCCACTTCCTCGGGTATGTGTCCCTGTCCATCACCACCCTCTTAATCTTGGCGACCGCTCCATGGTCACAAGTCGCCATAACAGCCGTGGTCATCTCCGCAATGCCGATCGCAATCGCTTCCCCCTTGGTTGTCATGAGAACCACCTCCTCCCCTACTTCAATCTCATTCTCGAATCGAAGCAACCCGGGGATCATGAGCTTCGCGCCGTAGCAGATAGCATTCACAGCGGAATCCTTCACGACAAGCCTCTTGTAGCTGGTGAGAAGGACCTCCAGCGGCATGACGATGCGCCGCAGGTAGGACTCGTCGTTGAAGTTGTCCATCGCCCACCTCGCGTCCATGACATCGTGCATCGTCACCATGTTGTCGGTCTCGCCGAGGATCCCCGACCGAACACGGCGGAGCTCCTGCATATGCGCGCCGACGCCGAGCAGCAGGCCGAGGTGCACGCAGAGCGTCCGGACGTAGGTGCCCGCCTCGCAGGAGATCCAGAACACGGCGAGGTGGCGGTCGGCGTCGTGCTCGAGGAGCTTGCTCTCGTAGATGGTGCGGACCCGGAGCTGGCGCTTGACGGCGGAGATGAGCGGGGGCCGCTGGAAGACGGCGCCCGTGAGCGCCTCGAGCGCGCGCGCGACGCGGGCGGTGTCGGGCACGGCGGCGTGGAAGCGCGCGACGCAGACGTACTCCTTGCCGGCGCCCTGCTGGGACTTGACGAGGCGGGTGGCGCGGTCGACGCAGACGATGAGGTTGCCGGTGACCTTGGGGTCGAGTGTGCCGCTGTGGCCGGTCTTCTCGACGCGAAGGAGGCGCTTGATCCAGGCGACGACCTCGTGCGACGAGGGGTTGGACGGCTTGTCGAGGTTGATGACGCCGTAGCGGAGGTACTCGGCGATGGGCCGCTTGAGCGGGGAGTGGCCGGCGGGGAGCGGGGTGTAGTGGCCGGTGCGGACGTTGAGGCGGTCGTAGTTCTTGAGGAGGAGCGGCCACGCCGAGGTGTCGAGCGGCGGCGCCACCGACTGCGGCTTGATCAGGTAGCCGTCGGCCTTGGCCTCCGCCGCCTCATCCACCGACGCCGCGGCGACGGCCAGGGAGGAGGAGGTGTCCTCCTGATGCTTCTTGCTCTTCTTCTTCGACTTGGTCTTGCCTTGGTCGGTGGCCGGGGAGGCGGCGGCGGCCGGCGGAGGCGTGGACATTTTCGGCGGCGGCGGCGGCGGCGGCGGCGGCTAGGGTTTTCGCGGGAGGCGAATGGCGGCGGCTGGAGGGGGAGGAGGAAGGAGGAGGGTTTTAGAGGGGAAGAGGGTTTAGTGGCGAGGTATTGTGGGCTGGAGCTGGGCCCCGCTACTGGGCTTATCTGTTGGCCCGGCCCATCGTGACAACCCAATATGTTTGAGTTTGTTTGAGAAGATTTTTTAAAAACTACTAACTTCGAATTCGAAAGCTGGGTTGTCATATTCCGAAAGTGTGAAAAGGATTATTAGTTCACGGCTTGTTTGGTAACTCGAGGGAAGGGGATTGGGAGTTTATACGAGGGAATTGATGATGAGATTAAGATGGGAATTTGATTTTTAATCTCAATATCTTGTTTGGTAGAGGTGATGGAAATTGATAGGGAGTTTGGTTGGAGATTAGGTCATTAATAAAAACGGATGGCTGATATTTGCTTAGATAAAATAAAAGAGAAATTCCCTCCCAATTACCTGCCCCTACCCAGGTATTAAAAAGGAGGGAGTTCCTTCCTCAATTCCACATCCCCATCCCACCAAAATTATCATGTCTCCCAACCAAACAAAAAACTTAATAGCCTCATCCCTCTAAACTCTAATCCCTCCTAAAAACTCTCTCCAACCAAACGGGCCGTTAAGGTTTGAGATGTCTCGGCTTTCCGAAAGTTACGTATCGGCAATACATCGGAAATGGGTGTGGCGTGGCAGCAACGAGCCAACGAACACGAACGAAATAATATCATGCATACACAAAACTACAAAAGCAGAAGAAAATATATGTATATATAAGTAGAGCGAAAAAGATGAACACAAAGGCAAGAGTCATGTGTGCTAACTAGAGTACGTAATTAGGTCCAGATTGGGTCGGCAGTGGTCACAAATCGATGGCGACAGATGAGAGCTATTAGAATTTCAGGCTGTTGAGTAGAAGCAAACCTCACGAGTTGCCACAATTTACAAGCAAATATACGAAACTCTGTTGAAGAACAGTGAAATTTAAAAAACAAAAAAACAATGTACAATTGTAGACTTTATTATGTTCAGTGGCAGCTCGTAGTATATCAAATTAAATGAAAAACAATCAAAGTATCAAACACACATGTACACAGAGCCACTTCACACTTTGACTCGAGTCTCCAAATCCAAAGGATCAAACCCTGACCATGCAAACCACACGCACGCACATGAATGTTTAAATTAAGATTTGAATTTGAAATCAATTAATTCAAGCACCCAAATTAATTAATAATTTAGTCGTCGTCGTCGTCGTCGTCCTCGACGATCTAGTGCTTGTGCTCGAAGTCCTCGGTGGCGCGGGTGGGCTGGTAGCCGATGCCATGGCGGTTGTTGGGGAACACCATGAAGGCGTAGCTGGCGACGCCGCCGACGACGGGTGGGAGCACGGCCATCATGGTGCGCTCGCTGACCTCGAGCGCCGGGTAGAGGCACGCCACGGTGTCGGCGTCGAGGAGGGCGATGGTGGCGAAGACGAGGAGCGAGAGCGCGGCGTGGACGAAGTCCCCGGCGCGGAGCCTGTACCCGGACAGGTCCCGGGCGGCGGCGTCCGGGTCGGCGGCGAACGTGCGGAGCCCCTTGGCGGTGACGACGCCGTAGTAGACGCGGCCGTCGGAGCCGACGTAGCTGTCGGTGAAGGAGGAGAAGGCGCAGAAGGCGCCGCAGAGCGCGAGGAGGGCGCCGCTGAGGGCCTTGCTGTAGGCGGCGGCGCAGTGGCCGTTGTTGGTGACCAGCGGGCTGAGGAACTGGAAGAGGAACACCGTGCCGCTCGGCAGCAGCTTGATCAGGTCCGCCACCCCTCGCAGCGCCCTGTCCGCCACGCTCACCGACCTCGCCGCCGGCGCCGCCATCTCGATCAGCCCCGCCGCCGCCTCGTCTTGATCGATCGAACACCAAAGCTGATCGGTTCTTGGCTTTCTTGGTGCGTGCGTGTGTGAGTAGATTGAATGCTGGGAGTGTGATGATTTATATAGGTGTACGTGTGGTTGCTTGGTGCATGAGAATATATATTTGCGGGGTTAATTATACGAGTATTACTCTATTTGGATTAGAGGTGATGTCCGGGGAGTAATTGAGAGGGTTGCTTGGAAGGATTTCTTTTGGGTTTTTCTGGGGTTGGTTTGCTTGCACTCTTGTCCTGGGGTGATGTGGATACCGATCGAAATCTCAAGGGCTTTTTGCATGCTTTAAGCTGGGACTAAGATTACTAGATCGGGGCGTGCTCTGCATTGCTCGATCGGCCATCTCATTTTTTTGTGGTGAGCAAACGCTTGCTTGCTTGGGCATGTCATGCGGAGGTGAAGAGAGGGCTGCAGGTTTTCGCTTGCTTTGTTTGGAAGATATGCGTGCGTGAGTGACAGCGTGAGTTGTTTCTTGTTGCAGAGTTGGAGTTGGGGCAGCAACGTGTGGCTTTGCTGCTGCAGGTCGTGTGTTCATGGAGAAGGGAATAATAATGATGAACTGTGGACATTGGTCCATTGGTTCTCGGCACTTCGATCGGCTACTCTGCTCTATCATAATCTCCGGTAAAAAAGTGTGGTTAGTTTGTGAGTTAAGAACACTTAACATGACTCATATATGGTTGCTCGACACTTAACATGGCAAGGCGTGTTATGCACTGAGAGAGAAACACTGATGCCGATGCACCAGACCTGAAAGGAACTTGTTGAAACAGTGAAATGTATGCTTTTGCGTCATGTCAAATTTTTTTGAAAATTTTTCATAACCATTTAGGTGGCGTGCAAGAAATGGGTGGACGTCCACCTGAGTGTTTACAACAGTTTCCCTTTTGCGTATTTGTTTTCTACAGACTGCTAGTCTGCAACAGTGAAATGCAACTTATTATAAGCATAGAAAATGCATGCTCTATGCAAATTTGAAACATGCTTTATCTTTGTTTTCCCAAATCATAAAATTTGCGTCAAACATAGGACCTGTCTGGCATAGCTCCAACTCAAGTTCACATGTCATAGAGTTGGAGCCCAGCCAAACAGTTTCAGCTCCACTGAAAATGAAAGACAGCTCCACAACTCCACTCTAGATACAACTCCTATTGCTGAAACTGAAAGACAGCTCCACAACTCCACTCTAGATACAACTCCTATAGTTAAATCTAGAAGTTTGAGCTTTACCAAACAGGTCCATATATTTAAATTTTCCCCCACACATTCACCTACTAGCACCTTAGATTGCATAATTTATTCATCGCAAAAAGGTCCAACCCTAGAAATCCTCTAGTTAAAAAGGTCCAACCCTCTCGATATCTAGCAAAATGGCCTAAGGATAACACAGCAGTCAACGTTTTCGTTAATTATTTTTGAGTTTTGTAAGTTACTCACTATAAGACCAAAGAATAGTTTATATAAAAAAAGGGGGCTGTCTATATGGGATTCGCATGATTTTTTTAGGCTTCTATCATGTAGTGTTTCACCGAATAAATCAAAAATGTTTCACCAAGTAGATCGAAAATGTTTCAATCTTTTAAAAAACTGGAGCACAATCAAATCACCCCTATGAAACATTTTGCTACAACGTATGAAACAACGGTTATGAATATATTGAAACATGAAACAAATCCGAGTACATCGAGAAAAAGTCTATATGGGATTTGCATCGAAAATATTTCACCAAGTAGATCGAAACTGTTCCAATCTTTTAAAAAGCTGAAACGCAATCAAATCACCTCATGAAACATTTTGCTACAATGTATGAAACAACTGTTATGAATATATTGAAACATGAATGATTTAGCTATCAAAAATCATTCGATAGCCATTTAACCTTCCCGTAAAAAAAATCACAAACACTAGTCCACTACACCCCATCTGCACTGCACAGCTGCACTATTGAGTGCCGCTACTCTCAGCTCCCTCTCCCTAGTCCTTTTATCTAATCCTTCTATATCTACATACTATTACCATCATCGGGTATCTCTACTCCTTCGCCATCATCGTAAACTTTTGTCTCCTACCGTGCCTCGGTGACTCTGCCCCCAAATCATAACCGTTGACTCATTATCCAACTGCCAATACCATCTCACCCACATCCACACCGAAGCTGCTAACAACACCTTTCCAAAATCGACGTTGCTAATTTCATAGCACCACTCCTTGCTTACAATATTGATACATTACCTTACATTGATGCCCCAAAAGATGTTGCCTCGCACATGGCCTCCCATATTGATGTGTCAACATAGGCAAAGGGCTTTTGACTTATTTCCTTTCTAGTTTGAATAATTGAAATGTCAACTTAGTTAATATATTGTTTCTCCAATACCTTTTTATATGGTTAGTACGGAATTTTATGTGTATAGAGTTTGTTAGTAAAAATAAAAGCCCATATGTCCTCAGGGCCCAATGAGTGAACAAGGACATACTCCCTCCGTCCCTAAATATTTGACGCCGTTGACTTTTTTAAACATGTTTGACCGTTCGTCTTATTCAAAAAAAATTAAGTAATTATTAATTCTTTTCCTATCATTTGATTCGTTGTTAAATATACTTTTATATATACATATAGTTTTAGATATTTCAAAAAAGTTTTTGAATAAGACGAACGGTCAAACATGTGCTAAAAGTCAACGGCGTCAAATATTTAGGGACAGAGGTAGTATCTAGGATGGGACTAAAAATGGGTTTTGGTGGCAAGGTTGCGGTCTTTTTGGAGGCTTCGGGATTGATCTATCAAATATTTGATAATGCCAAGTCATTTTGGAGATTCGAGAATTGGTTTGGAGGTCCTAATATCCATATTTGTTATTATCTTATATAAATATGTCCAGTGCCATGCCTTGCTACATGCGACTGCTTCAAATAAACTACAACACCTCCATGTCGAGGTGGACAGGTGGTAGCGTATGGATCTGGTGGTGGATCGGCACTGGTGGAAGCGGATGGTATGGAGGAATCCCTTGCCCGCCCAAGCCTCACTGTAGAGGCTCACAGCACGGAGCAGCGGCACCGGAGATACGGTGTTCGGGAGGTGGCCGTGCATCTACGACCGGTGTGGCGGGGCGGATGCCAATGGTGGCAAGGAGGAGGAGGAGGAGGAGGAGGAGGAGGAAGAGGAGCTTGGGTAGAAGGTGTGAATGCGGTTGCTCCTCTCCCTCTCCCTCCCTCTCCTCCTTTTGTTCTCTTTCTCCTTCCCATCATTCCGATCTTGGTGCTCCCTACCACCGTCCTCGCAGTGCAGCTCCCGGTCTCGTCCTCTCCCAAGCGGGAGCAGTACAAACTGCGCTCGGCGTCGTTACAACCACCGCTGGAGGAGCATCGGTTGGGCTCGGCTTTGGAGAATGGGTCGGTGGCATGGGGTAGACCTCCTTGGTGGGCGCGGGGGTGGGGAGTGGCGCGGGTGGGGAGCATGGGGGTGATTACAAGGGTGAGGAGGACAGGGGGGTGAGGAAGGCGACATGGGTAGAGGGAGGGGGGTTTTGGGACAACGCTAGAGATAGGAAGGAATAATCGATGGTGGTACAGAGAAATGAGAGGAGGGAACGGAGAAACAATGGCAAGCAAGCAGTGAGGAGAACCCGAGGAGGGAGGAGGCAGCAGTGCGTGCGAGCGTCGCACCAGATAGTAGGGGAGGGGAGAAGAAGAGGTGGATGAGGGTGACGATGGGACACGTGGCATATTTTTAGAGGAGCTAAACCCAAATTCTCAAGATGCCACGTGGTCCAATCATATGCCTGATTTCCAACCTTGAATTCGGTATATAAGATTCGGTGCCGCTACTTGCATCTTCCTCTCTTTAGTCCTTTTATCCAATCCTTCTATATCAACATACTATTACCGTCGTTGGCATCTCTACTCCTTCTCCACCATCACAAACTTTTATCTCCTACTGCGCCTCGGTGACTCAGCCCTCAAATCATAGTCGTTGACTAAGTATCCAACTGCCAATGCTATCTCACTCACGTGCACGCCGAAGTCACTAACAACACTTTGCGAAATCAACACCGCTAATCTCATATCACCGCTCCTTGCTTACAATGTTGATACACCACCTTACATTGATGCCCAAAAGATGTTGCCTCGCACATGGCCTCCCACATCGATGTGTCAACATAGGCAAATGACGGTTGACTTATTTCCTTTCTAATTTGAGTAATTGAAATACCAATTTAGTTAATGGATTGTTTCTCCAATACCTTTTTATATGACTACAACATAATTTTATATGTATAGAGTTTGTTGGTAAAAATAAAAGCCTATATGCCCTGGGGAGCCAATGAGTGAACAAGGACATAGACATATTTAGGATCTAGGATGGGACTGTAAAAGGGTTTTGGTGACAAGGTTGAAGTCTTTTTGAGGCTTCATGGTCGATGATCTATCAAATATTTTGATAATGCCAAGTCATTTTGGAGGTTCTAGAATTGGTTTGGTCTCAATATAGAAAATATAGAGTTGAAAAGATAGTGTTCTCATAAAAGTTTAAATTTGTGTGTGTAATAGTATAAGATAAGGCATCCTTTAGAATGAAGGAATTGAACTTGTTCATGTGAAAATCCTGAAAAATTTGTGCATTTCATAAAAATTTTAAATAGTAGGTACTACTCTCTGTATCACTAAAAAACAAACACAATACATCTTAATACTATGAATATGGATATGAACCAAAATTTTGTTTTGGCCGAACATCGTAGTTTTGATTGAGTATTTTGTTTTGATTGAGCCCACAGCAGAACAAATCAAAACCAAGTTTTTGAAAACCCTAAACAAACACCTAATTTTAGGGAAGTTTGCTCCAAGGTTTTGTGCTATGTGACGTGGAGGGTGGAGATCATCCCGATGAGAACATGACCAGGTCCTACGATTTTTCCCCCCCCTTGGGTCGGTCTCTCTCGGTCACGTGAAGCACGGAACAACCCAAATCCCACACCCCACCCCAACCCTAATCCCGACTCGAGCCGCAGCCGCGACCGATCCCCATCCGATCCGATCCCCCAATCCGATGCTCCCCACCGTCGTCGACGACCCCTCCGCCGCCGCCGCCGCCGCAGTCGGCGCGGCCGCCTCCTCCTCCTTCCCCGACGCCGACGTCTATGGCAACGGGGACTCGGACGACATCGACTTCCCCTCCGACCCCAACCACGCCACCACCCAGGCCTTCTCCTCCGCCGCCGCCGCCGCGGCGGCGGCGGGTCCGGGCGGCGGCGGTGGCGCGGGGTCGGGGTCGGGCGGGGAGCGGCGGCCGCTGTTCCAGCGGCTGTGGACGGAGGAGGACGAGATCGTGATCCTGCGAGCGTTCGCGGAGTTCACGGCGCAGCGCGGGACGGCGTTCGCGTCGCACCAGTACGACACGGACCCGTTCTACGAGGACATGCGGCGGCGCCTCCAGCTCGACTTCTCCAAGAGCCAGCTCGTCGAGAAGCTCCGCCGCCTCAAGCGCAAGTACCGCAACTGCGTCGACCGCCTCCGCGCCACCGGCCAGTCCTTC
The DNA here is from genome assembly GCF_000147395.1 of Oryza glaberrima. NCBI lineage: Eukaryota > Viridiplantae > Streptophyta > Magnoliopsida > Poales > Poaceae > Oryza > Oryza glaberrima. Next base: position 13,858,112 of record NC_068328.1, on the reverse strand, counting down.
TCCTTCCGCTCGCCGCACGAGCAGGCCATCTTCGAGATCGCCCGCGGCATCTGGCGCCCCACCTCCGACAAGCACGGCCGCGACGCCGACTCCGACGACGACGCGCTCCCCGACGCCGCCGCCGCCGTCGCCGTTCCCGCCCCGGCCAACGGGGAGGTCAGGTTCCCTTCCTCCACAAGAGCGCAGCAGCGCCGCGGCCGCCGCAGGCGCACGGCCGCCGCCGCCGCCGCCACCGCCACCGACGCCGATGCATCCGAGCCGCCGCAGCCTTACCCACCGGCTCCCGCGCCGGCGCCCGTCAAGGCGGAGGACGCGCTCCCGCACTTCTTCCCGCAGGGCGCGGCGGTCACCGCCACCGCGCACGTCCACGGCGTGGATCCCGCCTCGGCGGCGGCGTCGGCGGCGGCGAACGCGGAGGGCGGCATCCTGGCGCCGCTGTTCAAGGAGATGGTGCGCGCCATGCTCACCGCCGGGATGGCGCCGCCGTCGCTGGAGCCGCCGGCGCCGGGGATCCCGATGAAAGGGGAGAGGTGGAGGCAGCAGCGGATCCTGGAGCTGGAGGTGTACCTCCGGCGCATCGACCTGCTGCAGGACCAGGTGAGGACGGCGCTGGAGGAGCTCAAGTCCACGCCGCCGGCGACGCAGTGACGTCAGCACCTCATAGTACATTGTCGCTTAGCCTGACAGGGAAGGAAGATGAAGGTGTTTGTTTTGCAGATAGGATTAGCAGGAGGGGTTGGGACAGTAGGGGTATTATTATGATTATTCCTTGTGTGATTCTGATTCAGGTCGCTAAATATTCATCAGTCTCCCTCACATTCTCTGCTTCTTTCACATAAGAATTAGTAGTATGAATAAATAATTGAGTTATCAGAATCATCAAAAAGCTTTTCTTTTTTGTGCAAAATTTAATTAGTTGCCTGGTCCTCCTCATCAGTTAGTGCTGCACTGCACATGGAATGGAACATCTGAAATGCCTCTGTGAATTATGATATGATGATGATGTGATGTGTAGAGAGAATAGTGATTGCTACAGACAGAAAGGAGTACAGTTACAGAGAGTTGCATCGATCAGAACACAAAAAGCACCAAACAAAGCCCCGGATACTGACATTATTTATGCGAGAAACTGACGAAAAAAAAGGTGAAGTACATTTGAACAGTTGCAACACCATATGACAAGTTGCACACCCAACCAACACCTAGCACCACATGACAGGACTCATCAAAAGAGAAGTGAAAGCAAGATGAGAACTGAAACATCCACCCAAGTTACCGATCTGGCTTCTTTGCGGTCGCAGTCTTTGCAGCTGCTCTGGGTGCGTTTCAGATGCTTACCATCAAGCTAAGAGGGCACCAGTTCCTGGGAATATAACCACTGGAGTTTTGCTAATCCAAGGGCTGCCACATCACTGAAGATCAGGGCAGTAATGTAGTTCTGCAACCACGTAGTAACAGATAAGCCTTTTCCAATCGTCTTCTAAGCCCCCAGGCACTTCTATACAACTAGGAGGAAATTCTATACAACTAGGAGTTAATTCTACACAACTAGGAAGAGAGACAAGCTCTCTCTTGTACCGTGTATCTTGCTGATGACATAGAACCAATTTGATAGCTGAATTGCTGCAAAACCAGCATCTTCACAGTCCTTTGATCTGGGGCATAATCTTCCCATAAGGGACTAGTAAAGTCTTGACAGCTTCTGGTGCCGCCCAACTGCTTACCGTAGAATTTAGATTGACTATTATTGCGGCATTCAGATAACCTTCAGACCAACGCAGATGCTGAAGATATTTTGTAGTCGCCATTCACCAGCGCACCAAAACATCCCTCCAACATCAGCAGAGAGAACATAATCAAGATCTAGCTTCTCCAACAGCGACAGCAGTTGCATCAACTACTGTTGTGTTTATGGACAACGGCTGCCAACCTGAAGAATGAGGCAAAAGCCATTTCTTCCTTACAATTATAATTTGCAAAATCTGGAGGACATCACCAAGGGCATGTTGCTGCAAGCACGATTTCTTTAAAATAGTCGCAGCTTGGTACCTACCAATAAAGGGAGAACATGTAATGGCGTGTCAAAGAACAGAAGATGAAGAAATGATCAACACAAAAAAGAATGAATGGATTTTAAAAAGCCTCACCTTGACTGAGAATTCTTCATTGCTGACCAACCATCAGTGGATGATATGTACTTATGAACCGCATCTAGTGTCTCCTTCGAATGCTTTGCATTGCTATTTGTCACATTGACGCATTTCCAAATGCTTTCATCTTTCGCAACAAACAATGGCATGTCATTTACTAACTTCTTCATGATAACGGCTTGATGTCGAATGGCAAGCTCAAGAGCCTTCTTAACATCAAAACCTGATATATTCATCTCGCTGTAACGTATACAGTCTGCAATATTTGATTCCGTTGGGAATATCTTCTCAGCCTTCAGTATGTGCAAAGCATGTAATATATTTCTTATAGTAACTTCAGGCTCAGAAGAACTTGGTGGAGAGCCTTCCGTCTCTCCATGATCGCCAGTGTTTTGCATGTTGCAGGAAGGAGATCGGGCACACTGACGAGCACTAGAGTGACTCGGATGGAAGCTGACAACAGAACCAGGATGGAAAGTGGATCCGATCTCATGAGGAACTCTAAGATGTCCAGAAGTATTTGGCATACCAAAAGCAGTATAGTTAGAAGGCATACCTTGAAAAGGTGGCCTTTTCTCACTTGTTCCTGGAGGGCACTCAGAAATAGTCAATCTACTGAAATCAGAGCAAATGTCAAGCATGTTTTGAAAGGTTAAGCCACTTGGCGATGTTTGTATTTGAGCAGAAGGAACACCATTAAACCCAGTTGATGCTGGGTATGAGCTGCCAACATCTGAATTTACTGAGTTAGAATGGCCAGCTGCACTAGGAGGAATAGATTTATGTATTTCTGGCAAAAGAGAAGAATGGGCTTGCTGACATGCTGGACTATTCTGACCATTAATGTCACCAAAATAAAAAATCCCATCTTTTGGCATGCATTCAGTTGATAAGCTATGATTACTACCAAAGATGAACTCTGATCCCAGGTGCTGCAAATCAGTAGGTGTGACAGGTTTATTAACTGATGACAGGGAGAAAGGAGGATTTTTCAGCGGAGTTGAACAATTCGCTTTTGCCTCCTCCAGAGATTCAGAAATTGACGATGTTAACACAGATTTACTTGTATTGCTCAAGATGCTTCCTTTAGAATTACCAGAAAATCCTTTAACCAAATCTATTTCATTGTGTGCAGAACTAGATACAATATTTGCCTTCTTTATATATTGTTGACGCTGTGTCACCTTATGCTGATTTCTTGCCTTTGCCTTGCCAACCTTATCACCCATATTATAGTTACAATGAAGCGTATGTTGTGCCAGAGAAGATTGGGATTGCATAGAGGTTGAATGATAATGTCCAATACTAACACGAGAATCATTGGTTCCATCTCTTGATGCGAGCTCAGTTGATGTGCAAGAGGGCTGCTTGCCAACAATCAGTTCATGTGGTTCTTCCACTTTATGCAAATGAGTAGACAGCACTGGTGCTTGAGATGATGACTGGGGCAAGGTAAAAATACCTAGCGATCTCGAGTGATCCACCTTTGTTTCCTCCAGTGATTCAGAGTTTGGTGGTGGTAAGAAAGGCAACTGATTCAATTTACTTGGAGTGTTCCCCGTGGAACACTCAGGCATTCCATCTGAATCAAGCTGATTGCTAGCAGGACTAGATGTAATATTTGTCTTCTTTACATACCTTTGAATTGGATTTGACTTGCTTTGGTTACCCTTCTTTGCATTCTTTTCAGCTATATCATACTCAGAATGAAGCTTACTCTTTACTTCAGACGATTGTGATTGCATAAACATTTGGTGATGATGTTTACTGAGACCAAGATCAACAGTTCCCTTTCTTGGTACAAATTTGACTGATGTGCTAGGTTTCTTACCTGTCATGTTCAATGGTCCAACTTGTTGAGAACTAGTAGACACCACAGGCTCCTGAGCTGATGACTGTGCCAAAGGAGGAGTTCCTAGCAGACTTGGGAGGTCAGCCAAAGGAGTTGTTCCTAGCAGACTTGGGAGATCGACCTCCAATGATTCAGAACTTGATGACGATGACGAAACAGAACTCTTATCTTGCTCACTACCAGTGCTTCCTGCAGAATCATCAGAAAATCCATCGACCACGACTACTTGACCTTGGTTATTTGTGGAACTCGATACTGCATTAGTCTTCTTTACATACTTTTGAAGAGGCTTCACCTTATACCGATCACATGCCTTCACATTACTGTCACCGTTACCACACACAGCATGAACTTTACTATTCGAGCACTTCGATCCATCCAAGCTCTTACTCTGCGAGCACTTCGATCCATCCAAGCTCTTATTCTGCGAACACTTCGACGCATCCAAGCTCTTATTCTGCGAGCACTTCGATACATCCAAGCTATTTAATTTAGGATTGCAATCCGGCAAGCCATGCGTATGTGTGGACTCTACCAACAGAGACTCTCCAGCCACAAGTTTTTCCCAAGACCAGACAGTCCTCGCCGCCGCAGCAAGCACTCGAGATGACACAGTTGAGGGCTGCGCCAGCAAGATACCGTATCGCTTCATCCTGAGCCTGTGAAGCAGGTCGGAGAAGTCCTGATCGCCCGAAATAAGCAAGTAATTGCCCGGCGGCGGGTTGTCGAATGCCCAGAAGAGCATGTCGACGAGCATCTTCTTGTCGGTTCCATCCTTAGCTCCTGCAAATTATTGGAGGTGGAAAAATCAATAGCCTTCTAAATATGATGCGGATTTCACACCAGTAGCGCGCAGTGAGCAAGTGCAGATGCTGCTATATTTGACGGAAAGAGAGCATTCATACCGGCGGGGACGTGGTTGAGGGAGATGCCGGTGGAGGAGAGGGCAGCCAGGACGGGCGGGGCGACGCGGGCGGCGTCGCCGTAGGCGAAGATCGAGACGGGGCCCGCGCACCCCGCGGCGGCGAGCGCGGCGATGACGCCGTGGGCGACGCGGTGCGGGTCGCGGCAGCACGGGGGAACCCGGCACCTGTCGATGTCCCACCACACCGACGTCTTCGCCTCCGCCGCCGCCGCCGCGCGATCCCCCATTGCCTCGGGTGGCAAGCCGTGGCTGCCGGGGTTAGGGTTTCGCCGGCGCCGGAGAGAGGCGGGGGAGGGGGAAAGCGGAAGGCGTCGTCGAGGCGGGTGGGGCCTCTTTTTATTGGTGCGCCGGCGCTGTCCGCCGCGGAGAAGGAATCGGAGTCGGAGACAGGTGAGCCTGTACTGTAGTCGATGTAGGCCGTCCGATGGAAGATGAATGGATCATATCAACTCTTCCACACTAAGAAATCGATAAGGGCACGGCTACGCAAAGACACAGGGTCTGTCCGGGGGAGTTTATAGTTACTGCAGCTTCTAGCTTCTTCTAAAATCAGAAGCTCCCTAAACCGTTTAACTTCTAGAAGCTGTAGTTTTTATGTGAAATCATCACCCATTTCTCCCTTTATGTTCCATGTTCTTCTTTCTCTCCTAGTTTCTTCGTGTATGATAGCTTTGTTGTGACTTTTTTATTGGTGCAGTTGTAGAATCTACAAAATAAACTAGTAGCTAGAAGCTGGGAAACCTAGCTTTTTTAAATTCTTAAAAACTGGTTACCAACCAACTATTTTTAGAATCTTAAATTCTTCCAAACAGGCCCACTGCTATGTCCTAGTGTTTTACTGATCTTCACCTATATGAGTTGTGTCAAGGTAACTTGGCGGCTTCAGTGACAGGGCCGGCTTCCGTGCTAATCAAGTGGTTGCGTACCCAGGCTCAGTATATCTGTTGTTGTAGAACGAAAATACTTGTAAAATGTTGCTGGCGAAGAAGGAACTCTTTGTTGTTCAGGCTTGACGTTGTCATTTACTCATCCACTACTTGACTCATGGCGGGAGATTTGAATAGTGTAACATTAATACAACTGTTGTACTGTTTGAATGATCAGTAATCGAAAACTTTGACATTGTGCTACCAACAATAAATAAGTGATAAAACTTAATTATAGTAAATTCATTGTATTACATGAGAGATATGTAGTGGAAATTTATTCATCAAATTTGAGTACAGTTACAATTATGAATAGGCGGTTTTTATAGACGATCTAAGGAGATAGTTTGTGTTGAATATATGTATTCTACTAGAATAATGGTTGGATATAAAACCGTGATAATGCTATTGGATAGAGTCCATGTGTAACTCTTGACCTACGCTGGTATTTTAGAGCGCATGCATGTTGTCAGTGTGCCAACAAAGGATATATATGCTTCGACTAAAAATGCATCCATAGCTGTGTTCTTTAGTATGGATTGGACTAACCCTTCATACGCATAAAATAGAGCGACACATGGTTAAGTAACTTCAGATAAAAAGACCTCTAGAAATGAATTAATATGATTGTTTTAAACAACTTTCCTATATAATTTTTGTTTAGGGCATGTTTAGATCCTCTGGCAAAATTTTTCACCCCGTCACATCAAATGTTTAAACACATTCTAGAGTATTAAATATAAATGAAAAAAAACTAATCACACAGATTGCGTGTAAATTGCGAGACGAATCTTTTAAACCTAATTGCTCCATGATTTGACAATGTGTTGCTATAGTAAACATTTGTTAATGTCGGATTAACTAGGCTTAATAAATTTGTCTCGTAGTTTACAGACGGAACCTATAATTTGTTTTGTTATTACTCTATGTTTAATAATTCAAATGTGTATCCGTATATTCGATGTGACACGCCAAAACTTTACACCCATGCACCTAAACACCCCCTTAGAGCAAGTTTAATAGTATAGCCCACTACTAGCTCCAATTCATCTATAGCCAATTCATACAATAGTTGCTTACTATACTATTAATACATGGTCCCACCTGTCATACACACATTGCGTCTTGGAGTCCGCGGTGCAGCTGGCTACAGATCTGTAGCCCGTTACTCTTCTCTCTCATATTTTATCTCATTAAAATATATTTATAGCTGGCTAATAATCTGCTATTGTACCTGCTCTTAATACTAGCTTGAAAGCATGAGTACAGAAAACGATAAGTAATAGGGCAAATTTTGCTACAGGGCATCGCGACTTTGTGGTTTTAGCTGTAGAATACCGCACGGAGTCACTTTTGGGGAAAGACACTCTCAAAATGTGGTTATTTGCCAGGGGACACTCTATTCATTAAATTAATATTTTTGTGCTGACTAAGCGAGAAAGGGGCCTACTTTTTTAAGTGGCATGACCAAATTGCCCTCTTCTCTCTTTCTCTTCCTCTCTCTTCCTCCTTTAACAGCGAGGTCGCTACTGAGGCGTTGCAACGGCGCGTGGGGACGGGCGTGGGCGGCGGCGCGCGGGCACACGCGGAAGACGGCGGCGCATGGGGACAGGCGTGGGCGGCGGCGCGCGGGGACGGACGGCGCCGACAAGGGCGTCACGTGATGCGGCGGGATGGCGACGGGCGTGGGCGGCGGCGGGGCGTAGGCACACGCGGAAGACGGCCGCGCGCGGGGACGGGCGGCGCCGACGAGGGCGTCGCGTGATGCGGCAGCGGCGGGCGGCGGGATGGTGACGGGCGTGGGCGGTGGCGCGCGGGGACGGGCGGTGCCGACGAGGGCGTCGCGTGATGCGGCGGCGGTGGGCGGCGCTGAGGAGGGCGTTGGACGGCGCCGGGGGGCGGACGCAGCTTGGGGCGGTGGGACGGCGACAGGCGGTGGCGGAGGCTGCTCGGGGTCACGGGTTAGCGCTGTCCGACGGCGGGGTGGCGAGCAGGATGGGGAAGACGCTCCGGTCAAAGGCAGCGGAGGTGCCACTGCCGCGCCTCTTCCGCTTCTTCATCTCGACCCCGTGAGTTCGATTCGTGGCGAAGCTACAACGAGGCCACCGCCGTGGGCGCCGTCGGCGCGCGCCGCCTCCCCCTGCGCCAAGTTGGCCGCCCATCCCAGCGCCGAGCTCATTGCTCGTGGCCGTGGGTGGGGTGAGGATGTTGTCGCCGGTGGGGGTAGAGGAGGCAAGGAGGGAGGTTTGGGGTGGGAGAAGAATATGACAAGTGGGCCCCAGGGCATTTTTGACCTTTTATACTGTTTATCTCTTCTATTGAACCAGAAATTAATATTTTATTGCATAAACAAAATATGACCACATTTTGTCCCCTAGCAAATAACCACATTTTAAGAGTGTCTTTTTCTAAAAGTGACTTCGTGCGGTATCCTACAGCTAAAACCACGAAGTCGCAATGTGCTGTAGTAAAATTTGCCGTAGTAGAAACATTCACTGCCGAACACATGGCTGCCGGCTGCCGCGATAGGAAGGTAAGGTCCGAAGATGTCAGGCTGTTACTTTACTTGGGAGCTAGCAGCCCCCGATTTTTTTTTATCTGAGCAAAACAAGAAATATTTTTTTCTAACAATATCCTTGCTTACCCAAATCGCAGAAGCAGAACTCTGAAAAAAAAATACTCCCCATTCAGAACTCCGAAAACGGACAACTGTACATCACATTTTTCAGGCAGCCACCGAGGGCGAGGGATAACGAGTTCTAATGGCAATGTGAACAAGAGGGGATTCTGAAATCTGAATTATGATCACGCTCCAGCAAACTGGAAGCACATAGAGCTGGCTGGCCTTGGGAACTATGTATTTGCATACCAGCACAGCAATGGTAAAAGCAATAGCATCCTAATTACAGCAGTGGTATCAGAACTGAGGCAAAGGGTTTCCTCCTCCAGATCTCCTAATGCAAGGGCTCCTCCGAATCTCCTAGCCGTGATAGGTGGAGGTAAGCATCGGTTCCTACACAAAAGAGGTAATGACAGTCAATTAGATGATGAAACTGTCTTGTTTATGCAAAATTATGATGATAGTATAACATCTGCATCATGTTTCATGAGTGGTAAGTTCTCACAGCAGTTTATGAAGATTATAGAGAAAGAGAACGCATGGTAGATGAAAGCCTCCAAATCCCAAGGGTTTTGGGCTTTTGGCCATTACTCTTCTTTACCATATAAAAAAGAAGAGCTTCAATTCACAGGACATAGAAAGTGAACTGTGGACATACCATATCCTTCCATAGAAATGATCTGCAGGTCCCCGCCAAAATATCGAGCATAAAGACGGCTAATCGGGATCCCATAGCCGTACCCGGCCATGGTCACTCCTTCGTTACGGCCATCCAGATCAGGTGGGTTTTCTGCTGTGCTGTAGAGATATGTGAAAATTCTCGAGAGACCACTTCTGGGTATTCCACCACCTTCATCACTAATCTGCACCAAAAAGGTTCTAACTGAAATAGGCGTACCTATAATAAATACATTGGGTAACTGCAAATAATTAAACTATCAAAGATAGATAAACACGTAATATCTTTTTGTAATCTCATATACATAAGAACTATCTATATAAAAAGTCACAACAAAGCTATCATACGCGGAGAAACTAGGAAAGAGAGAAGAACATGAAAAATAAAGGGAGAAATGGGTGATGCTTTCACATAAAAACTGACCCAATTTTCTGTAACAGTAATGACCTTATTACTATCAGCACAGAATAACGATCACTTTAGAAAATGCAGCAGAACTTGCTATGCTATTGCAACACCAGTCTTTCTTTAAACAGAAACTGCAAGACCAAAGTGACCACCATACTATTTAAATAAACTCAAAACCATATTTAAAAATAGCTCAGAATTTCTAATCACTACTGTGTATTGTTTACACATCAATAAAAATTGCGAAAACTGATATCTGCTAGCATGATTTGAGTCCAGAAAACACTTCGAAGTCAGCATAATTCTTGGGGAAGGAGTCATACCTTGATTGTTACGTCCTCTGCTCCATCAGCGACTATGATTCTAACAGGAGGCGCATGCTTATCAGAGTTCATATATCGTTCCTGTACTGCACGGAGGGAATTCTTCACCAATTCAAACATCATCAGTTGTAGATGTAGTTTAACATATCTGAAATCAAGAAGGCAAAGCAGTTCAGGACAACTGTTTTAATACTTCCTGTCCTTCAGCCATATTCTGATTAAAATTCAGTATAGAGGTTGTTCAGCTAGAGTGGTTTCTGACAAACAGAAATAAGGCCAAAAAATGTGATTTGTGCATGGACTAGTAAGCAGAGCAGCTTAGTTGACAATTGCGTAGAAGTCATGGAAGATTTAAATGACAACAGAAACTAGGTGGCCAACAAATATTTCTAATAGCAAAGAAGAACTAACAATGAAGTGCTATTAAATCAAATTAAACAAAAACATGTAGCAAGTATTTAAATCAGGGATTTACGGAAATGTGAAATCTGGGTCTCCATATATGTTCACATCAGGGGCTGATCCATATTCCCTCATGCAAATAGCACGTGCATCTTCAGTAGCATGTTGAGCCACCAGCATGGGGGATAATCTTTTGCTTATGAGTCCAATAACACCAGGTTCTGGATCAGGCTCATGCAAAGCGACATGCTGCCCTGAAATCAAGCAAGTTAGTACAACTCAGTAAAAAAAAAGTGCAGTAGCAATTGTCACTTATTTGTTATGCTAGCATCACTTTCACATCAAAAAAAGAAAAACAATTTCTTCCATTCATAAATAAAGTAAAAAAGGATTATTCTTATTGACATGTAACCGTAAATGGTTGATAGCTGCTCTGTGGTAACTTTAGTTTCTGGACAAGAAGCTAGAACGATATGATTGAGTATCCTCTAATCACCACATTCTGAGGAAAAAGACATCCTGATTGGACATTACAGCTATTGCTGTTCTAATATAGCCAACATGTTATACCAAAATAAATAAAATATTCATGTGCAAAGAAAAACTATATTTTCCAGATTGTTAAGTGCTGACAAGGCTTTTAGCCAGTTTTATCCAGCAGGCAAGGGCCAAGGAATATCAATGGCCTAAAAGTAAGGCCATTATATTAGTAGATAGATTCCATTTCCATCATCATTTAATAAATACTTCATGCGGAATCTGCTAACCTATCAGCATGCGGATCCCAATCCTTGACATGTAGAAGCGGTCGAGGAACTGATGGATCTCATCAATGCCCGGGGGAAAGGCCTTTGTGCCACCCAGGTCTTTCTTCAGCTGCCGCACACCCAACGCCATGGTGGGCACCACATGGTTGTGCCGCACTCGAATCATCTTGATCATCTCGGTGAATGCAAGCTCATCATCCCGGTTCCTCACCTCCGGGAAGCACCGTAAGTCGCGGAATGAGTCCAAATACCAATCTCTCACCTTCACAGTGGAGAAAGACCAAAAGTTAGTCCTGCAAATGGATCTTTCCCTGGCAAGAACATAATGACTCAACTTTGCAAATCCTCCTAGAAAATTTACAATTTGACAAGTTCAGGGCCTTTAGATTGGCCGAGCTGATAATTTCGAGGAGTCAATGCGTCTTTTAAAAAAAGACACTAGCGATTTAAGCAAGTTGGCGAGAAGGAACCTAACAAATTCCTCTAGTCCCAAAACACAGCTGTGCTACACTACTTCCGAAGAACTGAAACAACCAAACAAATGGAAAATTTAGCAAAATTTGAAAAGCTGGCTGGGATTGAACAAGAAGATTTCGGTGATGTTATTTCAAGCGAATGATATGAAAGAGTGTGACATTTAAACTACTCTACAGTGTTAGTCGAGAATTGACGGTCACCACTCACAAAAATCTGCATAATTAAACGAAAGCAATACAACAGATAAAATTTGGTTTTCCGTAAAAAAAAAACAGATACTACTATAATTTAGAAGGACCAATTTAATTTGTTATTCCCCAACAAATGCGGCCGTCTCAACACTGGTCATCTCTCCCGTTCCTCCTCCAAAAAAAACTCACCAAAAAGAGGAATGGAGCGGGGTGATAATTTATTAAAATTTTAACAGTCGAGTTGGAAGAACATATCACTAAATCCTAACAGAACAGTTTTTATTTTTAAAAATGGTCGCAAATAAACATCCCAGTAGATTAACCAATACTCCTACTAGAAAGCTAGTACTACTACTTTTAGCAAATGGGAAAAAAAAGAACTTCATAGAAAATCCCAGTCCCAAATCGGATTTCTCCAAAAGGAGAGCAAAAAAAAAAAAAATCTTCCCGAAAAGTCGAGGCACTGGTTGGCCCAAATCTAGAGAGAAACGCAAAGCGGTGGAGCACTCCTCATCCTCCTCTCATCCTCTCTGGTGGGGAAAGAAAAGAGAGGAGGGGGGTGGTCACCTTGAGGATGGCGGGCTTGGTGGAGAGGCCGAAGGGGAGGGAGTCGAGGTCGAGCGCGCGGCGGGCGATGCGGATGGGGAGCTCCCTGCGCAGGAACTGCGCCGACCGCAGCAGGTTCCTCTCCGTGGGGCGCGCCCCGAACTCCATCATGTACCGCAGCGTCACCCCCGTCTGCCTCATCCCTCCCCACCGCGCCACCTCCTCCGCCACCGCCCTCGCAGCCGGCTCCGAGTACGCCATCATCCCCCCACCCACCCCCACTCCCTCCCTACCGACAACAGCACCACCCCGCGGCGCCCCTGGACCGGCGGCGCATCGGCCGGCCGGCGTCGTACGGACGACGAAGGGAGGAGCCGCGGCGAAAGCGAGAAAACGCAGCCGCGAAAACGGGAGCCGCGTGAGCGCGTGGAAGAAGCAGCAGCGGGGGAGGAGCTTTGGGCTACTAGAAGAGCGCGGTGGCGGTGGGCCCCACCTCGTCAGCGGGGGGAGGATGGTGGGGCCCAGGGCGCGGATTCCTGGGATGGCGTAGGGTACAGACTACAGTAGGGGGTGCGCGTGGTCCCCGTGGTATGCGATGCCGCCGCGACGGGACGTTTGAGGAAGGAATCTAGCGGGGGGGCGCCGGTGTCTCTGACAGGTGGGGTCACCGTCGACGTGGCGAATCGTGCGTGGGTCTTTGGGATAATCTCCATAATGTCTGGCTCTGTGGCTGCTGGATCGTGTGATTGTAGGAAACTAAACAGTGTGTTTTGTAAAAGAAAAAGAAGTTAGAAAAGTAATTTAAAATCGTATTGATTCATTTCGTAACTATTCTTAATTAAATATGCGCTAATTAGCTACCCCACTTTATGTATTGAAGAAGAAATTCCTAACCTTATCTTCGGAGCACATGCCATAATTAAGCACATATAAATGCTCCAGTAATTTTGTTTCACTTTAAGTTGATCGACGATGTAGACATTTGTAGAGAGTGTGTGAGTGAAGATGCACGCACACCATCTGCCACTTGTTGGGGGATGGATTTTGCGGGATGACTCGGACGGATGGATGGGCCACGCCGGATCGACTTGGCCGGCCCCAGCCGGTCCAAAACGGTGGATGCAGCTGCTTGTTTTCCCCCATCGGTGGGGACAAGGGATCGCCACGTCACTTGTCCGTGTCGTGTCAGAGAGGCAAAAGAAAAAAAAAAAGAACACCATCTTTACACGGACATGCATGCATCAAAGCGTGTGTATCTTCCTGTCGCCTTTGCAAACGAACTCTCGATTCGATCAATTTTGACGACGCATAGATTTTTTTGATCAGATCTCTCCCTCCGTCCTAGAATATAAAGGATTTTGATTTTTTTATTTATACTCTTTGATCACTCGTTTTATTTAAAAATAATTTGTGCAAATATAAAAAACGAAAAGTTGTGAAATACTTTAAATAATAAAGCAAGTAAAAAAATAAATAATAATTCTAAAATTTTTTAAATAAGACGAGTGGTTAAACAGTGCAAACAAAAACTCAAAATCCCTTATATTATGAGACGGAAGGAGCACTCTACTTACGCAGCTTAACTATATGGATCTTTTGCATTGGACTTGTATATATATATAAAGGAGTTGTAGTTGTCTGTTGTGACCAAATTTAAGATGTGCGTTTGGTCAGAGATAGGAGTATTCGAATTGGCCTTCGATTGTCAAATTTTGTGTAAATTTGCGTGTGAGGTGTGACGCTGTTGGTATAAAGGAGCAGGAGCAAAAATACAAGTTGATTTCAGTCAGTACTTTTTAATAAGACTCTCGATTTCAGTCAGGTTTGTTTATCTTATGCTAATTAAGTATACTCGTGGAGATGCTAACTAGTATACTGATGAGTTACGAACCTACTTTGGGGTCTGGTAGGTCGAGTCGCATTACTTAGCCTTTTGTTAACCATTTCATGGGTTGCTGACAGCCTGACACTACTAGAAAATGCATTTTTTCTAACATAGAAGTCTGATTTTCATAGACAAACATAAACCTTGAAGTCAAATGACCGCCTACAAAAATATAAATCAGGGTGAAGTTTGCTGTCGAACCACTTAAGCGACGCCTACGAAAATCATTTTCACAGGCGGACCACTCAAACCGCACCTGCGAAAATGGTACCTACCCCAAAAATTTCTAAGTCTTATCTTCTCCTCCACCCCTCCCCATCACTTATTTCCCTCACTCAGCTCTCTCTCTTCCTCAAACACTTTCCCCTCCCCTCAACGCGCGTCTGGGCGCCCCCTCCCCTCCCTCCCTCTACCGGCGGTGGCGGCGGCGCGGGGCGGTGGCGACGACGGCTCGGCAGCGGCGGCTCCCCTCCCACCTCCCTCCCAGATCCGGCCGGAGGAGGGAGGGGGAGGCCGGCAAGGGCGGTGGCGGCGGCTCCCCTCCCCCCTCCCTCCCAGATCTAGCCGGAGGAGGGAGGGGGGAGGCCGGCGGGGGCGGCGGCGGCGACGACCACGCCCGGCGCGGCTCCGGCCGGGGGAGGGCGGCAGTGGCAAGGCGCGTGGCGGCGGCGCCCGCGATTTTTTTTTGCTTTTTCAACGCATTTTCGCAGGCGGGCCATTGCCATTGTCCCGACTGCGAAAATCATCAGTCGTTGGGCTACAGGCGGGCCTTCCCTCCGCCTGAAAAAATCGCTTTTGGCCGCTTGTAAAAATACTTTTTCTAGTAGTGTGACACGCAGTTCATCTTTTTCAGACTGCTAGGAGTTGACTTCAGATTACAACTCTGCTAATTAACAACAGCCTTCATGTGCTTAATAATCAGCTAGTCTGTTATTGTCTATTTTCTATAACTAACAAAGTTGAAGATTTATCGTGAAGATGTAGGAAAGGCTCACAAGATACATGTTAAATATCTGAAGAAGTTGATGCCAAACTATAACTTCACATGGCCACTCACATGAACGCTATATTTGATTATGCCTGCGTACGTGTGTACCATTAGTTGCCAAGATTCGGGGACACGGACCGAATGAAAATTTATATATATATATATATATATATATATTGACCCTTGACTTACCTCAGCTAGCTGAAACACTTGTATGATCATAAATAGTGAAAATTAGTGCTTTCATTGTAAAAAGGCTCCACTTTCATATTTCTTTCAGAACAGGAGATAGATAAAGTTCTTTCCTGAGGGTGACATTGCAGCTAATCATTCCTTTTTTATGACGCTATTCGTGATTATGGCTGACAACCGAGGTCTGCATAGCGAGACGTAGCTCTCTCGTTACTCAATTTCAACTTAAAACATTCTTTTGAAATAATCAGACTAATTAAAAAAAACAAAATAAGTGGCCATCAAGTAAACTGCACAAGAAAACTAGCCTGTTAAGTCACGCATTTACGTAACTATGACCTATATTTTATATGTAATATCAGAATGTTAATTATTTGGATAAATACATGTAGGTTTTTAAGACGCATGGTGTTTGCGCGACATAACTGTTGTGTATATTGAGTATTTAACACGTAATAATTAATTAGCTTAGATAATTCTTAAGCTATTTTCAGTAATTTATTGCTATTTTATCATATCTAGTACATCTTTTGTACAAATTTAGAAGAGGAACATTTACATAAATAAGTTGAACATAAAGCGTCAACTGTCAACTTCTGGTTTTAGCGAGTTTAATATTAATTGCTAGAATTAAAATTAATTATATGGGTATACATTTTTAAACTTGTACACAATTTTTAGTTATTATAATTTGCCATAGTTCAAATTGGACAAGTATTATATGGCCAATGCAACAATACACATCTCAAAGAACAAACAAAGCAAATATCATCAGGCATTAAGTGAAACTCCATGGTTGAGTAAATCAGCAAATAATCAGGTAATTCATTGTCAGATACTACCTCCGTCCCAAAATATTTGTCACTTTGAGTTTTTTTTTTTAACTTTTGATCATTCCTCTTATTAAAAATATATGAAATTATTATTTATTTTGTTTGTGATTTGCTTTGTTATCAATAATACTCTAAGTATAACTTATCAATTTTTATATTTGCACTAATTTTTCAAATAAAACGAATAGTCAAATGTTACAAAGAAAAAGTCAAAGTGACAACTAAACTAGGACGGAGGTAGTACAAAATCAAGGACCATTGCCTCAGCAGCAAGAGGAGGAGGCAGTTAGGTCATTCCTAACGCAATGACTAGGATGGTGTCCATAGTATTAAATAAGTTGCCACATAGAATAAAAAATGACGTGGCAAGTGAATAAATGAGGAAAGAGAAGGAAACCATGTCTTGAATGAGACATGGTTTCTACATAACATCTAAGATATCATGTGAGATAAGTAGCATTAAATTTAAGTATAAAATAGTGACGTTTGCATTGGAAGATTAGTTTCTAGTACTAGTTTCTTAATGATATGAAGTTTATGGAAACTATGCCTAGTGTCTTGGGTTGAGAATGACCTTAGATATGGACATTCTGGTTTTCCTCTATCCAAGGTCTCGGAGAAAGTGGATTTGATTACAAGTTTTATTGTAGGTGCAAGTCTTTTGCGAAGGTAAGCTGCGACTTGACGAGCATGGTGATGCACTGAGCTAATATTTGATTTATTATATCCAAAGGCATCATTCCACATTGCTTGAAGTGTATCAACAGTTGATAACTCCAGCCCAGGGGTGTTTTTAATTTCAGCGATACGAACAAGAAATTCAAGCTGGCCTATAGACAGGTAAACATGCTACAATTTGAGCATAAAAGCATTCTCTAGAGTCTCCTTGTCTATGAACAATAGCTTAAATATAAAAACAAAATTAAGTTGCCATCAAGTAACCTTCTTGTAGAGTTTAGTGTCGGAGTACAAAATGTTCATCATTAGAATCCCACAAAATGTTCAAGACTAACCAGTGGTATTACCCAGAGTCATTTTTTTGACTGGGCAAAAACCCAAAGAAACACCAAGCCTGTCGAAGCCATGTGTCCAGCATAGCAGGTGTACCAATGAAGAAGAAATTAAGAAACACAATAAGAAATTAACAACACAAAGCTTTGTTGCAGGTGAAAGCCTTTCATGAAGGTAACTAGCTGCAATTTGACGAAAATGGTGCTCTAAGCTGATGCTTGATTCGTATGACGTATCCAAAGATATCATTCCACGGTGCTTCAACTGTATCAACAGTTAATAGCTCCGCGATATGTGCAAGAAATTCAGGTTGCTCTATGGCCCCTTTGTATCCTGTAACAAGGACATCTTTCAGATGGCTGTACTGAAACGGAGAAAAGCTCCTCAAAATCATAGGTTCATTGTCGAATGGCCATAAAGCAGAAATGCAAAACTGCAACAATTCAAATTTAATAGGATCATTGGGGTTACAACTGAATTTTATAATCAAAGAAATAAACCAGATGACGGCTATCAAATAGATAACATACATAACCACGTCTAAACTTAACTGCTTCATCCTCAAAAAGAAAAAAAACTCAAAAAGAAAAAAAAAACCTTAGGGGTTGCTTGGTTTGCTCCAAAAGTTGCCGCACCTCATGTTAGGCAAGTTTGACCAAGTTAGCCTATTGTTTGGTTCATAGCCACACTTGTGACAAGATTCCTTTACAACTCAATAAAGTCTATTGACATTATGGCTCCATATGTCATCAACTCAATAAAGTGTGGCACATTTCTATTTTGTTAGCTAAGGTGCGGCTCACTATTTATAAGCCACAACTTAGATAAGTATGGCATAAAAGTATGGTCAATAGTGGTAAAATTAGTATAGCATCCAAACATCTCCTTAGTGTTTCACCCTCACCGGCTCAAGCATGACGGAGTGGCAGCGGTTCCGCCGCCGGGACGGAACGGAATCGAACAGATAGAAGAGGTTTATCATTGGAGGCCCAATGGTGCGACTGTTCTTTTATGAGCCCAAAAATAAGATATGGCCCATTACACCCGACTCTATCCCTCCTTTCCTTTTTTTTCCTTGAGATTTTTTTCCAGCTTACATATGATATATTGGCTTGTAGGATTGATTCAAAAGAACTTCTTAGGGCCCCTTTGATTTGGAGGAAAAACATAGGAATTTTAGAGGATTTCAATCCTATAGGAAAATTTTCTATGAAACCCTTTGAAATAAAGGATTGAATTCTATCCAATCCTTTAAAATTCCTATAGAATGGACAATCTTATAGAGATTTTGGATGAAATTTAGCAAGAGCTTCAACCTCTTGCTAACTTTCCTTTGAGTCTATCTCTCTCATCCAATTCATGTGTTTTTCCTGTGGTTCAATCAAACGGTCATTCCTGTGTTTTTCCTGTGTTTTGCAATCCTCTGTTTTACACTTACATTCCTATCAAAATCTTATGTTTTTCCTATTACTATGTTTTCTCAATCCTGCGATTCAAAGGGGGCCTTAGGATAAGAAAAACCCTTCATATTTTAGAGGATTTCTAGCATGAGGTCTGGCCTCATTTTTTTTTAAATTCTTTCAAAAATTCCAAACATCTACTACTATTTTGAGTAATTTTATGGTTTTATCTGCCGCAGGATTCAATGGACCAAGATATACAGTTTTTTTTTCCTATTTCAGCAATTTTAGATTCTTACGTTCCAAAATAGCCCTAACATATCAGGGCAATAGCAATGCAAGATATGGGTCCATACCCATAGCCCAAAGTCACAGCTCAAAGATACTCACCCCACAGTGCAAGCACCCATATATGTGTGGATAGAGACACTGATGAAGAGTACCAAGCCCACAGTAGGCGTTACCCAACAATGCGCGAGGTCACGGGAGGGGCAAAGAAATTTTCCTCACCTACCCCTCCTAGAGCGAGGGTCGACCCTATCCATTCGACGATTCCAGCCATTCCTCTCGTCTCTCCGCCTCGCCCTCCTCTTGCCGTGCCTCCTCCCACTCCGCTGCACACGCCGTCGCCTCCTCCTAGCCGTGCGTGCTCGCGTCGAAGGGCAGGTACCGCGTCGCTATGTGTGGGGACGAGGTACAAAGCGTGGGCGCGGTCTCCCCCTCCACCTCAGTGAAACTCATGCGTGGCAGGGTGTAGCACCGATCCACCGTGGAGCGCTGTGAAAGGCCTCAGCCGTTTCTTTTCTTTTTCTTCCATGCCTAATGGATTTAGCTTGTGTTTTCAAGGGTAAGGTTGAGCATTATCCAAAATAAAGGGTAAGGTTGAGATTTGGGATATTGTTGTTGTTACCAAAAATATTAATTATGCTGACTATTCAAGGCTAAAAAGTCGTTTAGTACGTTTCAAACAGGCAAAATCCTAAAATGGTGAAAACCCTTCGCACGGAAGAAGATTATTTTCTCCGTCTCAAAATATTACCACATATAATGGAACAGTAGGAACGGAGTAATTAGTAGAAGAAAGAAAGAAAAATTAAGGGCCCATTTAAATTGTAGGATTGAAAAAAAAACATAGGAGTAGAAAAAACGTAGAAATAAAATGTCATATTTATTGGATTCCTATGGGATTTTAAAACACAATAAAGTCTCCAAACTATCGTTTGATTAGCACACAGGAAAAACGCAGGAATGAATCTTAGACACATGAAGAGGAAAACATGAGGTGAAACCTCATACTTATTTTCCTCCAAAATTGCTCTAGTAAGATTTATTTCATAGGAATTTCAAAGGATTTGATAGGAAACAATCCTTTGTTTCAAAGGAATCTACAGGATTATTTCTCATATGATAAAATCCTCCATAATTTATATGGTTTTTCATTTGATTCAATGGGGGCCTAAAAATGCCATTGGCGCAGCAGCAGAAGAAGAATAAGCAGCCAGCACAGCAGGTAGTTGGGCCTGACACTCCGATAGATTGCGACCTTCTTGTTGTTTAACAACGTTATCTGACTTGAGAGTCCTCGCTGTCAACCGTAAGCTGCTTGAGCGCGTCGCTTTCTTTCTTTCTTTCAGTTTTTTTTTTTCCCGTCCCCTTTCCTCTCGTTTCTTGGCTTTGTGTGTTGCGGCAGATTGGATTCTATTCTAAACCCCAGCTAATACGCCACGCCACCACTCGGAGCCAAGCCCTAGGCTCCTCCTCCTCCTCCTCCTCTTCTCCTCCCAATCCCCAATCCCTGTTCGGCTTCTCCTTCCTCCCCTCCGCGGCCGATCGCGATGGAACCCTGAGCTACGTGGTTGGTGCTTCACCGCTGGAGTAGAGTTCTAGTATAGTAGGGTTTGGGGGCGGCGGTCTCGGAGGAGGGAGGAAGCCTTTGGCCATGGCGAGCGACGTGCCCATGAGCCCGGAGCTCGAGCAGATCGACGGCGAGGTCCAGGACATCTTCCGCGCCCTCCAGTGAGCCACATCTCTCCCTCCCCTGTTATTGTTACTGTTACTCTTCTCTTCTGTTCAGTACTTACTAGTAGTACTATTAATATGCGCACACACAACTCTGCGCTGAGGCCAACCCACGCTGGTTCAATCGTTGTTTCTATCTTCTTTACTCCCTCCTGTTTTGAGCCAACTGGATGCCTAATCTGTCCCAAGCGATCGTCAGATTGTTTGCTCCGGTGCGATTTCAACGATTTTAACTAAATGAATTTGGATAATGATAGTATACTTCGACTTGTTTTCGGAACATTTAGATACCAAATTGTCCGATAACATGCGCGCCTTGCAAATTGAACTTTTTGGACTGCTTGAGTATCCGACAAACATATATTTTTGACAGCCTGATGTATAATTCAGTATTCTTTTTTTTTTTCAAAAAAAGAAAAAAAAGGGCTCTATAAGGCTGTATAAGGAATGAGTACTCAACTTGTAACTGAATAGTTGGTAGTTAGGCTGCAGAAGTGGCCTGTTAGGCCACATGATTTCCGCAAGGTGGGTGACCACATAGATACTACCTTACTGCTTTTCAGAATCTTGAGGGCACTCCATCCTTTTTAATATGGCACTTTATAGGTTGCGCAGTCAAACATTCCAAAAATCAATATGCTTAAAATCAACAAATTCAAATTCACATCTGGGAGGCCATGGCAGCTAAAGATTTAAAATATAAGAGTACCGTCGGAACTTGAAACAACAAACTTTAGTGCATTCAGTGGGACATGATATTTTCTTGATGAAACCATTCTTATTTTGAGTGTATTTAATTCCAATGAAACAGTTACAAGTTTCCCAAGGGACAAGTTTCAAGCACTAACGTATTGACCTTATGAGCATGCCTAACAATTGCACAGTACGAGTTGGTCCAAAGTCAATTGTACTCTTGATAACATTGGACCATAGCGACATATGTTTGAATCTATATTGGTCACATTTGAAATATTTCTGTACTACCTGCCTTATTAATTGCTAACTTGATCTTGCAGGGAATTTTAATTTTCCTATTATTTTTTTTCTTTTTGCAGAAATGGATTTCAAAAGATGGACAAGATTAAAGATTCAAGTAGGCAAGCTAAACAGCTGGAGGATCTCACAGCAAAAATGAAGGAGTGCAAGCGGTAGGTTAAGCTGAGCGTTCTTCAGTCTGCTATCCCGAAATTGTTGTTTTCTTTTTGATGCCTATACTGTTGTTATTTTCCTATTCATAGGCTCCTCCTTTCAGCTTTCTTTTATTCCTAAATGAAAGCATGGAAGTCTTTCCATAATGTATGACCCTCTAGACCATAATTTGTTGATATACGGTGTTAATATTATTATTTTTAATTCACAATTAAACAGACAACAAGATGTAATCTGTTGGATTTACGAGAGTTTCCGCTTTGTTGAATATACACTGATTCTGTTTTTAAAACGTCCTTTCCAGTTTGATCAAAGAGTTTGATCGTATATTGAAAGATGAGGAGTCAAACAACCCTCCTGAGGTCCACAAGCAGCTAAATGACAGAAAGCAATATATGGTTGGTACCTCCCTTTGATATGCTATTTGTTGTAGCCCATCTGTGCATACTCATGTAAAAGTTTCTTATGAACTGTACAGATCAAAGAGTTGAATTCCTATGTCACCTTGAGGAAGACGTAAGTCAGCAAGTTCTCTTGATGAATAAATATGTTTCACAGAACCTCTAGTTTAGTCTCTGTTGTATTATATATAACCAATTCCATTGGGAGGAAACCCAGTTTCTTAAACTGAAAAAAAATGCTCTTGTTTATAACATCCGTACCTCCTGCAATATTCTTCTGTAATGTCTTTTGTTACTTCTAGTAATGCTAACACAAACTATCTGTTGCAGATATCAAAGTAGCCTAGGTAATAATAATAAGAGGGTTGAGCTCTTTGATATGGGCGCTGGAAGTAGTGAACCTGCTGCCGAGGACAACATCCAAATAGCATCAGGTGAAAATAATCACGTGAATCTTTTTCAAATGTGGTTAATGCCATGCTAATAATCTTCTTAAATGTAATAATTGCCTTATGATTGCTGAGCATAAGATGCAGAGCTTGCAATCATGTTGAGAGTATATGAAATTACAAAGTATTGTGACGGATCGATTTCTTAACTTTTGATACTATAATGACAAGTAGACTATATTATAGATTTTCTTTTGAACAACAAAGTAGAGAAAACAATTAGTTTCGAACATGGTTGAGCTGTTTGGTTAAGTAACATTACAGCATCCACTATATGGAAATGCAAATGAAGCATGGTATTTATCTTGTTTGATTTGAAGGCAATAGTGTTATATAATTCATAAATACCTTTTCGCTTCACGATGATTAATTTTGCCTGGTAGATTGCAAGATACAAGTTTCTCAAAAACTGAAGAGGAGCTAAAAGAATTTATTTCAAGACTAAAAATCTTATTACTGGGTTTTGCTGGCTCATTGATCTTATCACGCTGACAATGACACTATGGAAAGCTAGATATCTCTGTTAGTTCTTATGTAATCACCTGTCTAAACTTGCAGCTATGACAAACCAACAACTGATGGATGCTGGAAGAGAACAAATGACTCAGACTGATCAAGCTATTGACCGTTCAAAAATGGTTGCTTTACGAACTACACTCACTCTTGTCAATGTTCTTTCATGTCAAATTTACAGGACATCTTTCTTGTAGGTTGTGGCACAAACTATTGAAACTGGAACACAAACTGCTTCAGCGCTATCACAGCAAGTAAGTTTTTCTACATTACATACTATACAAGATTTTCCTGTGACATGCCTGTTTTGGCAATCTGGTATACTTGTGTGTTTAGTATGCAATCTAGTACAACAAATCTCTTTTGCTTTACAGACGGAACAAATGAAGAGAATTGGCAATGAGCTGGATACTGTTCACTTTTCGTTAAAGAAGGCTAGCCAGCTGGTGAAAGAGATTGGCCGTCAGGTACCCCCATCCCTCTCTCTTCCCTCTGCGTGCGCTTGTGCTTTTGCATGTCCAGCAGTACCTGAAATTTGAAATCCTTGCAGGTTGCAACTGACAAATGCATTATGGCATTGCTTTTTCTGATTGTTTGTGGTGTGATTGCAATTATTGTTGTTAAGGTATGTTCTTCAGGTTTTTTCTATGTACTTCCATCTCCTGAGGATTATGAGTGGATTATCCAATCAAACACACAACTAAATTTCATTGGTGATGAAAAATTCTTATAGCATATTGCTTATTTGTCCTTCACTACTTTAGGAGTGAAACAATTCTCTGAAACATTTTTTTAACTATAAACCGAGTTATGATTAGTTGTTAATGCTACTTGTCCAACTGCTTACACAAATGACATATCTGGCACTTTTGTTTTGGCCAATTGAGTTCAAACTTCTATTTCGTTTTTGCAATTCTTAGGCATCATACCACTAACTGTTGTTACTATGCCACGATTGAACTTGAATAACAATTAATCACAATATTTTATTCTTTTAACAGATTGTCAACCCACATAACAAGAACATCCGCGACATCCCAGGACTTGCTCCGCCTGCTCAAAATTTCCAGATTAGTAATAGGAGACTGCTGTCGGTAGAAATTATCAGAGGTCTATGATGACTGTGCTTGCAAGTTCCATGCAGGCGGAGTTCAGCTCGTTTCTTCAGAGTAGCTTAATTGCGGTCATAAGATACTACGACATGCTGTAAAATTCTTAGTGCCTGTATATTTTATTCCCTGGTGTATTAGATATGAAGTCAGTAGATTCCCGCGTCTGATGCTTGTATACTCCCCGGCCTTTTGGTTGTGTGCATAAATGCATTATAGAGATGAGATCTTTTACCAGTCAAAATTTCAATATACCAAAGTTCTAGCTAAATTCTGCATCTATGGCATCTGAAACGGTAGAAATTTGCGACAAAAACAATGAATACGACCTGCTCAAAATATTACATACGAGCAGGCTATTGCTTGCTTGCAGGAAGAAGACTAGACAATAAAATTTATAGAATGTTTTAGCTAATGTACATGATTACACCATCCAAAAGGATGGAGAACTTTCACTCGGAGCCAACCCAGCTGCAGGCAGCGTCTTTCAGTACCCCTCGCCGCCGCATCATCTCCCGGACCTGACGCACGCCGTCCCATTTCCCGGCCGCCGCGAGCGTGTTCGACATCGCCATGTAGGCGCCGGGCCTTTGCCTCCCGGCGGCGCGGCTGAGCTCGAACACCTCCCTCGCGGCGAGGCCGGCCGTCTCCACGTCCCCGTGCAGCGTGGCCGCCCCGAGCAGCGCCGCCCACACGTCGGAGCTGGGCCTCGCCGGCATCCCCCTGATGAAGTCGTGGGCGCGGCGGACGCTGCCGAACCTGCCGAGCAGGTCCACCATGCACGCGTAGTGCTCCATCCGCGGCCTCAGCGCGTGCTCGCGCTCCATGCTCTGGAACACCTCCTGGCCCCGGGACAGCAGCCCGGCGCGCGCGCACGCCGACAGGGCGCTCAGGAACGTGGCGTGGTTCGGCCGGATGGCGTCGTCGTGCCGCTGCCGCAGCATCTGCTCGAACAGCTGGAGAGCCTCGTCGGAGAGGCCGTTCTTGCCGTACCCGTCGATCATCGAGGTCCATGTGATGACGTTCCGCTCCGCCATCCGGTCGAAGATCCTCCGGCCGTCGTCGACACGGCCGCACTTGGAGTACATGTCGAGCAGCGCGCTCCCGGCCTTGATGTCGGAGGAGAGGCTGCTCTTGATCACCTGGCAGTGCACCTGCTCGCCGATCTCCGGTGAGGACAGGAGCGAGCACGCGCCGAGAACGCTCACGAACGTCGACACGGTCGGCCGGAACCTCGCCCGATGCATCGACTTGAACACCTCCATCGAGCTCTCTGCCGTTTCCTCCGTCTTGCTGTAGCCTTCGACCATGGCGTTGTACACCACGACGTCCTTCTCGTCCATCGTGTTGAATATCTCTTCAGCGTCCTCGTACAGCC
Source organism: Oryza glaberrima (assembly GCF_000147395.1). Classification (NCBI taxonomy): domain Eukaryota; kingdom Viridiplantae; phylum Streptophyta; class Magnoliopsida; order Poales; family Poaceae; genus Oryza; species Oryza glaberrima. Next base: position 13,832,519 of record NC_068328.1, on the reverse strand, counting down.
CTTCGTTCATACACCCGACAATCAACGCCGTCGAGGACACCACGGTCCGCACCGGCATTACGTCGAACACCCGCCGCGCGTACCGAAGCGACGCGTTCTTCACGTAGGCGTCCACCAGCGCCGCGAAAAGGACGTCATCGGACTCGACGACCGACCTCACCACGCGGGCGTGGACCTCCCTCACCGCGCGGGGCAGCGCCAGCGCCGCGGACAGCTTGAGCGCCATCGACAGCACGAACACGTTCAGCCTCCCCGTGCACCTCGCCAGCCGCCTCACGATCCCGAGCGCCTCCTCGGGGAGGCCCAGGCGGGAGTACCCCGCGGCGAGGTAGTTGTGCGCGGCGTGGGTCGGCGCCGGCATTCCGTCGAACACCGCGCGCGCGTTGTGGTGGGAGCCGCATCGGAGGTGGAGGAGGAGGAGCTTGACGGAGAGGTCGTCGGTGGGGCGGAGGCCGGACTCGAGTAGCTGCGCGTGGAGGGTCTGGGACCCGGGCCGCGGCCGGGGCCGGGGCTCGTCGAGGAGGCTCTGGACGACGGCGGCGAGCGCGGCGGCGGTGCGGAGGTAGCCGGGGGCGCGCGGTGCGCACCGATGGGAGTCGGCATTGTTTCGCTGCTGCATTTTTTTTTTGGGCTCACTTTCGGTGAAAGGCCAGCATTTTAGCCTTTTGGGTTGGGCTGCAAAGCCCGCAACGTGTCTCCTCCCAAAGAGAAAAAGAAGCGGCTTTTCCCAACGCAGCTGCAGTTCGCGTCTCTACTTCCAAATTTTCTTCTCAAAGTCTATCGCCATTACGTTCCCAAGCCCTGCCTCTATACACACATAAAAACAACAGGAAGAAGGAACAGAGTCAGTTTCGTAGCTTCAGATCCAAGAATCTTTCCCGATTCATTCAGATGATCGGAGCTTTCCGTCGGCATGCGTAGATACTATGGAGTTCTCTGCTCAGAACAAGTTGGCGCTGAAGCTGCCCCTGGCTTTCCACTTCCAGCCCACGGACGATGACCTCGTCCTTCACTTCCTCCGCCACAAGATCGCCGGCCTGCCACCGTTGCTACCCATCTTCATCAATCTCCTCGAGCAACGCCCCGATCATACATCTCCATCTCATTGGTGACTAGATGTAAGAGATATGTTTTACCAAAGACTCTACAATAGTAGAATCACTGTCTAGTTTTAGATATTTTAAAATATTTGAATTCCACAAAAAATGATTGTTTATTTCATAAATTGGCCGGTCCAAGTTTTTGTTCTGTTACTAATATGTCAAACCCAAACAATATATTAAAAATAGTCTGTACATTTAAAAATGTCAAATTGGTTTTGAGAACACGCGGTTTGACAGTATATAAATTTGTGAACAATGTTTCAATAGCAATTGTTTAATTAAATAGTTTGGCATGAAAAGATGTCAATTTAATACTCTCCTATTTTATTGCCTCCTCTGTTCCACAGAAGGAGACACACACTTATTTTAAGATTGAACTCTACAAATAGAAATATTTGACTAACAACTAATCTAATACTAAGTTAAATTTTATTTGATAACATTAATATCATTAGATTGATATATGAATTCGATTTCTATTTTGTTGCTACAAATCATTAATATGATGATAAAGCTAAATTATGTCAAAAGAATAGTTTTATCGTCGCCCATTCCAAGTACGACCACACCTTATACAGTGGGATAGAGACCATATAACATCTCTTTGTTTGATCATTGTAGTTGGATGAGTGGGTGCTACGGACAATTAGGGATGGATATCGAGCTAGCTTGGTTCGGCTCGGCTCGCTCTGGCTCGGTAGGTTAACGAGCCAGCTAACTCGAGTTGGCTCGAGCTAGCTCGTAAGCTAATACAACCATTTCATCACTTCAGAGATAGCAGACAGGGAAGAACATATTCTGAAAACATTTGTTCAGCAATCAGCACTTTAAACATGATGAGCTCAATGGAACATCTCATCTGTCTAAATCATATTATCATAAAATCCAAAAACAACACAAAATTCATAAAATTCGAAAACAACAACAAAGAAAAAAAATGCTTATAACATCATATATTCACATATCACAATAAAATAAGGGGCTATTGCATTCTTACCCCTACTTTCAAGTTCAATTGTGATTTTACCCTTGTTTTTTAGGGTTTGTGTTTTTGCCCCTACTTTTTTTGAAATGAAGGAAAGTTTTACCCCCGGTTTGGATGGACAGTTTAATGGTGTTAAGTCGGACATGAAAAATACATACATACCCTTGCTTACTACTCCCTACATTCCAAAATATAAGGCACAACTACCCTTAATCCAAACACCAAGAAACAATTATTATCACCTCCTAATTTGTATTACCCTAATAAATAAAATGCATGCACCCAATACAATTAGAGATCTTTAGGGTGGAGGATTTTTTAAAAAAATAATTTAATGGAGAAGAGGTACTAATTAATTGCATATATGCATGCACGCGTTATATTATGAAACATCTGAAAAAAGTAGTTGCGCCTTATATTATGGAACGGAGGGAGTAGTGCTTTTACCCCTATTTTGTATATGAAACTTACAATTATTTTGAACTGAGATTTTGTGAAATAATTTAAATCGGAGCCGAACTAGAACAAATATTTTGGCAAAATTTTGACACTTGCAATTTCATCACAAACGGGATCAGGACAACATTTATATTACAAGTGAAATTAGGAGCAGCCCACCTCAACCATGCAGGCCTAACTTGTTTAATTCATAGCAGGACTGTGCAAGCAGCCAAACACACTGCATGCGTCTCCACGGACTCATCGAGCACAATCCAGGAGTATCGCCGTTCGGAGCTGGCCACGCGGTGACCACGGCCTGCCCGACGACGTCCTCACCATCGAACTCCTCCGCCGACTCCTTTCGTTCCCGATGCCATCGCGGGCGGTGTCCGGGGAGGCCGTCGATGTGCAGGACGCGATGACACCTCCCACATTCATGCTCGCATCGAGCCACCGCCGCGTCCTGGTGCTCGTGTACCCACCGTGAAGAGCTTCTGCTGCCTGGTGCTCATGTTGAGAAGCCGCCGTCTCCGCCTCGCGTCGTCGTGCCGACGAGCCGCCGATGCCGTTACGCCTCCCTGCGCGCTGGCCGTGGGGCCGCCGCCGCGCCTCCCTGCGCGTGCACGAGGCCGTCGCGCCTCCGTGCCCGCGCGCGAGGACCCCGCTTCTCTCCGCCGCGCGCTGGCCCCGCGGAAGCTGGCCCACGGGGCCGCCGCGCCTCCCTGCCGCGCGCTGGCGCTGCCGGTAGTCCGTGCTCGCGCATCGCCGCCGCCGCCGCTCTAGGGTTTTGGATTGGGGAAATCGGTCTTCCAGCAAGTGGTTGACCCTAAGTGAAACAAGGGTACTATGGTCATTCACAAAATACAATACCATTTTCTTCCTTCGTTTAATTCGGAAATTACAGGCCCACCTAACTACCGTCGAAACCAAGGGCAGACGGTTACTTCATTTCAAAAAAGTAGGGCAAAACCACAAACCCTAAAAAAACAGGGGTAAAATCACAATTGATATAGAAAGTAAGGGCAAGAACACAATTGCCCCATAAAATAAAAATCCTTCGTATGGATGTGGCTGTCCCCCATTCAAACAAGAAATCGGGCAATAGACTTTTTCACAAACTCACATTCATAGTATCAAGCAACATAATTCCATCCATCCATGCATACATACATGGATGCGTGGCAGTGTGTGCATGCGGCACAAGCACTACCTGCTCTTCCTACTCCATGGACCATGGGCATCGAGTGAGCAAGTTCGACACTGGTCGCTGGAACAAGTAACGATGTTGTAGGATGGAGGGAGCGGAACACAGCGCCACGAGATGGAGGGAACGGAGCGCAATGCTTGCCGCCGGAATGGGAGCCTCGACGGTGTCGTGGGTGGGTTGGAGGGAGTGGCGCACGGGCGGCGGCTCGATGCGGCGCTTTGGATCTGGATCGGGAAGAAGAGAGGATACGACTGATGGGAGAGCAGAGGAATCGATGAGGCATTGACCGGTCTAGGGTTTTTTATATTCTATATTTTGGTCTAGCCGTCTGGGCATGCCACCAAGATGGGCGATGGGCCACTAGTTATGGCCTGCTATTTTCTAAAGTCTGATTTTACTCCCTATTTGTCTAGCTCGTTAAGCTCGTGAGCAGCTCGCGAGCCGGCTCGAGCTGGCTCGTTATGTGTAACGAGTTAAAATGTCAGCTCGGCTCATTACAAAACCATATCGAGTCGAGCCGAGCCGAGCCGAGTTAGGCACAAGCCAAGTGAGCTAACGAGGCACGGGCTTTCGTCCAGCCCTATGGCAAGAACAACGAGAAGGCAGTGAAGAGGAAAGCACCTAGTCCTGATTCCGGCAGCAATGAAGGTAATACATCGGCGGAGGAGCAGAACAACAACTCCACCGGTGTTAAGAAGGGCGGCAAGGAGAGAAAGAAGAAGAAGAAGAAGAAGAAGAAGAAGAAGAAAGGCAACAATCCTCCATAGGAATCTACAAATGCCAACCAGAATAATGCTGACCTCCTTCTCGAGAAGAGATCACCGGCGTTGCCAACGCCACTGTTGCCAGAAGAACCATCGCACCTCCATCCTCAAGGAGATGTCTTCATGGACACATAGCTCACACTCCTCGATGATCATCTACCCTTAAATTTCAACACAGACTACTCAATGCAGATGCAACAAGCCATGGCCGCCACACTACCGCTGGATGTCCCATACTTGACTACGGCGTTGGCGTTCTTGCATCTACCGCCACAAGCAACGCCGCCGGTGCCCACCTTCGTCATTCCACTTGGAGGAGGCACCATTCCATGGCCTCAAGAAACATAGTCAGACGGGAGCAGTGGCAGCAGCAGCTACTGCGGTGCGAGCATGATGAACCAGAATTACTCCTCTGTACACCACAACCCCGCATTTAGGCGTTACTCCTACGAAGGGCGGCATGCCATTCCCAGCTTCCCTATCGATTGGCCGTAGAGCTACATGGCGGCACCGGCACCGTCTGAAGCTCAAGCTCAAGCTTCCATTAGTGATCACCATCCCAGCATTGCCCACAACGCTCCGGCGACAAGGTATGATTACCCTAATGTCGGGTTTGGTGGTGGCCTTCTTGGGATTAGCCACCACAGCTAGGAAGCATCTGTTTCCACTCCCGCTCCCGCGGCCGCGCTCGCTCCACAGTTCAATGTCGGTGAACTGCGGTGGTGTTAAGTAGTAAGTTGGCGAGTAAAGTCATTTTGTTTCTTAAGGTGATGTCCCTCGTTTCTTGCGTACCATTAAAAGAGTTATAATTTTTTTTCTTAAAAAAGGGCAACATAGACCAATATGTGATATATATCACTTGACAGATACCGAAGTTTAAACTCGCAAATAAAAACTAAAAAAATAAAAAAAACAACATTGTATTTCACCTTGTATTTAGAACAACATCGTTTGTTGAGGAAATTTAGAACAATATTGATCTATGTTGTCAATTTCTTCTTAAAAAAAATAATTATTTGAATGGCATGGAAGAAACAAGGGACATCCCCTTAAGGGAATTTGATCTACCCTTTTGCACAAAGGTTTATATTTGTTATCAGGGTTTAGTAGGGTTATTAGTGTATAAGTGCAGTTTTGCACTATTCACGTTCAACGTTTGATCGTTCGTCTTATTTGAAAATTTTTTATGATTAGTATTTTTATTGTTATTAGATGATAAAACATGAATAGTACTTTATGTGTGACTAAATTTTTTTATTCTTTTCACAAATTTTTCAAATAAGACGAACGGTCAAACGTTGGACACGGATATCTACGGCTGCACTTATTTTGGGACGGAGGTAGTATATTGCTCCTCTGCAATCTAGTGCTGTCGTCAGAACATTCTGCTCCAATGTTGAAGGCATCCAGTCTAGTTGATCTAGCAGAAGTGCTCCCTCCGTATTATAATGTATAACATCGTTGATTTTTTTGACTAACGTTCGTCTTATTCAAAAACTTTATGTAATTATTATTTATTTTATTATGACTTAATTTATCATCAAATGTTTTTCAACCATGACATAAATATTTTTATATTTACACAAAAAATTAAATAAGATGTATGGTCAAACATTGATAAAAAAAGTCAACGATGTCATACATGTAGGGAGTATATAGTTGTTGAAATTGACACTCTAGAGCAGAAATATTAATATATGTGATATTTTTTTGAAGTAATCAATATATGTAATTGCTTGGTAAACATTATTATTTTTTTTAACTAAACATGATACAATCATAGTACAGGCGTCTCGCAAAGTCACATTTGACATTTGACACGAAATCAATGTATAAGGAATCCAACAACAAGATGTAACTGATAAGGAGCATATATATAGATATAAAAGTATGAAAACGTTGATAACTTGGTTAATTGACAGCCCGGCAGTGTCTCCTGATTTCGCCGTTGCTGCCGGTCTTCACCTCGACGGCGGCCATCTTCACCATGGCCGTCTTGAACCTGTCCTCCCACCACCCGGGGATGTTGGCGTTGTCCACCACCATCTTTGCCGTCGCCGGCGACGCCAGGAGCGACGCGTCGGAGGTGAAGAGCGCCCTGTGCGCGAGCACGTTCTTGTAGTACTGGTTGTCCAGCTTGTTGGGCGTCACCACGTCCTGCACCACCGTCGGGTCGTTGCTCGAGCTCGGGCTCGCCGGGCATTGGGCTCGTAGGACAGCGGCGAACGACGGGTCGATGTCGGAGGCGACAGCGAGGCGGTCGGAGACGAAGGACGAGCAGTGTGAGAGGCCGATGGTGTGGGCGCCGGAGAGCACCACCATGTCCTCGACGCTGAGCCCCTTGGCGGCGAAGTTGGCGACGAGCTGACCGAGGTTGAAGGTCGGCGGCGGGAGGAAGTCGAGGGCGCGCGACGCATTGGAGTAGCGCCCGTCGAGGCGTCCCGACGGCATGTCGAAGGACACCCTGCTGTCGCCGAGGAAGAAGGAGGCGTCGCGCGCGGCGAAGGCGACGATGTCGGCGCAGGAGACGACGCCCGGGCACGCCGCCTCGACGGCGTCCTTGGCGGCGTCGATGACCTCGAAGCCGCGGAGGCTGGGGTTGTTTGGCGGGGCGAGCTTCTCCGGCTGCGGGTTGGCCGGCGTCGGGTCGAGCAGCACGGACGCATCACATCCCTGCACCCACATGTCGGCAATGGCGATGTAGACGTGTCAAGTGTCATGCACGCGGCCACAAAGATGATCAGAAACAAGCAATCATATCGTACACATGAATGTACGTACGTACGTACCTCGACGAAGCAGTCGTGGAAGAGCATGCGGATGAGGCCGGCGCCGACGCCGGGGTCGCGGTGGAGGGCGGCGGCGACGACGCCCTTGACGATGGCCTCGGCGTGCGGGCACTTGTCGTGGTAGTAGCCGATCTTGAGGCCGCAGGTGGAAGGGCTTGGTGGTGTGTAGAAGCCGGCGCCCGCTCTTTCTACCCGGGCTGCCGTCACCGCCGCCATGAGCATCGCTAAGGAGACGAGCAGAGCAGCCAGCCTAGCCATGGTAGTAGCTAAGAATGCACAAAGCTTCTCAGTAATGGAAGCTCACTGTTAAGATCGAGTAGCTAGCTAAGGGAGATGAGATCGAACAATGGAGCTAGCTAGCTTTGTGATGAAGTGGTGTTCTTGTGTACGCGTATTTATAGATGGAGAAGGTTAATTGGCTTCTGGATTGCAAGTTTGTTTAGTTTGGAGAGCAATGCATGCATGTTGGGAGGCAGGCGAACGCGGAATGCGCGTTGGATTTCTGTTTGTTAGATAGCGTACTACAACGCAGCAGTTTGACCTGTGATGTGTTCGTTGGCAAAAATGATCAAATTAAATGGGCAGGTAGGCGATACATGCATGGAAACTATTCAAATGCTTCCTTTCAGGCTTACGAAAACACTCCGGTTGGACCGACATCATTATTAATATTTTTTTACAAGGATTTCGTTAAGGTGAATCTGCCAAGTTGATTGTTTTCGTGAGCGTGATCGTTTTTTTTTGGCGAACGCGAGCGTGATCGTTTTTGAAGATGATATATCAGATTTTACCATTTTAAATATAGGTTTGATATGAAGGTTTTGAAAGTTTGAAAATTTAAACACTGGTGTAGAAATGGTTTGTACTCCTGGTTGATAACCCTCTTTAGTCCTGATTTTCTAACCGGGACTACGAATCCGGAACTAAAGATCGCTATCTTTAGTACCCGGGACGATCTTTAGTACCCGGGACTAAAGATCGATATCTTTGGTAACACCAATCGGGACTAAGTTTTTTTTCTATTTTATATAGCTCACGCCCATCGTCTGGAATCATTCACAGCAACATAGTTCATCCCAAATCATTCACAACAACATAGTTCATTCTCAAAATCATTCACAACAACATAGTTCATTCTCAACACAGATCGAATCATACATTCAACACAGAGAAGGAAAAAAGAAAAAAAATATGTGCAGCCGCACTGGCCTCCACCGCTTGCCTCCGCCGGGCGGGGCCCTCCGCGCGAGGCCGCTGCCGCTGCCCGGCCGCCTCCCCTCCTGGATCCGCCGCGCGAGGCCGCCGCCGCCCGAGGCCGCCTGAGAAGTGGGGAGGAGAGGGGAGGGGGCGGATCCAGAGGAGGAAGAGGAAGAGATGTGGTGAGTGAGGAGAGGAGAGGAAGAGGAGATAAAGGTAAGGGAGTAGAAGGAGATATAACTTATTAACTGATCCCATGCGCGTCCTCCTCCTTGATCTTGCGCGCACGCCTCATCCTCTCCGCGCATGCCAATCTCTTTTCCCGGTTGTTTAACAACCCGGACTATAAATAGATGTTACCAATCGGGACTAAAAATAAAGGAGGGGTTTGACACTGCCTGCCGTTTTTTTAACCGGGACTAAAAATAATCTTTAGTTACCGGGACTAAAGATAAAAAAGTAGCTCTAACCTTTTGAACCGGGAATATTTTTAGTCCCGGTTTTTATTGCCATCGGGACTATTTTTGGTCGACCGATAAAGATGGTTTCTGTAAAGTGAAAGTGTTGTTTTGTGCTGAATGAAATGGAATGCTAAATTGACGGGTACCGTGCTTGATCATGGACAGCTCGGAACCGTGTGTGTTGTAAGTGTGGAGCGAGCGGCACCTTGTTGTACGTAAACACAAATGCGACCTGCATATGGTTGAAGCATCAACACGGATTATTTTTCTTAAGCTGTCTAGGGACGAAAGTCAAACCAATTAAGTCTCTCAAACGCATATTTATTGTGACCTGCAAGCTTGACACTTCAATTATTCTTAAGAGATGTTGGATTATTATAATGGGTTTGGTAGAGATTGTGCTCTATGAAATTCGGGACAATTTCCTATTTACCATCCTCTGAAATGTTATGTACCCAAATACTACCACTTTTTCTCGAAAAAAATTACTACCACTTTCTTGGACTTTCGTTTCCTTTGACACCTGGTCCCCACTAAAACTCTTCTGTACCACTATTTACCCTTTAATCATCTACGTGGCATTACTTTTACAATTCTTCCCCTGTTCTACATGGAGGATGAGGCAAAAAGATCGAGCTAAATGCCCTTGGGTCTAGCTGTATGGTACATGGTGGCGTCACTGCCACATCCTCTCGATGTCAGAGTATGCACAGGAGAAGAAATCAGGATGGGGGAGGTAGGAGCGAAAGAATGTGGTGGAGGACGAATATATGGGTGCCCACTGCCACGGGTGAGCAGTGCAGGAAACCCTTGGTCTGGATCGATTGCTCCTTCGAGAGAAAGTGGATCACATCGCATCATCACAGAGTGCTCAAATAAGTCATTGTCGACGAAGCACCTCTGCCCAAGCACAAGGGATACCGATGATGCATGTGCCTCCTCGTTGATAGGCACAACCTTGGTGATGCCATGGCGGGATGACATGGAAGACCTCCACTTCACCACCGGTGGTAGCGAGGTTGGCTGAGCCGAGTCAGAGAGCTGAAGTAGGAGAGTAGCGGCTCTCTAAGGGCTAATAATTGTCGGAGACTTCTTCTCCCCTCACTTCTGCTCAAATATGGAGATGGAGAAGGGGAATGAAGCAGGGACTTTCTGTAGGATCGAACACAAGAAACTAAGCCTACCAGAGGGGAGTGAATGGTAGGAAAAACCAAAAACCCAAAAACTTTTAGCGGAAATAAAAGTTACCCTCAAATCGAAGGAAATCTCGACGTAGTCCTGTTGTCGCCGGTCGAACCGCTCGCACGCCACCGATTAGACCGCCTTCCTGCCGCCTGAACCCGAAGAAACACAAATCGAAGAACTCTCAAAGTAAATGACAACTTTATTGCTTCTCTATGTGTTTACAAAGTGCAACAACAGCACTCCTTACAAAAATCTCGACTAAACTCGAAACCCTAACTAAACTATCAACTCAATTGTTCTCAAAGCGATACCGGGAAGCCTCACGCTCCCTCTCAATTTATACCACAAAAACCTTCTACTTAAAGTAGGAGTAGAACTCCTAGTTCCACTAGGATTCAATACACAATTTCCATACCTTTTACAATTTCCCAAAACCTGCAACCACATCGGCCACAGACAAGTCGGACTCTCTTCGCCGTCACAGCAGCGACACGTCCTCCTGTTCTCCTGAGCTGACTCGGCTTGCCACAGCCTCGAGCCAACCTATCAGATCAACACACATGCATGCAGCCACATGCACGTGTACATGCATCCACATACACGCATACACGCCACTATGTACACATATATGCACAATACAGTAACACCGCTACAGTACCTCGAGTACTGTAGCAACCATATAATACTCCACAATTTTCCTCCGCGAACACCGACGTTGCACGCACACCTCGTGAAACCCGTTGCGAAGATATCTCCCACACGATGTCCATCCACCGTATGCCATCTCGTATCCAACTTCGTCACCCGGTATCCTTGACCGTTTGGATCTCAACTCCTCCCTGAGTCTAGTCCCGATCTCCACCGTTGACCGAAGTTGATCTCCAAGAATCCGAACTCTTGTCACCTTCTCACATGGTATCCCGACCGTACTAGACCTATGCTCCTCCATGAGCATAGTCCCGGTCCTCACCATTGACCAAGGCTGACCTCAAGTTACCTGCACACAATCAGACAAAACAACCGTTCCTGGGCACAGATATTACAACCTGACCCACATTAGTCACACGCACTCACACCAACATCCACACATCTTTTCAAACCAATTCGTTGATTAAATCATTTTGCAAAGCCAATTGTTCATCACAAATATTAATCATGACAATAATTTCACACTTTCGCGAGTCAGCGAGTTCCGCTTGAGTGGTAGCTGAATAATATCAACGATTTACGCCCGTGGACGTGGGCCTCAAGCCATGATGGCGTGTGTCAAATAGGGATTGTAGTTGAAGTCGGTGGTGTTCTCTGCTGGGCACTGGCTCAAAGAAGGTGGCAACGATGCCATCGCCAGGGAGGAAACAACATAGACGCCACCATGCACCTTACAATTGGTCTCAAGGATATTTTGGTCTTTTTGCCTCATCCTCTACATCAATTTTTTTTTTTTTTTGGGGGGGGGGGGGGGGGAGGGGTTGGATTGCAAAAGTGATGCCACATGGAATGATAAAAGTGTGAATAGTGGTATATGGAAGAGTCTTAGTGCGAGTTAATGGGAAAGAAAATCCAACTATCCAAGAGAGTGGTATTTGGGCCTATGCCATTTAGCAAGATGTAGAAAAATTTTCCATGAAATTCTGAGTTGATCTCATTCTCACAGCTACTTAATTAGTGCACTATACAACCGACCGCTTACTCTACAATTTTCTTAAACTTGGTTTAACCCTAGTTCCATCTAATCCAAATTATTTTCTAAGTAAAATGTAACTTGACATTTATATACGAAAAAAATATGTACGAGCAAGTCAAGCAACTAGCCTTTTCAAACGAAAATAATTAACATAAAAAAAGCCAATGCACAGCTAGTGCACAGCAATTAGCATGGACAAAGCATTACCATGATTGTTTAGGTCTAGTGGACAGTTTCTGTCCAATAATATGGATCGGCTCGATATTTTGTGTGCTGTCATACACATTTATATACCTTGATAAAAGTTTCTTCTAGCTTAGTCGACGGCGTTGACATGACAAGTTTTGGAGCATGCTGCATTTTGCGTATGCATTGTCAATGGGGTTGGTTTTGATCAAATATCTGCACATACATATAAGTGAAAGCGCCGATATCTAATCCCAATTATATTCTAGCTACCGATCAAGGACAAGTCAATGCCGAATAGTCTACCTTAACTCCCCTCAATCAACTACGCTATATATCATTGCAAAGTAGGGGGGAGTCGTTGTCGTTGAAAAATCAGAAAATAGAAAAGAAATCGAGTTGAATTGAAGTTGTCAAAGTGTCAGTGACTATTATACTGGCTTCCTCAACGCAATTAACAAGCTATAAATCGGTTGGTACGTACGTTGCTGATTTGGTAAGTCCAAACTCTGAAGCTTGACCTTTCTCCACAAAGGCCACAATATATAGCTGAGCTAGGAAAATTCGATTGGGTAGTTCAAAGGCAAACTACAAGGATCACATTAAAAATTGAGGCCTTGCTTGAACACATTGCAAAAATATGGTTTTGCCACAAGAACACACCCTGAAATGGGATCTTTACCTTTAACGTACTGAGAAATTATATTATGGAAACATAGATTATTAAAATTGTTAAAATACATTTTGAGAATGTTTCATTAATTCTGTGAATGTTGGTATGAAAAAATCAGCACTGAATAAGAAATAAATGGAAGTCCCATAAGCACCTAGTCTCGTGAACAAAATACCATCACAAATGACTTTGTCAAATACTTCATTCGTCCTAAAATAACTTATGGATTTTTTACGGAGGTTATGTAGAGGGGGAAATTAAGTGTGGGATAGTTATGATTGGTTCAGATGAGGAAGTATGTTAAAAAATTAAATGGTAGATAGTTGTGATTGATTGAAATAAGAGAGTAGGAGGAGAAATTGCACATTGTGACACAGAATTTTAATGTTAGAAGTAACTATATTTTGGAAAGGAGGATATGGTCAAATTTAAATTAAACTAGAAAATTTTCCCTCTTTACAAGGGGCAAATGTCGTTATATGGACATTTTAGTCATTTGGGCTTGTAAATACATATTTTTTTTCATTTTTTTCTAGATAAAACACTCACAATGTAGTGAAAGTAGGGTCAGACGACAACTTCGATTTAGAAAAACAAGGTGTTATCAGTGAAATTTGGTAAGCCCGGAGTAATCATCGGCTTAGAGTCAGCATCGGCTTCGAAGTCCTGAGATTAGCCGATGAGAGTTATCAAGTCGTCAGTTGTCGGATTCTTACTATATTCGGTTAAGGAAATTGATCTACTAAAGGATGCTTATCCAGAAGAGACCGAGTTCAAAGAGAATGCGGCATGGCAAGTTACCTATTAATTAGGAATAGTTTGTTAGTTTCCTTTTATCTTTAGGAAAGTGTGTTTAGTGTCCTATAATAAGGACTTTATCTTTTCCTTTTATCTTTAGTTTCTTTCTTGTCCGATAAGGACTAGTATCTCCCTATGGGTATAAATATGTACACCCGGGGTCATTGTAATCTATCAATATATCGATCAATACAACTACTCTCGGTGCATCGCCACCCTCTTTACTGAGGTTTTTATTTATCATCCGGCAGAATTTGGCACCTGACGCGGGGCTGCGTCGGCTTTCGATCTCCGGTGAAGAGGTAAGTCCTACGTTCCGCCGGCCCAGACAATTGTATCGTTTACGTTGGCGTCGTTCAAGGCTGCATCAGGACATTCGACCTCTTGGATTGCTCTGGTTTGGACTGTATATTTGCCTACCTATTTATCATATGTCTCTGTTAATCTAGTCTTAGCATATCAATTTAGCTCTATCAGCTACTTCTCGTTTTAGGGTTTCCACCGGTATCGGCTAAATCGTGTTGCTAGATTAGATTAGCTTAGACATCTACCACCCTGAAAACTCAGTCAACGGTTTGATTGTCTAGATATTATGCTTCTTTTCATACTTAGTGCTGTATCAGTTAAGTTTGATCTACTAAGTCGTGCTTAGAACCATAATCTCTAGCCTGCTTCTTGATTGCCAATAAGCTTCATCGAGGTTTCAGCCGATGAGTTATCTGGACGTTGCATCGGCTTACAAGGATTGCATACGTATTGGATTTAGCCGATTACGACAAAGGTTTCATTGATTTATCTAATCGTTTGGATTTTATGACATCAGACCTTCAGCCGATGTATGCTTTAACCTTCGGATCAGTGCTTATTCTATCATATTGTTAGCCAATTGGTTTATACTGGATTATATTGCTATATTATATTATCATCAGCCGATTGCGTTTATATCATTATATACATTGGACATATAGCCGATAGCTCAAAACCCTATTGCTATCGGCTGGCATTGGCATCGGCTGGAACTACTACATCGGCTTGTCAGCCGATCGGCTGTTTGATCTACTGTTTACATATCTTGTCAGTTGCAGGATCAAACTGACTGGCACGCCTGCATCTCACCAACCTTTGGACCTGCACTGGAGTTAAGCAGATCTCTCAGGCCAGTGTCTGTTTTTCGCATCAACACAAGGTCAAACAAGCAAACTTAAAATAGTAGGTTGAATTGATAGTTAAGCTTTAGAATAGGGTCAAATGATCAATTGTCCCTTATAAATATGTCGAAACTTTATAGACTACGTAAACTAGCCACATGATCCTATAATAAAATTTTTTAGACAGATAGATCACGTTGTTAAGTAAATTTCAAATACACATTAAATTCAATTTTCGTATGATAAACTAGGAACAAAGTTATATGAATGACGTAATGGAAAGTTATACAAATGATGTAGTGAGAAGTACTAGGTGTTTGATATTCTATGCTAGAATTGTTTTTGGCTTGTATTTGGATTTTCTTGCATACATGCATGATTTCATTCATAAAATTGAATTTGTGAATTCATACAACTATGCTTAGCACTAAAAAGCTCAAGGAAAAATATAAAAAAAATACTAGGACATATTAATAGCTCTATGGAAGTTGGCATAATTTTATCACTTAATTTACTACCTTATTAGATGAGCCAAAGTTGCTAAAACAGGAATAAAAACATAATACTGAACATTCTTCACAATTTTGTTGCAACCAAAACACAGCTAATATCTCCACTCTACCACCTATTATACAATAGTTCATCTACCCAGTACCCACAGTAAAAAGATTTAATTTTGGGTCAAGATAGCGCAATGAAATTGCCGATCAAAATAACTAAGTATCAGAAAGCACTTCTATTGGCAGCTCGTTGGTGTGGTTGGGAACTTTGCTACTGTTGGTGTACCTTGATTCCTTCCTTTCACTGCTATTGGGTCCTAAGGATTCCAAGGCTCATCTTTTAGCTCAGGTTCCCCAGTCTGCTTACCTGGTTGTGCAAGTTCAACCCAGACATTCTTTGATTAATTCCCAAAAGAGAGTCATCAGAGGGGATTGAGGGAAAATAATTACATACCATAATAGGTGTGAAAAAAATCCTCTCTAAATACTAGAGGGGTTAATTAAATAATAATAAGGAAATTGAGACCAGAGATTGCAATTTCGGTTCAAAAATTCTGAAATTTCGGTAATCTCACCCTCCTGCAAGCAAACATGGAGTTGTAAATGTAACTTCCCAAATGGTTACTTTATTAACTTTCATGTTGAAACACACTACACTCATACAACAGACTCAATACATGAAAATCAATAATAATGAAGGAATGAAACAAACAAGATGCATCAGCATATCAGCTGTTAACAGAGCAAAGATAGGCTTGGAATGGTGAACGCTTTGGACGCTCATGATTGTCTGAGGCTCTCAACTAGTAATTCACAGCCCGGCAGTTCCTCCTGACCTCGCCATTGCCGCTGGTCTTCACCTCGACGGCGGCCAACTTCACCATTGCCTTCTGGAACCTGTCCTCCCACCACCCGGGGATGTTGGCATTGTCCAGCACCATCTTCATCGTGGCCGGCGACGTCAGGAGCGACGCGTCGGAGGTGAAGAGCGCCTTGTGAGCGAGCACGTTCTTGTAGTACTGGTTGTCCAGCTTGTTCGGCGTCTCGACGTCCTGCACCACCGTGGGATCGTTGCCTGAGCTCGGGCTCGCCGGGCATTGATCCCTCAGCGTGGCGGCGAACGACGGGTCGATGTCGGAGGGCACGGCGAGGCGGTCGGGGACGAAGGACGAGCAGTGCGAGCGGCCGACGGTGTGGGAGCCGGCGAGCACCACCATGTCCTCGACGCTGAGCCCCTTGGCGGCGAAGTTGGCGACGAGCTGACCGAGGTTGAACTTGGGCGGCGGGAGGAAGTCGAGGGTGCGCGACGCGTTGGAGTAGCGCCCGTCGAGGCGGCCCGACGGCATGTCGAACGACACCCTGCTGTTGCTGAGGAAGAAGGAGGCGTCGCGCGCGGCGAAGGCGACGATGTCGGCGCAGGAGACGACGCCCGGGCATGCCGCCTCGACGGCGGTTTTGGCGGCGTCGATGACCTCGAAGCCGCGGAGGCTGGGGTTGTTGGGCGGGGCGAGCTTCTCCGGCTGCGGGTTGGCCGGCGTCGGGTCGAGCAGCACGGACGCATCACATCCCTGCACGCGTTCATGTCGTCAACTCAAGTCATAAGACCGTGTCAATGCAGCCATGACAGTAACATTCCGACATGTGACTGGCCACACTTGGCATACGTAACGTGACACCATTATATATACTCCCTCCCTTTCTAGTTTCTAAATATTTAAGGCCGTTGAATTTTTTAAATATGTTTAACTGTTTGTCTTAAAAATTTAAGTAATTATTAATTCGTTTCCTGCAATTTGATTCGTTGTTAAATATACTTATATATATATATGTAGTTTTATATATTTCACAACAGTTTCTAATGAGACGAATGATCAAATATGTGTTAAAAAGTCAATTGCGTCAAATATTTAGAAACAGATGGAGTATGATTTTACCTCGACGAAGCAGTCGTGGAAGAGCATGCGGATGAGGCCGGCACCGACGCCTGGGTCGCGGAGGATGGCGGCGCCGACGGCGCCCCTGACGATGGCCTCGGCGTGCGGGCACTTGTCGTGGTAGTAACCGACCTTGAGTCCGCACGTGGAAGGGCTTGGCGGGGTGTAGAAGCCGGCGGCCGCCGCCATGAGCATCGCGAAGGAGACGAGCAGAGCAGCGAGCTTATTAGCCATGGCAGCTTGTTGCTAGCTAGCTTGCACCCTCTCTCAGTAATGTGATATGATCGAGCTGATTAATTGAATTGGCTTTGAAGGAGATTAAAGCTGCGAGAGACTCGACCGATGGGTGAGATGGTGTTATTGTGTGTGCGTATTTATAGATGGAGATGAGTTGAGCGGCGCCAATGCAAGGAAGACGACGAGATCAGCGTGCGCTGGTTATCTTCTGGAGTGCGAATTTGTTTAAGGTTTTGGAGCGCATGTTGGGAGGCAGGCAGGGGAGCGAACAATGCGCGTGGGATTACCGCTTGTTTGAATACAACTCACCACTTTGACCCTTGATGTGAGTAGTTGGCATAATATATTGTGCAGGTACGTACGGGCCGGCCGGCATGCATAGCACCCAAATGCCTTCTTTCAAGCTTACGAAAACATTTATTATTATTATTATTATTATTATTATTATTATTATTAAAACATAGTACATATGCAAACACTTATATAAACATGCGTATACTTCTATGCATAAAAAAGAAATTCTTATTGGACCGTGAACATTGTAACATATTATTTTCAGATAATTTTTTAAGATAAATTTATAAAATATGATTTGCGTCTCAATCTGTATCTCTCCTCTTTTCAAATTTTTAAAAGAAACCGCAATCAAAATATTTTAAAAGTGTTGAATAACCTTTTGTTGTAAATCACATGCTTTCATGACAGAGGTATACAGTGGGTAAATATATAGTGAAAACTCAACTTTGCTGAAAATATGTGTAAGCCCTAATGGAAATTTCGTCTAAATTCACAAAATAAATTATACATGTAGGTAAGTTAATGTTACACAACCATGTAAAAAATCCATGTCCAAATTTAGCTTCGTTTTTCAAATTTTTTTATTTTTATATCTCACAGACAAAAGCGAGTTTGGATAAGATATTTACATTTGTCGTGTAATATATTCTTGTCTACCTTTAGGCATCTTTTAGTGAATTTAGATGATTTTTCGTTTGGAGTTTACACCGGTTTTCATCTAAGTTAGTGTTTCCACCATATAGTTACTCTTATATCCTCACTCAAAGGTTGCGCTACAATGATGAGGCTAGCTTTCAGAAAACCATCAATGATGTTTGTGTGGGATGATATAGTTCATCACAGTAGTCACAACAACAAAATGGTTTGCCCAACCATCAAAGGCATATCATAGGCAATTTAGGGAAATGGTAAGACAGTGGTCCCTACTATAGTAGAATTAATCTAGAACTCTCATATTTTCTTATCAAATGAATTATATCTATTTAAACTACCACCTCATGTAATAGGAGTAGATTACCTTTTTACTGTTGGTAGTAAACTCATAAATCAATGACTTAGATTATTTATACTAATTATAATACTGGTTGTAGAATTATATCAGTATAGACCACCGTAGAAGTACTTATTCAGTAAACATACATATGTAATGAGATGTTCTACATGAGCTTAAATAACGTTATTTTGTTATAATATAAACGCGGTTTCACTTGAAATCTCCATCTGTGACCATTTTATTAAACAAATTTTCTATGGCAGTATCACATTTCATTTTAATGACGTCAACATCCAGATGAGGTCGATCCAGATGTATTCTGGAAATAGTAAATACATAGCATACACAACAATACCTTGGTCGATCACTTATATATCATCATCCCTCTCCCCTCCCATGTTGTCCGTTCTCACCACAGAGATCCATAAGATTGTGTATGTGATGAGTAATTTGGTTATAGCTAAATGTTGTTAATATGAGTAATGATTAATTGTACTCCCTCCATTTTATATTATAAGGCGTTTGACTTTTTTCTTAGTCAAAGTTCTTTATGTTTGATCAAGTTTATAAAAAAAGTAGCAACATCTACAACACAATATTAGCTTCATTACATTTAACATTGAAAATATTTTTTGATAATATGTTTGTTTTGTATTGAAAATATTAGTATAATCTTTTATATACTCGATTACACTTAAAGAAATTTGACTAAGAAAAAATTCAAACGACTTATAATATAAGACGAAGGATGTAATATATATCTTTGGTGTCATTTTTTTTAGATAATATATCTTTGGTGTCATTGTACCGAGAATCAATCACCGGTGTTTATGTGTGTGTTGGTTAATTTGTTGACCACCAGATGGCGCGGCCTGACAATGTTTGCTCGACCCAGGTTTTCGGGGAATTGGGATGTGTTGCTTAACGTTGGTTTAATTGAGGCCTGCTCATTTGGTTGATTTGGGCGTGGTACCAAGTGCTGAGTACGTAGCCTATTGTGGCTAATGGCTAGTAGTTGTATAAGTAAAGATATATATATGTACACCGCTGCATATATTCATATGATTGAACCATATGTCTCCCTAATAGCGATGGATTAAAGCCAAACAATGCCTCTCGAATAACTGACTTGGATTATTCTTAAGATGGTTTAGTTAATCATCAGTAGAATATGTTGGCAGCAAAATCGCATGGTGGATAAATTACTGGACCGGGGCCTGCTACTATACTTTACAAGTGAAAGTAAATACACGAACTAGATAATATAATTAGAAGAAGTTTCTGTTTTTATTAATTCTCAGTTTTTCCCACTTTTGCAGTCCACACAAATCACAGAAGTTATACATTGTGCATGTCACGAGACATGAAAACTAATCCCAGAAGTACTTCTTCTGTCACAAGGAAAAATAAAAATCAGTAACAACGTACTATTTATTGCCCTAGGCTCGATGGAACAGTGTAGCCTGCAAAACCATACAAAAACAATATCAGGCATATAGTCCAATACATGGACATATATACAAGTAGAAATAATAGGATAAAATCTACAGATATGTTTCACTTACTTCCGCACTGGTAGCCAGGCTGGAACGGCTTCTTGCAGAACTTGGCGACATAGACGACCTTCTCCATGCACCACACCTTCTCCTTCTCCTTGGTGACGCCGGCGCACAGGCAGGGGATGTTGGCCCTTTGCCACACGGCGCAGCATGCCTTTGACGGCTCGATTTTGGGCTCCGCCGGCCACCCCTCGTACTTCTTGCACTCCCGGATCATGTCCTGCCGGTCTTGGTCGCAGCCGCCGCTAGGGTCGCCCCACACGACCGCCACCATAATGGCGAGGACCAAGAACAAACCTAGGAGTTGTTGTCTCGCCATGGCTATTGCTTGTGTGTATCTCCCTGGTTTCTCTCAAGATGGTGATGCAAGAGTTGTGTTGATAGTGGTGGTGAGTGGTTTGATTAGGATGCTTGGGTTTTAAATAGGGGAGGTCTATAGTGGAAATTGAATGCTACTATCTATAGGTCATTAATTGCATTGATATATACACATATATTGCATATATGTAACATACAATAACATCTCATATATTATATTGCATATCTGTTAGATATAACAGTATCTTATACATTAGATGCTTGCGTAGAAGTTATTAATTGCGTCGATATATACATATATTGCATATCTGTAAGATATAACATCTCATACATTATATTGCATATTTGTAAGATATAACAATATCTTATACATTAAATGCTTGCGTAGAAGTTATTAATTGCGTCGATATATACATATATTGCATATCTATAAGATATTACATCTGATACATTATATTGTATATCTGTAAGATATAACAATATCTTATACATTAAATGCTTGTGTAGAAATTATTAATTGCATTGATATATACATATATTGCATACCTGTAAGATATAACACTATCTCATACATTAAATGCTTGCATAGAAGTTATTAATTGTATTGATATATACATATATTGTATATCTATAAGATATACTCCCTTCGTCCCAAATTAGAGGGCGTGAAATTTATTTTGCTAAGACCAAGGACTTTGCATGCTTTGGTTTTATCCATTTTTACCTCTATTTAATAGGATCCATGCGAACGGGCATTCAAGTCAACTAACCAAGCATGCAAATCTTGTATAGATTGAAGCGCTCTGTTGATAAGTCAATCCAAATGGCAGCACGGTGTGGGCCCACGTTCCGGCTGCATGCACCAGCTCGCCCTCTAGCGGCATTTAATCACATATGCATGTAAATGAAAGGGCATTATCGGGTAGAAGGTGTAAAATTTGAAAATGCGCCTTATGTTTTGAGACAACGGGGAAAAAAATACTCGCCCTCCAATCTGGGACAGAGGGAGTACCAAAGTTGCAGCCTTTCAACTTTCATGATCATGTAAAGCATGTTGGTATGAGATCCGTCTTTGCTAGTACTCCTTCCGTCCCAAATTAGAGGGTGTGAAATTTATTTTGCTAAGACCAAAGACTTTGCATGCAGTTTAGTTTTATCTATTTTTACCCCTATTTAGCAGGATCCATGTGAACGGGCATTCAAATCAACTAACTAAGCATGCAAATCTCGTATAGAGATTGAAGCGCTCTGTTACGAAGCTAATAAGTCAATCCAAACGGCCACACGGTGCGGGCCCACGTTCCGGCTGCATGCACCAGCTCGCCCTCTATCAGCATTTATTCACATATGCATGTAAATGAGAGGGCATTACCGGGTAGAAGCTGCAACAATTGAAAATGTGCCTTATGTTTTGAGACACCAGGGGAAAAATACATGCCATCTAATTTGGGACGGAGGGAGAAGTAGTATCTCATACATTAAATGCTTGCATAGATCTTATAAGTTATTAATTGCATTGATATATGCATATATTGCATATCTGTAAGATACAGTAGTATCTCATATATTAAATGCTTGTATAGATCATATAAGTTATTAATTGTATTAATATATGCACATATTGTATATCGGTAATATATATCATTATATCATACTTTAAATGATTGCATAGATCAGTTGCATATCAGTTGGATATATCAAAACATGTCCCAAAAATATAACATTTGGTCACATATTAAAATATTAAATACATATCGTAGTAGTAGATCTGTATCTATAAGATACATGACATCTATACCTACTTAAAACATACGTAAGGCTTCCGTATGATTTTTCGTCTGTCGTCACCGAGTTTGTATCGAGGTCACCCTTTTAAGAGAGAGCGATCTGGATCCCCTAATCACGGTCCCTTGATCACATCCCCTGATTCATGCACGCGCTCCCTCTTCTAATCTCTTCCACCTCCCACCTTTCTTCCCGTGCTCCCTCCCCTTCCCAATTAGTGGCCACTGCCGATCTCCTCCGGGCCGCCACCAACCGTCGTCGAAGACCACATCATCACTCGCTCCTAGCCTCCACCTGTTTCCACCACGTCGTGTTGTTGTCGTGTTTCGTCGATGCCAGCATCTCAGGCCTCGCCGCTGATACCCACGAATGTCTAGGAAAATTACCGTCGCAATGCCCAAGCTGGCCCATGATTCAATGACACCATTGCCAAAGCCGCTGATGTAGGCCTCAATGTTTGCCACAGGTGGTCTTCAGTGGTGGCCATGCTGCAGACTGCTCCCTCCCTTTCACTACGACACCAACTGTTTGATTCAGTAATAAACTAAGTAATTCTTTCATGCTCACAGATGGTTTTATTATATATACTCATACACCATACCCATTGTTCTAAAAGCTTTGGTGTATATCTTCGTAATGCTTGTGAGTTAGTGAAACTGAAAGTCACTTGTTTAATTTCGGACGTTATATTATGGATACCTCATCTCTTAGCACCAGTCCAACGCATGCCGCACGTTTTGCTTCGTGCAAGCCCACCGCAGCTGTGTTTCTATGTCTTTTCCTATCCGGATCGAAACGGCATCGCAATCTTCTGTTTCCAATTAAGCTGAGCCGACTAACAGTTCTATACAAGACCCCCCTGACTTTGCCCAAACTACTCACACAAGATATATCATTGCTTGATTCAAAATATATGCATATGCTTGCAGTTAATAGTAATTAGGTTTGTTACCTATCGAATCGAGCCCCACCTAGCGACGAGTTGCGCATGAGATGGATGAAGTCATCAAATGCCATGTCAGCCTTATGCCCAATCCAATCTACTTCTGTTGAATCATCTTAGACCTCGACTCGGTATGGAATTTAGCAGCGTGGCATTATCATAGAATCCCGATTACACGAGAGAAGATGAATTTCTTCCTGTTGCAACGCACGGGTAAAATGCTAGTCATATATAATATCATATAGTTTATTTAACTTTATCCCCTTAAAAAGTCCAGATGAATCCATCATGCATATAGTGGTAAAGGAGGCATCTAAAGTTAGTAAAATCCATTCCTTGCAATGAATATTATTCACACACAACCGTCTTTTAGAAATGACACTTAGGCTTTGCTCGGCACCCATGGTTGGGAACTAATCCCTAAGCACATAAAATGGAGCGACTCATTAGCACATGATTAATTAAGTACTTCCTCCGTTTCATATTATAAGACTTTATAGCATTACCTATATTCATATATATGTTAATGAATCTATACATATATGTGTGCCTAGATTCATTAACATCTATATGAATGTTGATAATGCTAGAAAGTCTTATAACCTAAAACGGAGGTAGTATTAGATACTCCCTCCGTCCAGAAATATAGGGGATTATGTCTCCTTAATTTGTCCAGAAATATAAGGGTTTTTTTTATCCTGAGGTGAGAAGTACAATAGCCATAAGAAATTGTGTACTCCCATCTATTTCCATCAGAGAAAAAACTGTACAGAGAAAAGTACAAGTAATACTACTCCCAAGTTGCCAACTTATCAAAGTAATCCAGTTTATTCCTAAATGTGTACTTTTTGTACTTCATTCATTCTGCAGGCTCAGTTGTGCCAACTAAAAGAATCAAAATGCTACGAAATGGTTGTCAGAATGGAACTCATTACTAAAATAGGTTTCTTATTACTAAGTAGTACAATTACATGGTTCACTTTGAAGGTAATAAACTCATCGCAGATATGATGCCCTTATATTCCATATCATATAGTGAAAGAGGATGTAAAGCCTTAAGCTTAATCATAGTTTTTTATAATTGTGAGTGTGGCAGTGATACATCATTCTTGACATGGTGCCTCACTTGAGTAGCATATCATGTTTATCAAAATTTGCCTTTAAAGTGTAAAAGTTTCAAATCTTCTTAAATTCTAAATCAATTATGCTTGCATTGAGTTGTTATGATTATCAAGTGAAGAAAACAACACTTGGTTACCATGATTTAATGATGAATGGTATGATTGGTATCTCACCATGTCTGATATTTTATAAGGATTTGTAATAAAAGAAATGTTTGGTTACCTTATTAGCAGGCTTACCAGAATGTTTTGATGAAGATCGAAAGCTAAAACTGATTAACATGCGTTGCCTCAGATTCCCTATCAATTGTGATGGTTATTATGTGAGACGATGGAGTGACGATTCAGTACTAGGAGGAGGGAAGTTGGGATGGGTCATGGGCTGTTTGATTGCTTAATCAATATTATCTAGAGCACATAGGCTAAATCAGATGGCTAACTCAAATTTAGGTGATGTGGCACAACAAGGTGAGTGAAAAATAACTTTAACTATAGGTGGTGGGGATAGACTTTATTTATACTAGTTGATACCCCGCGCGTTGCTACAAGATTTTGAAGATTGAATTAAACAACTAAGGCATACGGTGTGTTAGAATAATTGGTTTTATGTTAGTGCAGCATGAATTAGGATATATTTATATAATAAAAAACTAGAGGTAGAAAAATACTTTTTGGGGTCCAACTTTCTAAGATTAGTAGAAGTAATGTAAGGGATAATAATCACATAGTCCAATAGGGGAACTAATATAGAAAACATTTGTAACACGGTAAAAAAAAACCAACAGACATTAGAGCACATATTACGATGGGCGAACCAATGAATCAAGAACTATTCAATTTGAGTTCCTTTATTTAATAAAACATAAATCCAAATCAAATTAACTGAATGAAGAGGAGGAAATATAGGATTGGATGGACATGTTGAAATATGATGAGGATGATTTGATATGCTTGCATGTTGCGCTCTTGAATGTAATAAATTGTATATTAGAATGTTTGCATGTTAAAATGTATTAATTGCTAGTGGATGATGACGTGGTATGTTTGCATGTTAAGCTTTAGGATTTAGTGGGTTGTAATCTTATATAAGGTATAGATATAGGATGAGCTTAATTATTTTATTCTTAACAGCCATGTCCCCTAAACTACGACAATGGAGTGTCTATTTAAAAAAAACATAATTGGCTTTGTATGTTTGAATCTACTAACTAAAATCATGCCTATCCACATCAGAATGGACTTTGATACCTCAAGTGAATAATGTTCCCTCTTGATAATTTATATCTCAAATGCATGTAATTGGTTATAGTTTTTTTTGTATAAAAAACATTTGGCAAACCTTTATCACTTAATGTTTAAAATCGAACTAAACACTAAGAAATCGGTACTATTTATATGCTTGGATTTATCCTTTTCCCCCCTTTATGTGTGTTTTGTATTTAACCTTGAAATTTTTGTGGAGTTGTATATGTACATGAATGTTATTTATAATTTGAGAATTTTTCATAACTACTTAACTATATATGGTTTATGCAAATAGATGTAATGATAATGACATCACTCTTGTGGAAATTCACATACAACCTCCTCAACAAGTTCAACAAGATGAACCAACAATGCAAAGTCCAGTAAGTCGTGCCCATGCACTTCAATTTAGCCATAAGGTGAATGGGTTTCTATGCTTTGATACAAATGTTTCTAAGAATGACATACTATTTATTACTTTTGATGATTTGATTGTCCTTAGTAACAAAGGAGAAGACAATGGAGAAGATAAAACGGCCAAATGTAGAAGAGGAGCCACGAACCATCACGTGCAAGCAAATTCCTATTCGTGGGTTTGGTCCTTCTGACTCTGATGATCAAGGAGATTCCTTGGAGACTCTGATGATCAAGGAGATTCCTTGGAAACCCATAAGTACTTATTGGAAAGCTTAAGAAGCCCTCCTTCATATGTTTTTTGTCTCATGTCAGATTTTGTGCTAAGATGTTTGGAATAGTCAAAACAAGCCATATGCCCATATACTTCATCGAGTCCTAGTTAATTTTGGGTCTTCTACTTCCTTGTTTGTATTCTTAGTATTCGCTTATACTAGGAGCCTTTAGATTATCAACGTCAAGTCCACCACAATCGGTTTATCAATATCTTTCAGAAGATCGGGATCATGGCTAATCACATTTCCTCGAGGAATCAAAATTAAAATTCCCCTATCCTCATATATTGAGGACTCCCTCCATCCCAGAATAAATTTAATTTTCACCATCTCACACATCCCAATAAAAAAAGATTAAAATACCCCCACTTTATCAAATCCTGATGTATTTATTCCTCACTTTATCTACTTCGAATGCATTTATCCCCAACTTTCAAAAACTCAGATGCAACAATTATTAAAAAATAAACTTATTTTAGGACAGATGGGAGCAACAAAAAATGAACTTATTCTAGGATGGAAGAAGTAGCATTTTAGTTTAATTTCTTAGTCTACACATGAATGGGTCAAAGTCAAAGCTGAGTCCTCCCAAAACCACAAGTTCCTCGGTGGGAGGAACTAGCTGGCTTACCGTACAATTTGCTTGAAGTTATTTTGTTTTACCTCTATTTCCATTTATTCTTGTATGTATGACTTAGCGTGTAACTTGACTTCTACTGAAAAACTACGCATGATTAGTTCTAACAATTAGCATGTTCAAGAATAAAATAAATCGAACTCCCTGCGATATAATTTTAGGTTATAACGGCTGATAATGACAAGTTAATGCCGGATATTTAGCA
The DNA here is from genome assembly GCF_000147395.1 of Oryza glaberrima. Classification (NCBI taxonomy): domain Eukaryota; kingdom Viridiplantae; phylum Streptophyta; class Magnoliopsida; order Poales; family Poaceae; genus Oryza; species Oryza glaberrima. Next base: position 13,805,434 of record NC_068328.1, on the reverse strand, counting down.
AACTATAATTTTGGAGTATGTGCAAGGGATTGACAAATTAGCATTATAAATTGAATTATCTGCAACTTCAGCCTGGAAGAGGTGATGTTTGGAGCTTTATTTGGGGAACAGATATGTACACAGCGAAAATATTTTATAAGCTTAATTACTCCTCGTTGCATCCTCCTAGACCCATGATTTGGCTGTGGAAAACCAAATGTGTCATGAAGATAAAGGTGTTTGCATGGATTTTGTTTTGTGATAGTCTTAACACAAGGGATATGCTTGACATGAGACATTGTGCAAAAGAGGATGACGATCTCACATGTGCCTTGTGTAATACACATCAAAGAGAGACTAGGCTTCATCTCTTTTTTACATGCCCTTTCAGTGTGGCTTGTTGGCAGCAGCTAGGCATTTCCTAGAATTGTAATCTGGAATTTTTTCAGATGATTGTTTTGGCGAGAATCAGATTTGCTCAAAAGGGTTTCCTTGAGGTATTTTCATGGCAGCATGGCATCTTTGGAAGCAAAGAAATGGGCTAATTTTTCAGAATGTGAAGCCATCGCCTCAATCATGGAAATCTATATTTGTCAAAGAAGTTCTTCTGCATATGTGCAGAATGAAAGACCCACTCAAGCAATTTCTTTTTGATTGGATACAAACTTTACAGTATAGCTGTTTTGTTTGTCCTTTGTAACTTTATACATATTTATGATTTATAAAATTTAAACTGCTGGGCAAAGCCCTGGCAGTACTTTCAGTAAAAAAAAATAGCATTATAAGCATGAGTTGAAAATTGAAGTCTCGAATATGTTAGTTATAGACTATTATTGATTTCCTCAAAACAATCTTCTAACATTCTAATTGATTATTTGTTGACTTGGTGATCGAGTTGGTATGGTCCAAAGTTTGACTCTTATCCCACAATAAACTAGCCAATACCTCATTCTCATTTTGTACTTGACATTTAAATTATTCGTGACAATCTTTAATACACACATCTTATCAATATTTTTAATAACTACATATGTTTATAATATTTATTGAAGGCAGCTGTATGAAAGTGCTTTATATTATAAACCTACTAGTATTATTTTCATGTATTGATTTATAATATTTTTATTTCATAAAAAAACTTAAAATTTTGATGTTTGATGGCATACAATCTGGGATATGCCATCTATTTAAGAACAAAGATAGTAGATTGTACATATAACAGACTGTACAAACTACATACCTGCAATTAGTCTGATAAATTGAAAGGGAAATACATGGCCCTTATTGTTTAGAGAAAATCCCCAGTATATCCCTGCAATTTTAGCTAATCCCTTTTATGCCACTGAATTTTACTTACTTCCTTATATGCTCTTAAAATTTGATTTTGATCCCTTCCATATCCCTCTTGTCAGTTGACCGTCTAATGTCTATAAAAATGACCATGTTACCCTTTGGATGAACATACAAATTTATGAATTACATTATTGAAAATGTAAAAGATTGCCGCATGAGACTATAATAGTTATGAGTTTGTTGTGCGATACATTATTTATGACAAAATTATTTTTAGATAATGAAATAAAAAAATATGTATTTATTTTATTTAGGAGCATTTATACAAAGATAGGACTACCAATGCTCACCATATATTTTTATGAATGCTCTTGATAAAAAAAATCCATTGTCCTATTGAAATTTCAAATAAAAATTTTAATTTATTAAATTTGTTTTACTTTCAAAATTTATGTCAAATTTTTTTGCACTAATTATTTAGTCTCATTAGTTTCATAAAATGCACATATTGTGCACTCAAACAAAATTTTCAATCGTTTTTCAAGCTTATATTCAAATCTAAATCATCAAGGGCATAAAAGATATTTTCAACCAAACTTAAAAGTGAAATGAAGGAAAATGTACCGGCAGGGGCCTGGTGTAACGCTCCGCTTCTCGTGAGACGTTAAAAACTAATTCGGCAAAATCCTATATGCGAAAATTTCGTTCTTTGTGTGCGAGTCTAAGTTGTGCCAAGGATCTCAATTCAAATCCCGTTGTTCCCTCTCATCGAAATCAAAATCCTCCACCTCAAATTCCTCTTCCGATTCAAGTCTCCAAATCAAATTCCGAAATTCAATCGCATCCTTTGAATCCTCGCTAAACACTCGCTCCCAATTCCGAAAAATACCAAACCCTATCTTGAGCCTTCCTTGTTTCCTCCCTGAACCCTCGAGTTCGAATATCGAATTTGAATCCAAATCCAAACTCCAATTCTCTCCAATTCAATTCCTCTGCAGAAGTCTATTTTGCCTCCCTCAGGCTCAGTGGGCCGACTCTTCCTCCCCGGCCCATCTCCCCCTCTCAGTCCAGCCCACCTCTCCCCTCCCAGCCTTCCTCTCCCCTCGCACATGCGTTGCACGCGATCGAGTCGAGAGAGAGAGCGCCGCTCTCTCCCTCTCTCCCTCTCTCTCTCGCTCGTTCTCCCTCTTCTCTCACCGTCGCCGCCATTTGAACCCGCCACCGCCTTTGGTTCCCGCGCACGCGCCAGTCGTGGCCGACCGCCCGGTCGCCGCCACCGTCAGCGCCTGCGCCGCGCTGCCGCTCGGCCCCGCTGCCTGCCGCGAGCTCTGCAGCGCGTGCCCGAGCCGCTCCACGCGTGTCCTGCCAAAACCGTGAGGCCGAGCTCCCGCTCCCATCCCTCTCCCTCCCCAACTCGGCAAAGAGAAGAGCTCCCTTTTCCCCTCCTTTTAGCTCCCTTTTTCCCCTCCTTTTCCACTTTTGCCCGACACCGCCGGCGTCATCACCTGCCGCCGCCTTGGCTGCACGCGTCAACGACCGCCAGCTCGCCGCCCTTGCATCCTTGACCGCCCACGAGGTCGGTTTCCTCCCTCCCCAAACCGACATCCCCCGCGCCTATAAAGCCCGAGCCTCCTCCCCATATCCCTCTCGTTTTTCCCTCGCCTTCACCGCGCCATTGTTGCCTTCCCGCTGTCCTTGCCGTCGCCGTCTGTCGCCGAGCACCGAGGGAGCCGGTGCGTGCGTGGACGCGTGACGAGGAGCTCCGGGCGCCACCTCTCCCTCCCTTCGTCTCGCCGCGACTCCATCCGCGCCGCCAACGCCGCACCCCTCTCGTCGGTGAGCTCCCCACCGTGTTCTTCGTCTCGATGAACGCAGTGCCGTCACCCTCGTGCTCTCGCGCTTAGACGCCGCGCCGCGCCCGTCGCCGTTCGCCATAGCTCGCCGGCCGCCTTGCCCTGCCCCGGAGGTCGCTCACCGTCGCCATGACTCCCTAGGCTAGCTCGTCGCCGCCCGTCGCTTGAAACGAGTTCCCGGAGCCGTGTAGAAGCTCCTTCCCCGGTGAATTGGACTCCCGTTGCCCCGACGAATTTTTTTCCCCTTTTCTCCGCCGGCGATGGCCGCCGCCGCAATCCGCCGCCGTCGGTCCCCCGCCCGACGATTCCTTGCGCCGCCACCATCCCCGGGCCCCCTCGAACCTCCCCGGCTCGCCGCCGCGGCCGCCCGCCTCGTCGGCCGCGCCCACGCCGTGCCACCCATCCCGCCGCCGCACGGCCGCCGTCGCCGGCCGCCGTCACGCCTCCCCTCCCACATCCGAGCCGGTGGATGGAACCCCCTTGGCCCCCTCTCGCTTCCGGTGCCCGCCGCTCGCTCCGGTTCGCCGCCGCTCGCCGGAACGCCTCGCGCGTCGTCGGCCGTCCGATCTCCGGGCGCGCCTCCTCCTCCCGTCTCGCCTTGCCGCCGTGGCTGTCCACGTGGACGCCACCTCAGCCGCTCGGCCGCTTGACCGAGTCCACCCCTGCCCAGTCAGCCACCCCCCTCTCTCCTCTGGCTCGTGGGCTTGGCCCATCGGCCGACCCCCCCTCCTCAGCCTATTAAAACAAACGAAGTCTATTATTCCTCCCTCTTCCCAAGCCGAGTGTCCATCCCCCAAGAACAAAGTCCATTTAAATCCCCTCCTTGAACGGTACACCCTTGGCCCCACTCGTCAGTGACTGTCAATAATATTCTTGTGAATATTATTTCTATAAATTCCATAAACCATTTCTCGTATTCCGGAAAAGTCCGATAAATCATTTCCTTGTCCGGAAAATCCCATTCGAGCTTCCAAAAATTCATATCTGACAATCCGTAGCTCCGATTGACTCCGTTCAACTTCCAGTAATTTCGTAAAATTGAGATCTATTTAATGGCACTATTATTTAGTCTAAATAGGATCTTTCCTTTGGTCTTTTGTTTAGGTTTTTGATTGTTTGCGTATAGTTGCGGTTACCGGATTTTCGTCGATCGCGGGTTTTCTCGAAGAATCGTGAAGCTTCGTGAAGACCTTGAGCAAGGCAAGTCACCCTTTGATCAATTGCTCCTATAATTGGAAAATCATTATTATTTTGTTTGCAACTTGCATTATTAGAATCACACACTTATTGCTTGGCCTCGGTTTGCCTGCCAAACCGACGGACCTACCCAATAGTCGCACTATTTACCTGTAGGTTGTACTACCCTGATTCCTTGTCGCTCCACCCTTGTGATACTTGGGTATCCGTGCTCTCTGAGCGCGTATACCAAATATCCCACATACACCGTTGATTGTCGAAAAATTGGGAAATGGGTTTGAGAAGCCTTGAAAACCCGACATGTGGTGTCGGTGTGTTTAAAAATAAAATGAATTGTGAAAACTCGCGATGCGGGGGTGGTGCCTGCGTGGCGCTGTCCCGTATTCGCATATAAGGACCGATTCCTGTGGGAAACTCATCAAGCATAACAAAGTGCAACCACAAGGTGGAATGGGACACCCTGGCTAAGTAACTAGTCGGTTCGGGGAAACCTCGCATGCCAATAGTTGGGAACGCCGGGGCGGGGTCGGTTGGAGCCAAACCGGGTTCCTGGTAAGGCAAGAACATGAAACTTGCCAGATTACCGATCGAGGTTGTTGGAGTTTGATTTGTGAAAACTAAAATGGCCTATATTTATGTGAGGATTTGATCCTTCTATGTGGCATGAGGTAACCCTGGGTCGGCTTGGGAAAGGCCTTGTTGCGAACCTCCGATACCGACGGGTGTTCGGAATAAGTTCGTATCTTGTGGGTAAAGTGTACCCCTCTGCAGAGGTTAACTAACTGTTCGAACAGCCGTGCCCACGGTCATGGGCGGATGTAAGGTGGTTCCCGTTGCGTAGATTTGTTTGCTTGTGCTTTGTGAAAAGTTATTGCGGTGTGGGAATCGTAACCAGAATCAGCCTATGTGGCAGATGGATGACCTGAGTGGTCAGAAACGAATCTGTGTGATTCGGGATGTCTACAGGCATCATAGACTAGGCTTCCCGAGTGGAAGCGGAATGTTGTGCTGCTGGGCAGCTGGACTCTGGGAGTCCGAGAAAATGAAAAAGGCTCTGGGAGCCGCCTAATCAAGTGAAATGGCTCTGGGAGCCGATAAGTAATGATCTGACCCGGGAGGTCGGTACATTACCATTTGAGTTGTTGAAAAGCATCTCTTAAGTCGAATTGAGACGCAAGTCTCTTTTCAGCCCAAACTTAAAAAGAAAGAAATCACTTAGTGATTTCAAAAATGATTTCAAACAAAGGATTTGCAAAACAACCTTGCCCCTCTTCCAAGCTTGCATTTAACACCTAAGTTCCCGTGACTTGCTGAGTACGAAAGTACTCACCCTTGCTCTATATAAATATATATAGTTCCTCCGCCTTGAAGTGAAGATGAAGTGAAGTGAAGATTAGGGTTTCGTCCTGGTTCCCAGCCGTCGCCTGTGGTGTTGGGTGTTAGTCCGTTGGTTCCGCTGCTGCTGCTGTTGTTGGTGTTTCCTCGTCCGTGTCGTCGGTTGCATTCTCGGGCTGTTCTGAGCTGCAATCTAAGTTAAGGTAAATAAGTCCTCTATTTATTTTAACGATTTGCAATGATTCATATTTGTCACCGTGGGTACCAGCACTATGTCCTGGGACTGGTACCGAGATCGCGGTTTCGTAGGAAGCGGTTCGCGCCGTTATTCCTACGACACGCTCCTGTCAGGTGCCGTTGTACGGCGGTGCCAGATTGGGGTGTGACACCTGGAAAGGATCAAATTGAAATTTCAAAGGTACAGAAGGGATCGGATAAATTTCAGGAGGTTGAAAGGGATTGGATGAGTTTTCAAGAGTATAAAGAGAATTTACTCTATTTTTTATATTGATGTATAATGAAATATTTCAGTGCCTTCTATGGCCTTACTTAGATTAAATATGTGGATGGGAATTTGGAAATATTGGGAAAACACACTATCTTTCATCCCTAAACTTTTAATCGGGTTTGTTAAAACTATGATGCCACATTTTCACATAATTTCAGTCACTTTTTCTCTATGTGATTGCGCTCTCTCCGATATGTAACTATGCTTATATCTCTTGTATCTTCTCTTCCAAATATATAATAAATCACTTTTAATCCTAATCATGAATTCTCTTAATTATACATTGTATATTAGAAAAACTCTAATGTATATATATTAGAAATTACAGTGTAAGTTTTTAACTTTATATTGTAATTATAACGTGAGTGTAGGTAATTTAAAGTGTAAAAACGATTTGATTATTTTTTAAAAAAATAAAATGTGGCACCATAAATATAAGTGCTCCCATTTTATTAGTTAGTTTAATTTGTTGTCAAAGCTAATGCTGTCCCTTTAACAATTAATGGAAAAGTTTACATATCAGTCAGAATTTCTCCTAACATTAATAACAAGTGTGATCCTTGTGGTATCTCCGTAGTGTCCGTAAGAAAGTTATTTTATTATATTCAAACATGATACAATATAATGGTACATAAGCCTCATTTGACTTGAAATGAAATCAGTGGAAAAGAAAGAATAAACAGACAAGATGCAGCAGTTAACGATAGAACATAGATATGCATGAATAAATTAATTAAACATGCATGCTCGTAAATTTGTATGAGCTAGTGATTGACAGCCCGGCAGTTCCTCCTGATCTCGCCATTGCCGCCGGTCTTCACCTCGATGCTGGCCATCTTCACCATGGCCTTCGTGAACCTATCCTCCCACCACCCGGGGATGTTGGCATTGTCCACCACCATCTTCGCCGTCGCCGGCGACGCCAGGAGCGACGCGTCGGAGGTGAAGAGCACCCTGTGCGCGAGCACGTTCTTGTAGTACTGGCTGTCCAGCTTGTTGGGCGTCACGACGTCCTGCACCACCGTGGGGTCGTTGCCTGAGCTCGGCTTCGCCGGGCACTGCGTCCTCAGCATGGCGGCGAGCGGGGGCTCCATGTCGGAGGGGACGGCGAGGCGGTCGGGGACGAAGGACGAGCAGTGGGAGTCGCCGACGGTGTGGGCGCCGGAGAGCACCACCATGTCCTCCACGCCGAGCCCCTTGGCGGCGAAGTTGGCGACGAGCTGGCCGAGGTTGAACTTGGGCGGCGGGAGGAAGTCGAGGGCGCGCGACGCGTTGGAGTAGCGCCCGTCGAGGCGCCCCGCGGGCATCTGGAACGCGACCCTGCTGTTGCTGAGGAAGAAGGAGGCGTCGCGCGCGGCGAAGGCGACGATGTCGGCGCAGGAGACGACGCCCGGGCAGGCCGCCTCGACGGCCGCCTTGGCGGCGTCGATCACCTCGTAGCCGCGGAGGCTGGGCATGTTGGGCGGGCTGAGCTTCTCCGGCTGCGGGTTCGCCGGCGTCGGGTCGAGCAGCACGGACGCATCACATCCCTGCACATTTTCGGCATTGGCGGTGTAAACGTGTCATGCATCCACGGCCACAAAGCTGAGAAACTCGTAATTATATGTGGGTTCAATCCCGTTTTCGGTCCAAAATTCGAAACAAAATGTAGTCAAATTTAAACAAATATTATCAGAATTCAAGAAAAAATAAAAAAATAATAAAAATTTCATGGGAAATAATATCATATTGGAGGGTACGAAATGACCGAAATTTCGAAAATTTCAGTTCGAAATGTCGAAGCCTTAATTGTATACCACTCCGCCCGTTTCATACTATTATAATCCGTTTTAATTTTATAAATTAAATATTCTTAAAAGTTTATCAAATTTATAGAAAAATGTAGTACTATTTTTAATATAAAACAAATATATTATTAAAATATATTCGATGGTTAGTACTTTCGTGCTTTACATATTGTCGATTTTTTTTATAAATTATAATATAAAATAGAACAAGTATAGTACACATGCATATATATATATATATAGGAATGTACCTCGACGAAGCAGTCATGAAAGAGCATGCGGATGAGGCCAGCGCCGACGCCGGGGTTGTGGAGGATGGCGGCGCCGACGACGTTCTTGACGATTTCCTCGGCGTGCGGGCACTTGGCGTAGTAGTAACCGACCTTGAGCCCGCACGAAGCAGGGTTGGGTGGCCCGTAAGCTGCTTGGCACGTCGTCGTCACCGCCGCCATGAGCACCGCGAAGGTGACGACGACCACGGTGGCAGCGAGCTTATTACCACTACCCATGGCAATTAACCAGCTTAGCTAGCTAGCTTAATTGGCTTCTCTTGCTCTTCTTCTGATCAGTGGCTACTGAGAGAGTGAGCTGAGATAGCTAGCTAGCTAGTGAGATTTGCTTGATGGATTGCGATGGTTGAGGCGATGAAGTGATGCTGATGTGCACGAGTATTTATAGGTGAAGATGAGCTCCAGCCTCCAGGTAAGATGAGATCAGGGGAGCGTTCGGTTGATAGATAGCTTCTGGATCGCAAGCTTTTTTAATCTTGGAGCGGATGCATGTTGGCAAAGGGTAAGGTGGTGGACCTGGTGGTGGCAGGAGACCGCGCAATATGCGCGTACGTTTGTTTGTTGCAGCACAAGTGTGTACAACTCTGCGGTTTGACCCGCGACGTTGGTTGGCTCGCTAAACCACGTGCTATTCGGAATCGTTCCTCTAATCCGAGCTTATAACGAGCAATTAACTGGACAAAAAGCGTAGTGATGGACATAAGCATGCTTTCCAGAGCGACCGAGCTAGCTAGCTAGTCAGGGAATGCAAGTCAAACTAAGTCTCTCCCAAACACCTTTTGTGCTCTGCAGTTAAGATGTGAGTTTAATTATTATTATTTCATTGAAATGGTTAGGTAGCAAAGCTTGCGTGGCGGATCAATCAACCTACAAATGGCCTTAAATTATCTAGTATTTAGCTAGCTCCATACACAAGATTGTATAGAGTATGGTTATAAAAAGTAGCTACTTGTACAGAGCAATAACCGGATGATGGGTCACCGTAGTTCTTCTTCCTCCTCCTTTTCACTGATATTTTTTTTTACCTCTAGCTAGTTGCACATCCATGCATTTTGCACAACGGATCAAATTAACATCTCTATTAAAAACCAATATATTTCTTGAACGACGAGGTCAAACAAAAAGATCGATAACTTCCTTCGAATATAAGATAGATAGCAATCAAGGACAAGCTAACACATAATATTCTAGTTAAATCCTCTATGATATAATTGCATGGGGTTGACAAAATCATCGCACAACGGGTTGACAATTGAAGTAGTGAATTTATCTTTCACTAATATATAATTAATTATATACTTACTTCATTAAATAAAAATAATTCACAAACTTAATCAATTATTTTAGGAGCATCAAATGTTTGATATTACAGTTCAAGGGGTAAATCCTTGTATCACGTTAGTTGAGGGGTAAATCGGACTTAATCCTTTATTTGAATAAGACAAATAACAAACTATCATATCTAAATATCAACATCGTTGTATATCAAATGGACAAATACCAAATTTAATAACGCCATATAAAAAGTATAGTCCCCGAAGAAAAAACGGAGGGAGTACTCAGCAAGCATTATTGAAATAAAGCATATGCGCGTATACTTATGCACGGCAGGTACTAGCTAGTGTCAGACAATGTCTCTTAAGCAGTTGATTATGCGTTGCAACTAGGGATGAAACTGGTTCGGATAGTTTCCGTCCGTCCGGACCATTTTTCGGGTTCAGATAGTTTCGGTCGGAATTATCTGGAAATTTTCGGATTTGGAAACGAATTCGGATATTTTTTCTCGGAAACGAAAATGAATACAGTAAGAGTACTATCCGTCGGAATCGGAAAACGGTTGGAAACTATCCGAATTTTTTTCCGGATATCCGCAGACATTGAGCAAATTTTAGAAAAAACATGTATATACATATATATGTATAATTTTTTCATACGGAATCAGATGAAGACAAACTTTATATCAACATTATAGAGCTCGATGAGATCTATAACTTTATTATTGACTATTTTATTATTTGAGGTCATTTAAGGGTCTAAATATTCATTATAATATACCATATTAATTTTTACAAAATCTCAGATCTACAATTCAAACGATATCTGATGGAGATGTGTTCCATATCAAAATTGTAGAGCACAACGGGATCTACCACTTTGTAGTTTATAACATTTGTATTTAAAAGCATTTAAAGTATAATACAAATATTACAAGTTTCGAAGACGTGAAGTAAAATAAATAACATCTCCAATTTATACACTGGTAAGTAAGTTATACATCTAATAAACGGTCTTGAGAATAGAAAATGATAATCATATTTGCATATGGATCTCTTAGAGGAACAGCCATGAAAATCGATTTTCACATATAGTTGTGGGACCGTCTACAAAATTGACGATATAAATGTTGGAGATGTTGAACTAAAATAATAAGCGATATCTCTTCATTTATCAAGAAACTCAATTTGAGGGGTTTTTTATATACCGGTAAATATTCGCTACCGTATTTGTTCTGTCTCGTATTCGCTCCGTATCTGTATTCGATAATATTCGATTTCATTTCTGTATCCGAGTTTTCGATTCCGATTCCGATTCAAAAAAAATATGAAAACGAATATGATAAAACTAGTTTCCGTCCGTTTCCGATCCGTTTTCATCCCTAGTTGCAGCTGGATTAATTATGATAGGTCAGGGTTACGTGATGAAAAGTTCTCTCGGCAAGTGGGCAGAAATTAACAAATTCTTTTCAGAATATGTAGAAGGAGTGAAAACCTTGACTAGCTCTTAAGTAATTAACAAATACAGCAGGTTTTATTACTGATTAATAACAGCACTAGCTCTTGTTCAAGCAACTGCTAAAAAAAGGAAAAATCTACCAACTAGCTGGTGCGCATATCAAACTAAAAAGTTCATTGTATTAGATTGATTGAAATAGCTTCATCATCCAGTCCACCAATATATACTCCCTCTTTTTTTTAACATCATATATATACTCCCTCCGTTTCGTTTTATTTGACACCGTTGACTTTTTATCACATGTTTGACCGTTCGTTTTATTCAAAAACTTTTGTGAAATATGTAAAACTATACGTATGCATAAAAGTATATTTAACAATAAATCAAATGATAGGAAAAGAATTAATAATTATTTAAATTTTTTTAATAAGACGAGCGGTCAAACATGTGCTAAAAAGTCAACGGTATCAAATAAAACGAAACGGAGGGAGTATAAAGGAGGGAGTACAATGGTGTTGCTACTTTATTTTTATATGTAAGTCAACATTTTTTTGGCAGCATATCGAGAATCTGTGCATGGCGGAAGCGTCGTTCAAGCCTGCATTTTAATTCAGAATTGCTATATTTGTGTCGCCACAAATTTGTTAGTTTTATAGTCAGATCTCATACGACCATCCATGTTTTGCTAATATTTTGCAGTCGATTATCTTCAAGATTTGTTCTAGTATTTGCTTTCACTTGGAGATTAAACTATATCACTGGTGGATAAATTATTCATACTAATTATATTATACTTACACTATAATTACATACTGATTACATATGTAAATTTGGGACTTACATATGTAATTTTGAGACTTACGTATGTAAATTTAGGACTTACATTGTAAATACACAATATAAATACATGCCCACTATTTTTTGTGAAAAATATGACGCCATAAATATAGTTACCCTTGCCACGTTAAATGCATAATTGACAAATGCTGGATAAAAATTGGTATATATACAGATAGAGATATATCACCTAAAAGCTCATTGTACTCTAGTCAAATAAAATCACCCATCCTATCATTTGTGAGGTTTCCTCCTATTCTTGGAAAAGTATATATAATTCCTATATTTGAAAGGTGGAAAATTAAACTAAACCGCTTGACATCATTAGAAGATAAATTCACAATTGGCAATAGAGAGATTTTTTAGTACTTAAGAGATACTCCCTCCGTTTCAAAATATTTGACACCGTTGGCTTTTTAGCATATATTTGACCGTTCGTCTTATTAAAAAAATTTGTGAAATATGTAAAACTATATGTGTACATAAAAAATTTGTGAATCAAATGATATGAAAAGAATAAATAATTACTTAAATTTTTTGAATAAGATGAATGATCAAATACGTACTAAAAAGTCAACGGTGTCAAACATTTTGAAATGGAGGGAGTATATAGCTATACATACCTCACAGTGTTAGTTAAGTTAGAAGGTGTTTATATCTGCCCCTGAAGGGATATACCTACTCCCCCACAAAAAGGGGAAAGTTAAGATCATATATAAAAGATGAGTTTTCAATATTATTCTAATCGGATTAGATTAGTTTTGGTAACTCCCTTTATTTAGAGGTATCTTCTGTATGAGGAGGTATACAAATACAACTATCCTAAGATAGGAGAAAACCTCACTATTAATACATAGTTTTTAAGTTTAGGACTTCCAACACCGTATGTTAACGACGGGAAGGGAAAGGTATTTTTTTCATAATAAAATCTATCAAATGTCATTGTAGAAATGTAAGGGAGATTTCAAGGATAAGATTGAGAAATACACATAGAGTGCCAAAGGAAAAAACAAAAAGCTACATCAGTGGCTCAGGAAGGAGTAAGGGTGCCCACAATATGATGGGACTAGAATATCTACAATGCTTCTTTCCAATCGCGTAGTAGTACAACTACATTATAAACACCTATATATATAGTGGGAAGATAAGGATATGATACAATTGGCTCATGTTCTGCAACAAGGATAGAAGACTCAAACTAACAGTTCACAATGCAAAAAAGAAACACGGCTCTCACTAGCTGCAGTTTGGCAAATTGGCACATGCCACCATCATGGACGACAGGACGACGGTGCACAAAATATAGTAATATGAACAACTTTAGACGAAAATGTAAGCACCGTTAGGACTGGCCACAGGACAAAAGTATAAGCAACTATATATCTAATTAATTAAGCAGCAACAGAAATCTTGAAAACGACTTTTCATTAGAGGGATGCATCAAATTAAAGGCTCAAACTAGTAATGCTAGAGCAATTCTTTTGTTATCAAACTAGCTATTCGTGCCCGGTAGCCAAATACCTCCAACTCAACCAACGAAACAAGCTAGCTGCCACTTGGCAGCATTAACCTCTCCCATTACATCCATTAATACATAGAGTATGTTAACTAATTTAAAATTATTTTCTATTGCTATCCGCTTTGAGTAGTTGTTTTGTTGGTAATGTGGAAAGGTGTCTTGACATCAAATCGCACCGTCACACTTTTAGTACGTCATGTGCAACCCGCGGCGGTACCCGGAGACGCGTTGCCGCAGGGACTTCACTTGGCATTTTGCTACTACTGTAATCCAAGATCAATTTGATCCCTCGAGGCTCAAATTGCACAAGAACAATGTTGAATAATGTTACCAAGTGGAACAATGCCACTGTCATTATGACTTCCACGTGTAGATCAAGAGGGAGAAGTCATCGCCATGCTGCATCTCGGTCTCCTTGGGTTCACCCTGTCCATGACGATCGAGCCGCTGGCCCACGACACCGTTGATGAGGCCACAAATCCTAACAAGGAGGAGCTCGTGTTGTCGTCGTCCCTTGTCAACCACCGCCTAGATATGGACGTTTGCTCAAGATCGACGTCGTAGATGCCATCACCGAGCGTTGGTTGTCATCGCCACCACCATCTCAGAGCCACAAACCTAGCTACCATCACAACCAAGAGTCGGGGTCGCAGAGCCATCGCTGAGGACAGCCGGTGTCGTCGAAAAGCAACCCTTGTTATTGCCGCCGCTAGATCTGGCGGTCATGAATCCCACCAACAGTAACCTTCCCTGTGTCGTCATGTAACTCCTTGTCATCCTCTCGGGCGTCATCCGCTCGGGCCAACTGGATTCACCAGCGAGGAGGTCGGGGTCACCAAATCTAGCGGCCTTGGCCTCCTCGTTGGCTGATGCGTTAGCGGTTCGCGACAGCAGTGCAACGCATCTCGGTGACGATGGAGGAAGTGTCAGATGAAGGGAGTGAGAGAGGCAGAGGGGCATGGAAGGAGGTAGACGAGGTGATCGAGGGAGCCAAGGGAGCGAGGGTTTGGTTGGCGGTGGGACTTTTGAATACCGCAAAAAAGATTTCGCGAGTGGTGCTCTTAGATACTGCCAATGAAAACCGATTTTCGTTGGGCTCTCATGAGGTTCGCCCAAAAAAATAGAGCTATTTTTTTAGTGGGACCTCCTAAGTGAGTTTTTCGCTGACGGCTTGTGACCCAGAATCCGCCAATACATTTTTACAAGCATTTATTTCATTAGTCCATCAATAAAAATAATAGGGTGATGCCATATCAATTTTTTATAGTGCTCGAGCATTTGTTTATATAAGGTAATCAACAAATTAATAAAGCTTAGTGGAGTTTTTGGGTTTACAGCGTCAAACTTAATTTCACCGACACCGTAAGTTTGTTAGATATGCTTGTACGTACTCCCTATGGCTACAATAATACTGTGCTAAAAAATAATTTGAAGTTTTCTTTAGTTCTTGAAGAGGCTTAAGGTATTACTGCTTTAATTAGTGCTAACAAATTAAACTTGCTTTCCTTCAAGCGGTATAGATATTTCCTCAAGGAAGTGAAAATGAAACGGAATTGCTAGATTACTTTCGACGGATTTTTAGGGAAACTTTCGACTTTTAGACCGTCATATTTGCTCTAAGATTCGTGCTAGCAAGGATGAGAAAAAATAAATTGGTAAGCACAATTGTTGGGATTTGACCTCGCGGCCTTCAGTTTGTGGAGGGAGTGCACTGCAATCGCGCCATACATGTTTTATTCTAGTTACATATAAATTATATATGCATCTAGTTATATTGTAGTTACATATATGAGTTGTAATGTAGTTACACTATAGTTATATTTTAAAGTTTTACAACCAAAAAAACTCTCGATAATTTTTAAGATAGTCGCAAAATGAAATAACTACTCCCTTTGTTTTCAAATATAGAATATCATTGACTTTTAATATATATATATTTGACCGTACCATTCTTTTATTCAATGTAAATATACAAAACTATATGCCATACTTAAAGTACCTTTACTAGATGAACATATCACAAAAAAGTTAAATAATAATAGAAGAAATAATAACCATTCATCTTTATTTACATAGTAAATTAATAAGATGAATGGTCGTATGCTTAAAAGTAAACAGTAACACATTTAAAAAATACAGTAAAAAATAGAGAGGGAGTACTTGGGTTGACGGTAAGTAGCCAGCCAACTGACCCTATATATGGTAGTTCTAGTAAGCTGTTTTTCTTTTAAAAGGATATGATGACATATACCCATTTCATAGATGCCAACTGCAAAGCCATCAAAATTTTGTTGAAAAATGGTAAAATAGATCAAAATATGATATTTCACTATCTACAAATATTCAAGTTAAAATTCGACAAATATTCAAGTTAAAATTCGACACATACAAGTAGAAACAAAAATAACAAATCTCAACCGTAAATAGTACACAATTTCTTAATTATCATCATTTTTTGTTATTTTTGTTTCTGTTTGTTGTGTAGGTCAAATTTAAACATGCATGTTTGTGAAATGATATATGATATATTGATCTATTTTACTATTTTTTATGAGTATTTAGTTGATATGCATAAAAAGAGTGTGTATGCATGATCGGCTTTCCCCTAACATACAACTATATGAATTGTGTGTTATAATAATCTATTATATTATTAAAACAGTTTTGAAAGAAGTCGTCACGTTCGCTGTGAGGTCTAGAAATTCCCACATTAATCGGAGAAAAAGAAAAGGAGAGTCCAAGTAGAAATACAATTAAAAATAGCTGAAATTCGGAATTAAAAATAAGCAATATTGAAAGAAATGTCCATATAAGAACCCAATACGAGATTAATCAAAATTCAAAATAAAAATAAAATAAAATCCAAAATTAGAAAATAAAACGAGAGAGTCCAAGTAGGAATATAATTTAAAAATAACTGAAATTCGAAATTAGAAAAAGGAATATTGAGAGAAGAGTCCATATAAGAACCCAATACGAGATTAGTTACTATTCGGAATAAAAATAAAAATAAAATCCAAAATTAGCAAAAAGAAAAAAAAGAGTTCAAGTAGGAATACAATTTAAAATTAACTGAAATTCGGAATTAAAAATAAGCAATATTGAATGAAGAATCCATATAACAACCCAATACGAAATTAATTAAAATTCAGAATCAAAAAATAAAAAATATCAAAAATTAGAAAAACTAAAAGAGAGTTCAAGTAGAAATACAATTTTGAAACAACCGAAATTCAAAAATAAAAAATAAAAATATTAAAAGAATACTATACGGTATTAAATAAAAGTTTAAAAAATTAAATTCTGAAATTAGAAAAAGAAAAAAGATTTCAATTAGGAATACAATTTATAAACAACTAAAATTGGTGATAAAAATAAAGACTATTGAAAAAAAAAGACTGTCTAAAACACACGATGAGATAAATTAAATAACAAGCCTATAAAAGAGTAGAGTGGTGGCGGTTGATACGACATATAAAAACTATTAGTAAAACACCAGATAGAATCCTAATGATGATTAAAAGGAGGGACGACAGGCAAGCCGTGAAGCAAACGGGCAAGGCGGTTGCCGGGACTTCTAGAAAGTAAAAAAAATAAACCCTATTGATAATCATATTTGATTTTTAAAATCTCAATGACAATAAAAAGGAGAAGCAGCGGGTGGGGTGTATAGGAGTATAGTTGCAGAGCTGCCGACGGTTGGCGAGACTTCTAGAAAATAAAAAATGAATTCCAATGATAGTTATATTCGATTTGTAGAATCCCAATGGCAATAAAGAGTAGACGGCGGATGGGTCGTAAAGGAGTATAGTGGCATCGTTTGACGTGACTTCTAAAAATTATAAGAAATAAAACCCAATAAGATAATAAATTCTAAAAACTACAAGGTCCAATTTTTAAAGGTTCGGAACTTCTAAAAAGTAAAAAAAGAAACCCAATGATAATCATGTTCGATTTTAAAATCTCAATGACAATAAAGAAGGTAGACAGCGGACGAGTCATAAAGTACAATGGAAAAGCCGCTGACGGTTTGGCGGGACTTATAGAAAGTAAAAGATGAACTCGAACGATAATTATATTCGATTTGTAAAATCCCAATGACAAAAGAGAAAAGACAGTGGACGGGCCGTAGAGGAGTATAATGGCAGCGTTTGACGGGACTTCCAGATATTATAAAAACGAAACCCAATGAGATAATAAACTCAAAAAACTATAAGATCCAATTTTGAAACGTTTCAAGAAGAATGAATAGAAATAGTGGTAGACCAAGCAAGCAAATAAAGAAGGATATGATAGAAGTAAGGGGTAGCAGCTAGTGTGACTTTTAAAAACTACATAATTAGGAATACGGGTATAGCTATTTAATAAATTTTAAGTAAAATCATACTGAAAAATATATGATTTTGTTTGGGTGCTAGCCGCGCAATTGTGCGGGCCACCCAGCTAGTTTGAATAAGAGAATAAATGAAAGTCATGCACTCACACATCTATATCATTACATCCATGGGTATCTCGAGCCATCCTAGATTTTTCTCTTTTCAAATTTCAGATAAACATCAATATATAGCGGGCACTTGTTGCAAAAAACTTAACTTACAATTATTCCAAGTACATATGACCTTATTACACAATTAGGTCAAAACAAAGAAATCCATAGCATGTAAACCTTGGGGTTCACAAATGAGGAATTAAGGAATGGTAACAAAAGAGGGAGAACATAAATGTGAAGCAAAAGTCACATCCAATCATAACATCATCAACACGTACGCTTGCGACTTGATCAAGGAGGGTGTGAAACTATCAAACCGTGTACGTCGTCATCGTTGAGCACGTACTTCACCAGGTAATTGAATCACGCAGCTAAACTTGTAGATTAATCAGTAGTTGATGACCCTGCAGTTCTTCCTGATCTGCCCCTGGTACCCGGTCTTCACCTGGATGCTCGCCAACTTCACCATGGCCGCCTTGAACCTGTCCTCCCACCACCCGGGGATGACGGCGTTGTCCACCACCATCTTCGCCGTCTCCGGCGACGTCAGGAGCGCCGCGTCGGAGGTGAAGAGCACCTTGTGGTCGAGCACGTTCTTGTAGTACTGGTTGTCCAGCGTGTTGGGCGTCACGAAGTCCAGCATCACAGTGGGATCGTTGCCGCCGGGCGTCGCGTCGAGCGGGCACTGCGACCTGAGGAACCAGGCGAAGCCGCCGTCGATGTCGGAGAAGACGGAGGCGTTGAGGCGGTCGGGGACGAAGGAGGAGCAGTGGGAGCGGCCGACGGTGTGGGCGCCCGAGAGCACCACCATGTCCTCCACGGAGAGGCCCTTGACGGCGAAGCTGGAGACGAGGTCGCTGAGGTTGGACGTCGGCGGCGGGAGGAAGTCGATCGGGCCGGAGTCGTTGGAGAAGGTCCCGTCGCGGCGGCCCGACGGCATGTCGAAGTAGACCTTCCCGCCGCTGAGGAAGTAGGTGGCGTCGCGCGCCGCGAAGGCGATGATGTCGGCGCACGAGACGACGCCCGGGCACGCCGCCTCCACGGCGTGCTTGATCGCGTCGATGAGGTCGAAGCCCCGCATGGATGGGTTGTTCGGCGCGCTCAGCTTCTCCGGCGTCGGGTTGAACGGCGTCGGGTCCAGGAGGATCGAAGCATCACAACCCTAACAACAAAACACCATGCACATCTAAGTACACATAGCTCAAGTCGATCAATCGATCTCGCCGGAGAAGAGGAAGAAGCTAACGTACGCACCTCGACGAAGCAGTCGTGGAAGAGCATGCGGATGACGGCGGCGCCATTGCCGGGGTTCTGGCGGACGGCCTCCCCGATGACGGCCTTGACGACGGCCTCGGCCTGGGGGCACTTGTCGCGGTAGTAGGCCAACTCCAGTGGCCAGTAAGGGTGAGCTTGGCATGTCGCGGCGAGCAGCAGCAGCAGGGCACACGTCACCAACGGCAGACTAGGTGAAGCCATGGCTAATAAGCTAGCTTAGGCTTACTGTACCTTTTGTGCTTAAGCTAATTAAGCTGCTATAGCTAATAACAGGAAGAGAGAAGTGCTCGATGATCAGGCCGATGATACTTCGATGTCTAAGTATGTGGTATTTATAGGAGACCCATAGCCACATATGTGCATGCATTGACCACTTCAAAAGTATCAAACAAGGATTCAGTTTACATGGTTGTACATAAATTATGCATAGTGTACAACGATTCCCTGTTAGCTGCGATATTTTTAGCGTGTTAATAGCTACATGTTTGAACACTAGCTATTTTCATTTTTTTTTATTTTTATCGTTTACCTTTTAGTTTGGTGTTCTATTGTTTTCCAATGTGAAGCTAAACGATTGGGATTTTTTGTTAGACACAAAATGTTGTCACATGTTGGTGTTATCTCTTTTAGGTGAATCAGTACTCTTCTTCACACGCCACACATGTCCAGCCAATTTAGGCCCTGTTTCTTTCAGCTTGGGATTATTATAATCTAGATTATTGGGAGTAAGCTGAAAGAAACAGACAACTTATTGAAATAGCTTATTATAATCTAGAGTCCAGCTTATTATAATCTGATAAGCTCATTTAGGTGAGCTTTTTCCAGATTATTGGGTGAAAAATTACCCACCATGCCACCCCACTCCTTTTTTAGACTTGCAAACCCAATAATCTAGGCTCTAATAATCTAGGAAAGAAACAACTAACCGCTTATTCTACTACAGGTTATAACAATATAGCTTATAGTAATCTGGCTCAATAATCTAGATTATAATAATCCCAAGCTGAAAGAAACAGGGCCTTAATTTCATCCAAACCTTTCGGTCAAAATATCTTCTTCTTCGATAATAGAAAATTCAGGAAAAATAAATAAGGCATTAAGTGACAAACAGAACAACCTCAAATTAAGTTTTGCTAAAATCTGAAATCCAAACGATTGAACAGCACCTAAATTTGAAGTAGTTAAGGCTGTTGTTAATTATATACATTGCACCAATAGGGACAGTGCAGGTTCACTGACCCTTGACAGAGATATGGGGTAGCACGTTGACTATGCTGGTTCGGTGCATACATGAAGAGGTCGTATACTCGTATATTCCAGCTACTAGTAGTTCTTAATTAAGAAAAAGAGTTAATTAACAATTAGAAGAGATAGATGTCCCGTGTTTCTTCTCCCTTTACTTTTTTATTTGATATGTGCACTTCAGTCTACCGGTTGCAGATGGGGATGGATCTTCTCACGGTCGTTAAGATGTCAGGATCGTTAATTAGAACGTTTCGTCTGACAGACATCATCAGAGCACGCGCTCGAGGAATTAACCCACTTCATCGTATGCTGGTTATATTTTATATATTGGTTCATCTATCTATCTATTATATATTATATATTAAATTAAAAATCCATTAAACTCCCTACAAATACTCTCAAGCTATCACGTGGCATTCTACAAATGCTCCTAAGACACCATGTGGCTATCTAATAAATTAGAAAAAATCCTAAATATTCCTTTATATATTAAATTAAAAATCCATTAAACTCCCTACAAATACTCTCAAGCTATCACGTGGCATTCTACAAATGCTCCTAAGACACCATGTGGCTATCTAATAAATTAGAAAAAATCCTAAATATTCCTTTAAAGAGGTGTACCCACTAATTTTAACAATCAGATCACTCAAAAAGAAAAATCCGGTACCCTCCACCGTGTGTGGGTATATACGTAACGTACGTACTCCCTGAACCCTCCTACTCGATCTCCTTGGGATCCCACTCTCCTCTTCTGTTTTCTAGCGAACGTTTCCTTTTTTAGCTAACACATATAATATAAATAATAATCAGATAGTTTCTAAATTTATTTCATTTGTTGTGTTATTTATAATTAAATACATAATTCAGGATACATATTGTCCATATTTACTATATAAAATTTAGATAATCTAGCCGTTCTGACTACAAATATTTGAGCAAAATTTGCACTGCGAAAAGATGAATGAATTCAAATATGTGAGTCTAAAGTTAAGATTCAATCACCACCAATGAGCTTGGAACCATGATGCATACTCTGGGGCTGAACCCGATGGAGGCGAAGCTGCAAGATAATATTAGGATGTGTTCGTTAGATGGGGTCGGGAGCTAATCTCCCACGCACGTAAAACGAAACGACTCAATACATTAGCGTATGATTAATTAAGTATTAGTTAATGGTTTAAAAAATGTATTAATATGTTTTTTAAAAGCAATTTTTCATAGAAAACTTTTGGAAAAAGAACTGTTTAGTAGTTTGTAAAACGTGCGCACGAAAAACGAGGGAGCTAAGTTGGGAAGAAGGGGGAAGAACACAGCCTTAGCGAGGTGGACACCGACGGAAGCACCAACATCGACTTTCCAAGTTTCCATGACTTCTTGAGCCTAATAACATGCTAGATGATTAGTTGAATATGATTGAGAGAAGGGGCAAAAGAAGATGTTCCGTGTCTTCGACAAGGACAAGGAAACACCTTCATCTTTGTCGCCAAGCCCTGCCACATCATGTCATTTGCATCAGGAGAGCCTCACTGATGAGGAGGTCGATGAGATGTTCCGTGAGGCCGCGATGGTGACAAGCAAATCAACTACGAGGGAGTTCGTTATTCAATTTAGAAAAAATAAAACAAGCAATTTAAATAAAAAAACACATTAAAAAAATAATAAAACTATAAAAAATGTAACAAGCTAGATTCCATGTAGAATATAAAATATCAAGAGTCCATATAGTCTATATAAAAGTATAAAAAGTTTAATTTACAAATATCTGAAATTTGGAATAATAAAAATAAGTATTAAAAGATGAGTCCAAATACAATATGATACGAAATTAATTACAATTTAAAATCCTTAAAAAGACAATTGAGAATAAAACAATAATTTGATTTGAATACAAATTCGAAATTAGAATCACTCAATCAGTAAATTTAAAATACAATACATATTTTTAAAAGAAATTTTCTATATATCTTTATTGATTCAAGTGCATAAAGAATTGCATATATATGAATCAATTAAAGAGAGGGGGTTGGTAGAGTGGTAAAAGAACATTTATTATCAATAAAAGTTTATTGAGATGTTTTGAGAAAAAAGAGATACAATGAACACTCAAATCGAAATAGAAAACACCTTACTTTAATTTCAGTTTATGTTGTTAGAATTATTTTTAAAATAAATTACTCCCTCCATTCATTTTTGATAGTCATATTTTGGTTGTGCAGCGATACCAAAAAACCCATTAACGTTTCGTTTACTGTGCATGTCGCATGTGCCTGCTGGCCCCACCTGCCCTTTGCGTTGCTGAATCTATAGGCTGTGGTTGGCGATTAGGGGTGAAAACGGTACGGAAACGGACGGAAACCATCTTTATCGTTTTCGTTTTCATATTTTTCGGAATCGGAATCAGAATCGGAAACCCTGGATACGAAAACGGAATCAAATATTATCGAAACCGAAAACGGAGCGAAAACGAACCAGCGCAAATACGGTAACGAAAATTTTATCAGAATAAAAAACCCCTCAAACTGATAAATACAATTCTCAAGTCTCAATGATCAATGATTCATCATAAAACACGGTTATATAAGTCCAATTGTTAAGTATTAAGAGTACATCACAAAACACAATCTATGGAATAAATTATCTATGTTTAAGAGAGTAGTGCTGTTGATAAATCCCAATACAGAAAAAAATTTATGTAATTTTAGATTTGCATAACAAATATTTTTCTAAAAAATACAGCAAAACACCATGGTATTCACTATTAAGTTCTTAAAAAAAGAATCCAGGGTATTTCAGTTACAAAATTTCTGGAAATTCCGAAAAAATTTCCGGAAATTCCGAGAAAGTTTCCGACCGATTCCGAGTTCCGGCGAAAACTGCCCTTATCATTTTCGATTCCGTTTTCGAGAAAATATTTCCGAATTTGTTTCCGTTTCTGAAAAAATTCTGACCGACAGATTTCGTTTTTAAAAATAGGTCCGGAATCCGGAAAGTTTCCATACCGTTTTGTGCCCTATTGGCCATAGCAATTTTCATGCACAAGTCTGTTAAATACTCCTTGCATGTGGATCTATAGAGTACGTTTTCATTCGAACCAATGACAAGCAGTCTTTGCATGTGGAGGAGTAAATGCTGCATGGAAACAAACGACCACTCCATCCCACCCGAAAAGAAATTGAATGGAGCACGCTAATGCGACGATCTGAATGTTTTTAATTTAAAATATGACGATTAAAAGTGAATGGAACGAGTACGTAGCATGCATGCTTGCACGAATACACAGGCTATCCTCTTAGTTGATTGAATTAATGGATCAACATTTGCATGATTCACTGTAAAGTTAGTTTGGTACGTAGATACTGCTAGCCCAAAATTAAATGGTGAAATTCGTTCTTACAAGAATATACTTTGGAATATAATTAAGTTTTTGGGCAACTTGTTATTAGCAGCCATCCGCAGGTGTAACGTACTGTCAGAAAGCGTCACAAAGCTGCTACTAGTATTTGCGTCGTCTTTGACCTAATCATTTGTCACTTTTGAGTTAGCTGAACATGTTAGAGTTAACTAATCAGGCGTGTACCGGCGCTCGTAAACTATATGCACTAACAACGCATGTGATGATGATGATATAAAGTAGCTGGTGTTGCGTTCATTCTTATCGCTTCCTTCGAGAACAAACGTACGAATGATCCAAACTATGCTATCTGGAACAATATAATACGTGTGTTTTTAAACCTTAATTATGTGCGTAAACATGCACTACGCAGCTAATTACTTTTTTTCAGAAAAAAAAAATTAAAACCCGGCCTCTACGGGCTACTAGCTAGAAGGTTGGTCAGGGTTAAATAAGAAAAGAACTGATGTGGGGTACTAACAATTATATGTTTTCGATAATGTAGGCGGCCAATCAATATCATGTGTTCTTGTTCTTGTTTTAATTTACTAATTTTGATTGATGCAGATACTTGAACAAGGTTGCTGCATGGGCGTTGAAGACGTAGCAGAGGCTATATAATTCGATGGATTTCTCCGATGCATATTTGGCCCATCTTTCATTTCGGCCTGAAACTTCAGTTAGCGTAGATGGGCCGTGCTTTACAGTATTCACACGCAACGCAGTGCTGGGTCGCATTGGAGGCCTTCCGGGTCGTGGGTTTTGCTGATGCCGTGGCATGTGGTAGCGGCGGAGGCCTGCTCGCTGTCAGCCTTTGAGGCAAAGGGGTTAAGATACTCTCTAGTCGAAGTCAAGTGACAAAACATGTGGATCCGATCTCGGTCATCGGGTCTATATGTCAGTGACAAATATACTGTACATTTAACTACAGAGGATCTCAATCTGGGACAAAGATGCTGGACAGAAGCAAGCAGCAATGGCGGCTTCGTTATCCCCTCTGATCTGCAACAACATTGGCTGGAGATGAGGCTACGACAGCAGCTTGGGCCTTAAGGAAGAAGAGAGCCCAAGTCAAAGATAGCTTAGCTTGGGAAATGCAGAGTTCATCGGGCTACAGAGGAGTGATGGCGACAATTAATCTACAGCTTTGCTGTTAGCCGGCGACTCGGAGCACCCGCGATCACACTCTAAGGCACTGTTGCCAATCCGGCAAGTTTCAGAAGGGAGTGGAGGAATTAGCAATGTTCAGAGGAACTTGAGATGAAGGGCATCCCCAACAGCATCACCATTTGAGTTCTCAGGGGGCAAAAAAAATAAATTAATGTAAGTTTGCAGCATCGGAGATGAATGAAGACAATAATAATGTGGCTTTCAGGCTAGCTTAGCTAGCTTGTTATTAGCCTCTCTATTCCGTTTACAGGCATGCATTGTATACTTGTGCGAACTATTTGTGCGTGTTTGATCGATGAATTGTGTGGTTGTGTTTGGTTTTGAAGGTTATCAAGTATTGGAATATAAGTGAAAATTGTTCGTCTTTGCTCTTCTGCTTAAACTTTCGGGTTGATATAGTTAGTGTGCACAACTCAATTAGTATATATAAGAGAGAGAGAGGTTTCATGATTGAATCCTAGTTGACATATAATTAAATAACTATTATCTCCAATTTAATATTATATAAGTTGTTTTGATTTTTTTTTCTAAGTCAACTTCTTTATAATTGACTAAATTTATAAAAAATATACAATATCTTCAACACAAAATAAAGAAACTATCAAAATATATTGAATGTTAGATGTGATGAAACTAACATGATGTTATAAGTGTTGCTATAATTTTTATGAACTTAGTTAAAAGAAGTTTAACTAAAAGAAGGTTAGAACAACTTATAATATAGGGGGAGTAGTAGGGTGGCCCACGTAGTTACGTGGCTAGCACCGAAGTTAAACTATATCATGATGTAAAATTATCTACCTCCTCTGTTTCACAATATAAGTCATTTTAACATTTCTCATATTAATATTGATGTTAATGAATCTAGATAGATATATATGTCTAGATTTATTAATATCAATAAGAATTTGGAAAATGTTAGAATGACTTACATTTTGAAACGGAGGGAGTACATTGTTTTAACTTGATTTTTTTTAAAAAACACAAATTAGAATATTCGAGTCGTTGGCTATATATAGACATTTTTCTATATACCCCATATCATCAATCATACTCCGTATCATACTGCATATATATAGACATATTTCTATAGGACAAAGTGAGCTTATATTGATTAAATAAATGATATGCTTGCTATGAAAAATAATAAATAAAGTGTTAGAATAGGTGTTGAATATACTAGTCCTATTTGATTACAGTTGGACCTAGAGTTGTAACAGATGTTAGTGGGTAGAGTTAGAATCGGACTATGTAACCCGGTAACTCTCTTAAATAAAGAGGGAGGCACCACAATGTAACCATGACGACTACAATGTAGCGTAGACACGCAGGGAGATGATGGCGGCGTGGCCATGGACTTGTAGCGGTTAGGAGCTATATTGGTTGGGGAGGAGCGCCCATAATCAGAGCCCCAAGGATGTAAGCTTCGGCTGAACATCGTTAACCAATATCGTGTGTTCCTGTGTCGTCATCTGGCATGTCTTGGGTGATCAATGACTGAAGCAATCGGGAAGGTTAGTCGTCGTTCCGCTATATCGACTAACTTTTATAACATGTGGTATCAGAGTAGAAGGTTTCAGCATTGGATTACGAAGACATGTGGTAGAGGAAACACGAGGGGGGATCGTGCATCGATAGGAGATCGTCAGTCGTGGCGATGAGATCGATGGCGGAACGTGACTGGAAGACGAGGCCGAGCGTGGCCGAAGACGTTCGGTGAGATCGGAGGGGTAGCGCCATGGACAGTGCGCCCGACGCACGCGGCGATCGCGGATCTGCGGCAACAGGGAGGCCAGTGACGAAAGGGTGAAGCTGACGAGCGTGGCGCGGCACGGCGGACGTGGAAGGCCGAGACGATGAAATCGTGGATGGTGAATACGAAGGCTGCGATCGCAGTGCGTGCGAGGGCACGAACAGCATGTATGGAGTACGTGCTATACACGCACATATGCACACGTACGACGGGCAAGAAAATAACCACAGGGAGCACGATTGGTGTTCAGATGCAGAGACGAAGGCAGAAGCAGGGAGATGGCCAGGTTGGACTCGACTCGGACACGGGTTTTAGGAGCGGGGCAATTGATCTCGGCCAGTATGGCGTGTCCATTATGGATTGGACTCATCTAGCACTGGTTACTGGTTGAATCGGCAACGGTAATCGGCACGGCAAGACTCAAGCTTCAGTGAAGTCTCGGTGAACAAGCGATTCGTGACAGTAAGGCTTGATCCATGCCGCTTGGTTTGGATGGGCCCACGTGGTTGAGTTCGTAGGCATGCATGAAGGTTGTACGTTGAGTGGACACATGCATGCACAGTCAGCATGTAGTACATGTGAGGCCATTAAACAAGTACTCCCTCCGTAAATGTACGAAGCCGTTAACTTTTCGACCAACGTTTGAACATTCGTTTTATTTAAAATTTTTGTGTAAATATAAAAATATTTATGTCATGCTTAAAGAACATTTGATGATAAATCAAGTCATAATAAAATAAATGATAATTACATAAATTTTTTGAATAAGACTAATGGTCAAACGTTGGAAAAAAAAGTCAACGGCGTCATACATTAAAATATGGAGGTAGTACATCAATGTATGTAGCAAACAGCAACAAAGGTGCGGCTCAGTTTGAGAATGCAGCAAGGCGTGTGTATGACAGTTAAACTGGGCCGATAGGGTGGTCAGACCAATGGACTGGTTAGACTGCGGAGCTTGTACGGTTAGACCGGGTTCAACGGATAGTGGTTCGTTGCTGGAACTTATTAACAGATCTAGAAGAAGGACAAGAAGGTTCTACATATGGATAGTTTACAGGTGTAAAGGGCGAGTAGACTAGCGGCAACAGGCTAGTCAGGTCGCATATGAAATTATCTGGTGAAAACATGATATATCTGGAACTTGATGAGGAGTTGAGATATATGGAGTTAGTCCAGAACTGAAGAAAAGTCCCGGGCAACAGCGGGTGAAAATCGTTAAGGGCGTCAACGGGCTGTTTGGCAGTACAGGATATATCCAGGATCTGCCGGGATTGCATAATAGGGATATATGGAATCTGCGTCACTGAAGAGTAAGAGCAAGCGCTATGGTGGTAATTTCTTCGGATGATTCAAAGCAACAGTGATTTTCTCAAATTATCGGATATTCAGTCTACGGATGCGGGAAAGCGAGGATGTTGAATTCGTTAGCTCGGTTCATAAGACGACAAGGAAGAAAAGGTTCTTTTCATGTCTAGCGAGTTTTTGATTTATCTATTTGGTGATGACATCGGTTATCTGGCTATGGATTAGATCAAGTCAAATCAAAGATGGAAGATGAAGGTGAACATGGTCTTCGAGGAGTCTGTGATGTGACAGCTAAGGAGGAGTTCAATTTCGCTTGGCAAGACGACTGTAATGATATGAGAGAAGGTGGAGCACTATTGTAGCTGGAGTCCAGAGGAAGAAATTACAGGGATAGCAAAGTCTCTTAAAGGTGGCGGGTTTGGTGCAGGCTCGTCGGGCGGCTTACGGTGAAGCTGCAAAAGAAGACAACCCAAGTCTGGAGGATAGGTGGATCGGCATGGTGATTCTACGACTTCTAGGTGGCGTATATTCGCCAAGATGGAATTTGTTAAAATAGGTGTCAAATATACTTATTCTATTTGGTTACAATTGGACTTGGAGTTGTAATAAGTGTTAGGGGGTAGAGTTAGAGTCGGGACTTTGTAACCCGATAACACTCTTATATAGAGAGGGAGGCACCACAATGTAATCATGGCGACTACAATGTAGCGTAGACAGGCAGGGAGATGATAGCGGCGTGGCCATGGACTCGTAGCGGCTAGGAGCTATATTGGTTAGGGAGGAGCGCCCATAACCAGAGCCCCGGGGATGTAGGCTTCAGCTGAACCTCGTTAACAAATATCGTGTGTTTCTGTGTCATCATATGTCATATCTTGGGTGATCAATGAGTGAAGCGATCAGGAAGGTTAGTCGTCGTTCCGCTATATCGACTAACTTTTATACCATAAAGTGACTAACAATTTTCCTGTTTTGACTCTATAATGATCGAGTATCTACGACAGACTCATTATGCTATACCACTGAATTACGATTTTATAAAAAAAATCATTCCTATATGTGTATAGTTTTTAGAAATCCTGACCGGCCGCCACCATCTTTCTACTCACCTGTACCATGTCCTCCATCTTTATTTCTATTGTTGCCTCTCAAATCGCCTTGCAATACCGTTGTACTTCCCTACCCCTTTACCACCCCTCAACTCGATTGTTCACCGTTACTCTTCTTTAGGCACATTATAAAATCAAATCTTACCATTATATCGTGGCTTTGCTTATATATAGTTTTAGAAGCTGTCAAGGGAAATGGGTTCCGAACCCTTAGTTTCAAACACAGCCAATTCACTTATGGCTGGTTTGGTTTATCGTCTAAATTGGCCTTACAAATTTTATCAATGTCAAATTTTGGCATGGTTAATTTTAGCAAGGCAAAGTTATGTTTGGATTAAAGTCAAAATAGTCTAAGTTAACTATTGAAATGGCCTATTTTCTTAGGCATACTAAAATTTGGCTCCAAATTAAATAGACACTAAACACTATTGAAATTATCAAATATTGGTAAGACCAATTTAGACCTCAAACCAAACCAATCCTTATATTCCACGTTTGAGATGGGAGTGTTGGTATATGTGTGATTTTCTGATGTCCAGAGTGACTGGAGTTAGCTTTGTCTGGTTAGAAGTTAGGAGCAGGACCAAGATCAGGAAGAAATTAATATTTACGGAATTTGAAGTTCGCAAAGAGATTATTATGGAAGGACAGAATAATGAAATTGCAAAAAATAAAAAAAATAGAAAAAAGATGAAGGGGCAGGCCTTCACCCCATGGTTGGGCGCGATAGAAGAAGTGGCCCAGAAGAGAGACGGTCCACGGCCCATCCGGGGGAGCAACCTGGATCAAGGAGCAGACAGCCCAGCCCAGGCCGGGACAGCTCGGAGTCAGAGCAGAGTGCGCGCGAATTCACTCTTAAATCTGATTTTTTTTCTTTTTTTTTTTGAGAAAACTTGTAGTAAATCTGAATTGCTTTGCACGCTAGCGATCATATTCATACGCAGATACGCCGGTCATCACTCATCACCATCAACATTTTGAAATAGATGCACAACGTAAAATCAACAAACAAAATATAGTAGTACTGCTCACAGTTTTATTCATCAGAAACATGAAATGATCGTACAAGCCACACGTAGAACCACAGCAAAATAAATCAACAAATCGAAACAACAAAACGGTAAGAAATTATTCCACCGCATAATCAATCCCCACTAACCACACCATTTCTAGAAGATAAAACCCAAGTCCCATAAATCAAAACAAGCAATAATGTGGATGGTTGCATCCGATTGAACAAAAAGTTAAAGTTGTTCTGAATTCTGATACTTCTGAATCATCATTTTAATTAGTTGACCACCCTGCAGTTCTTCCTGATCTCGCCCTGGTAGCCGTTTTTGACGTCGACGGCGGCCATCTTGACGAACGCCTTCTTGAACCTGTCCTCCCACCACCCGGGGATGTTGGCGTTGTCCGACACCATCTTCGCCGTCGCCGGCGAGGTCAGCAGCGCCGCGTCCGACGTGAAGAGCACCTTGTGGGCAATGACGTTCTTGTAGTACTGGTTGTCGAACGCGTTGGGGGTGACGACATCCTGGTTCACGGTGGGGTCGTGCGCCGTGGTCGGGTTGGCGGGGCACCTCCTCCTGAGGAGCCCGGCGAAGCCGCCGTCGATGTCGGAGGCGACGGCGAGGCGGTCGGGGACGAAGGAGGAGCAGTGGGAGCGGCCGACGGTGTGGGCGCCGGAGAGCACCACCATGTCCTCGGCGTCGAGGCCCTTGGT
The DNA here is from genome assembly GCF_000147395.1 of Oryza glaberrima. NCBI lineage: Eukaryota > Viridiplantae > Streptophyta > Magnoliopsida > Poales > Poaceae > Oryza > Oryza glaberrima. Next base: position 13,774,640 of record NC_068328.1, on the reverse strand, counting down.
GGCGAAGATGTCGACGAGCTCGGTGACGTTGAAGAAGGGCGGGGGGAGGTTGTCGAGGGCGTCGGAGGAGTTGGAGTGGCGGCCGTCGAAGCGGCCCGCCGGCATGTTGATCTTGACCCTCATCCTGCTGAGGAAGTAGGCGGCGTCGCGGGCGGCGAAGGCGACGATGTCGGCGCAGGAGACGACGTCCGGGCAGGCCTTCTCGACGGCGTCCTTGGCGGCGTCGATCACCTCGAAGCCGCGGAGGCTGGGGAAGTTGGGCGGGCTCAGCTTCTCCGGGGCTGGGTTCGCCGGAGTTGGGTCCAGGAGCACCGAGCCATCACATCCCTGTAAAATATACATGCAGATGTGGCGCGTCAAGCTCACTGATATGCAAATATGTACAATTTTTCTATGGTTTGTTAATACATTTTGTAGTGCAAAATTTAGTACTCCCTCCGTATTTTAATGTATGACACCGTTGACTTTTCGAACAACGTTTAACCACTCGTATTATTCAAAATTTTTATGCAAATATAAAAATACTTATGTCATGCTTAAAGAACATTTGATGATAAATCAAGTCACAATAAAATAAATTATAATTACATAAATTTTTTGAATAAGACGGAAGGTCAAACGTCTATCAAAAAGTCAACGGCGTCATACATTAAAATACGAAGGGAGTAACTTTTCAGTGTTTAGGTACTAAGTTAATTACCAAAACTAATTTAAATAAAATTTGTTTAAATTTCAATTGGTCCTACGTTACCGAAAGCTTAAGTCTACCGCTGCTTAAAATTTTTTTTTGAAGGGGTTTTCCAAAATAGAAAAGTTGGCCAGAGGTATCTCAAATTAATTAACCAAATATTATATCTTTCAGTACCTCCTCAACAATCATAAAATTATTTTTACTCAAAAAGATACGAGTATTTTTAATGAACCGTAAGAAAATTTTGGGAATTATCACATTAATATAAAAAAATTGTCATTTCATAATAACTCGGGTACCAGAGGGGTGGCATGACAATTCACATTTATAGAACAAAAATATTTCTGGTACTCGAACCGTAAATTTCAAAAAAATATAAATGCAGCTGCCCATATATCTTGCTATAGGTTCAGCCATGTATGTACCTCGACGAAGCAGTCATGGAAGAGCAAGCGGATGAGGCCGGCGCCGATGCCGGCGTTCTTGTAGACGAACTTCTTCACCTCCTCCCTCACGATGGTCTCAACGCGGGGGCACGACTTCTTGTAGTAGCCAACCTCCAAGCCACTGCACGCGGCTGCAAGGAGCAGCGTGCAAGTCACCGCGACGGCGAGCTTAATTGTGTGTGCAGCCATTAGCGCGCAGCTCTTGGTAATCAGTTCTTGCTGCTGCTGCTTAATCTGCTAATTAAAGAGCTAGCTCGCTAAGATGACGGTGATGGTGTGTTAGTATGTAGTAATGATGGGTATTTATAGGTGTGATGCATGTGCATGATGGTTATATGCATTATCCGGACTAAGTCTTGGGGCATTCATAGTTACTTAATTGAACTCATCAATGAATGATGGAGTATAATTATTATATGGGCGATAATAGCTGTGTTTATGAACATGGAAGCCATAATCCAACTACAAACTGGGTAAAGCATTGAGCAGAGTATATATGCTTTGGAGTAAAGTGTACCTAGCTAGATATTGCTCTCCCCTACTGTTTTATTTTCTTTTTCTTCTGGAGGTCCGTCACTACATAAATATGTGGAGGAGTAGAACCTTTTTTTTAAGACAGTTTAAAAGAAATCAACAGACTAATTAAGCCAGCTACTCCATTTTAATTGTGTCCTGCTTTGAACAGTGATTGTGCAGCTAGATACTACAATATTCTTTATGGGCATAAATACTCCAGTAAAACAATCAACAAAACTGCTGATGAATTCTTTAATACTCCTTCTGTCCCTAAATATAAAAGATTTTTGGTGTATGTGACACTTCCTACTTCCTAGCGCAATGAATCTGGACAGGGAGTCTGTCCAGATTTATTGTATTAGGATATGTCATATCCACTCAAAATCCCTTATATTTTAGACAAAGTGAGTACTTCACTCAAGATATTTAGCTGAAAATACTCTACCAGGCTTTCTGCGGGAATACTCTACAATTAACCCTTCACATATATACATACCTCCCACAATGCACATTCTTATCTAGTTAACTAAATGATTATAAAGTTTCATTGCATGAGTTTTTTTTGTTTTTTTTTTCGGTGGTCATTGCATGAGTTGCTGGGCTGATATGAGGTTCAATTAATCGATCTGTACGCAGAGCAGGTCAGTTTATTGTTCTTAGCTGAATGTTAGGGCATGTTCAACAATATATACATAGCTAGGCTGTCACTTTGCAAATTGCCATATCATATAAGATCCTAGATGGCATATAGAGGGTAAAGAGAGAATGTACCATCAATTATACAAGAGACGACCCGGGCAAAAAAAAGTCAACATACAGCAATGAGGATTGTGAGGGGTGGATGTGATAGATAAAATAATACTGAATTATAATTAATGGCAACGGGATGATAAAGAATAACTACTGGAAATAATAATGTTACAATGTAGCTAAGATTTTTCACTCCGATCCCTTTCATCACTTATAATTGTTGGTTTTGATAAGAGGTAGACAAACTTTGAGCGCTACTTTTTAAGTCATATGAAAGTGAATAGATTTCAACATAATATGCATTAGTAAGTTAGTTTCAATTATATTTGAGGCTAAATAGTTAGATTATTTTAAAAATAGTTGGTCAAATTAAGCAAGATAACTCAAAATCAAAAGCGATCTATTTGTAAATGGAGCGAGTATATTCCTATAAGCTAAGAACGTTGTCTCTTGGTACTTGGTAGTATCTAGTAGTGAGAAATAAAAGTAATAAGGCCGCATTCGGGAGGTAGAGTTTGGAACTTTATATCCCCGCACGAAAAACATGATGGTTTATTAATATTCGAAAATGGATTAATATGATTTTTAAAGCAACTTTCGTATAAAATTTTTTTTAAAAAAAATATCGTTTAGTAGTTTGAAAAGCATGCGCGTGGAAAAGGAGGGAAGTGATGAGAAAGTAGACAAAAGAAACTCAACCTAAGTTGTGGCAACTTGCATATAATTAATAGTAGAAGCATATTATACACATTGTTAATTTGATCTCTTGCAAGTCAATTTGCGGCAGGTCGTGGTTGTCACCAACATACCCTAGCTTAGCTTTCTGACTTGGCAACATTCATGTTCCGATATTAATTAGCTAGTGCCAAAGCTTGTGGCGTATAGTACTCCCTTCTCGATTCGTCCTGTCTTTTTATCTTAAAATTTTCTCTCACGAACTCTGTATTTTAGATTCGTAGCCATCAAACGAGTAGGGCTCCGTCCTCTCTCATTTTCTCTCCACATAACGAAGATTATGAAAGTCTTTTAATTGCTTGCTTAATTAGATGCCTTTGACACTTTATGAGACAACAGCTTTTTAGGAACGGAGGGAGTAGGGTGCTATAGAAAATTGGGTGCTTTAGTTTTCACGTAGTGGCCCCTTCACTTTTGAATAATGACATGATACCCATTTCGTCCTTCCTAACCTTCGCTAAGATGTTTGGTCTCAAAATGAATAACTCATTGTTCCAATATGGCATAAACGAAGGAAAACAGATGAGAATCACTTTATATATTTAGAATGATAAGAAAAGTAGTTTCCATGTCAAGAGTCAAGACACAATTAACATAAAACTAGATGATAACCCCATGTACCGAAATGCTAAATATGTGGAAAAATATATATTTTAATCCATAAGAAAAATAACAAGTCTACTTTAAATATGGCAAGACATATATCATCTGCCTGGATGTTACAATGCAAGGACAAGCACATATAAATAATCAGTGAATAGAAGTTATAATCCAGTTGACTTTGAAGAGTTTCTCTCAGTGAGCATAAGAAGCAGCTCCATTTTTTTTCTCTTTTTTGAAAGAACAAGTGGCTCCAAATTGCAGTAGAACAACGGTACAAGATCGGGTCAATGAAATGGGACTAGAACTCAGCCTGCTTTCTCATCTTCTCTGGAAAAGGAAGGCCTTCTTGGGTAGGGGAGTCTATTTTGCCTTCTCTCATATCTTTCTCCTGATTGAGTCACCTCTCTCACCCACAAAATTAGCTATAACACCTCTCATCTTCGAAAACTGGTGTAAATCGACTTCTTTAATAGTTTGGGAAGTGGTTTCTGTTGACGTGATAGGTTGACTGATGTTGACTTGCTGAGTTAGCAGGAGGAACCAACTTATCATCGACTTCTCATCTCATCTTCTTCCTCACCCCTCTTCCTTCTCTCTATCTCTTTCCTCTCTTTGCTCTTCCTCCTCTTTCACCTTCCAGCAGTAGTAGAGGCAGGGAGGGTGGTGGCGGTGGCCAGTCGGACCTGAGGAGGGCGGCTTGGCGAGTCGGACCTGAGGCTGACGACCTAGGCGGCGCTCCGCGTCGTGGATGGCGATGGTTTCATACGGCTTGCACTACCGTCGCTATGGTGGAACTTGGGCTCCACCACCAGCCGCTGCTGCTGACCACCATGATTCCATCGCCGCCACCCATGGGAGCTCGTCCATCTCGTGTCTCATTGCTTGACAAGAAAAAGAGGGAAAGAAGAGGGAGAGCTAAGCCTTGCCACGGACGGTAGGAGTGACGAAGATGTTGCTGTTGTTGTCACTCACCCCGCTACCACCACCACTCCATCAAACGCCGACCGAAGATCTTCTAGCCACATTGCAATGGGAGACATCCCGGCCGAAGCTCTCTTCTTCCCGAAGCTCTGCCAATGCCCTCACCAGTTGCGGGCACCACCTTGCTCCTCCCATGGGATACCCTCCGCACGTGTTCCACCGTTGCCAACTAACGGGGTGACGAGGTCTTGCCAGTGGTTGATTTAGTCATGCAGAGGGAGGGGAAAAGGAAGGGAGGAGAGGGATGGCGTGGTTGCCGTCGGCGTCTTGTTGCTTGGGGCCTCGGCCTTGCTAAGCTCCCACCATTGCCTGGCGAGAGAGATATGGAGAAGGAGAGATAGGGAGGGGGTGGTGAGGAAGAAAATGAAATGAGGAGGAAGTCATTGATATATGGGCCCCACCTGCTGAATGAGCGAGTCAACCAGTAATATCTGTAGAAACCACTTCCTAAACCACCGGAAAAGTCAATTTACACTGGTTTTTAAAGATAGGGGTGATGTTATACCCAGTTTTATGGTTAAGGGAGGTAAGGGTGGGTAGAATAAGACTGAACCAAAGAACCGAACAGAAAAGACCGAGACCGAGAAATTCGGTTAGTAATTCGGTCTCCGCCTGTCAAAGACCGAAATTTGTTCGGGTAATTCGGTCATTGGGCTCGGTTAACCGAATTAACTGAGAAAACCGAATTGTGCCCCAATAGGTACAGGAGGCTCAATAAGTCCAATACACCACTGAACCTTAGAGGTCACCCGCTCCAACCCACATCCCCATCCATCCTCATCGCGCCGCCCTCCACATCCCCATCCATCCCGCACCGCCTCCGCCTCTGCCTCCGCCTCCATCGCGCCATGCTGCTGCCTCCGCCTCCATCACGCCGCGCCGCAGCCTCCGCCCTCCGCCCTCCACCCTCCACCCTCCACATCCATCCCGCGGCGCCTCCACCTCCGCCTCCATTGCGCCGCGCCGCCGCCTCCACCCCGGCCACCGGCCTCCGCCCTTCGCCTCCATCTCGTCGGCGCCATCTCCGCCTTCCGCCTGCATCGTGCCACACAGCCTCGCCGGTCGCGCCGGCCACCGGATCCATCCTCCACCTCCGCCATGACGCGTCGGCACCACCGTACTCCCACCGACCATCGCCGCATTAGCGTGTGCTGCCTCCAGCCGACCCCACCTTGGCGCCTCCGTCTCCAGCCAGCGCACCTCCACCTCGGCTCATCCAAATTCGGTCAGACCAAGACCGAGAACGAAAAAGCCAAGACCGAATTTACCGGTCCTGACTTTTTTTGGATGAAATTCGATCCTGACTTTTCAAAAACTGAAATGACCGAAAGACCAAAAACCGAGACCGAAATTTTCAGTTAGACCGAACGCCCACCCCTAAAGGGAGGCGATTCAATCTGGAGCAAGATATGAGGGACGCAAAATAGACTTATTCCAAATAGAAAAGCAGAATGACTAATGTACTGGGCTGGTTCACAATGCTGGGCTATACTGTACGGACTATGGTGGATGCAGACTGAGCTTGGAAAAAAAAAACGCACCAATTTAGCCATTTAAGGCAATTCCAGGATCGAGCCTGCCCTGCAGCCACTTTGTTTCAGAAGCAGGGGAAAAACAGAGGCTCTTCTGCAACAGATGAAAGGACCAACCATGGGGCAGGTTAAATCAGTTGGTTCAGTTTCAAATAATTGTCTGCTTATTAATCGATGAAATCCAAGTGTTCAATCAGAAATCACCCACGCGCATCATTGCGTCAAAAAAATTCCAACTTATCGAGCCTTCTCGTGTCACCCCTCCCCCACGGGTGACCGGGAGGCGACGACCTCGCCGGCGCTCGTCTCCCCCTTCCCTCCTCCTTTGCCTCGCCGCCGCCCAGCATGGGAGGAGGACCTGCGAGGACGAGGAGGGAAGGGGGACGGCGGCGGGGCTTCGTCCTCGCGCTCGGGCATGGGAGGAGGACCTGCTCGGGGGCGTTGGAACCGGCCAGATTCGTGCCGCCCAGCCGGATCTGGCGGTGGAGCAGCCGGCGGCGGGGCTGAGCGGTGTGGCGGCGATGTCTGGTGGTGGTGGCAGCGGCGTCGAGGCGTTGGCGGCGGTGGAGGAAACCGCCGGATCTGCGCCTGGACGGCGGCTGGCGGGACGGTGGCCGGCGGCGGCGTCGTCTAGTGGCAGGGATGGCGATGACGGCGAGGGCAGCGAGGGGATGGCGTCGGTGAGGTGAACCTGGCCGCGCCGGCGGCAGATCTAGCTCCCAGAGGTCTGGTGGTCGCGACGGTGGTGGCGACAAGTACGCGGCGACGGCAGCGCGGGCTACCACGGCGGGCCGTCTGTGCCGTGTGTCGTCGGAGCTCGACGACGGCGACAAGGTGCGGGAGGATGGCGAGATGGCGGCAGGGATGGAAGGGCAGCAGTGGCTGTGGTTGTGGCGGTGGAGGTGGCGAGGGGATGGTGTCGGTGAGGCGAACCTGGTTACGCCGGTGGCGGATCCAGCGCCGGAGGAGTCTGGTGGTCGCGATGATGGTGGCGACGAGTTCGCGGCAACGGTGGCTCGGGCTACCATGGTGGGTGGTCTGCGTCGTGTGCTGTCGAAGCTCGACGACGGCGAGAAAGGGCGAGAGGATGGTGAGATGGCGGCGGGGATGGAAGGGCAGCAGTGGCTATGGTGGTGGCGACCGTCACAATGGTAGGGAGGGCATGGCAATCTCAGACGGCTAGCCAGGGGCGTGGCAGACGGCCGCATCCGGCCGGCGCAGTAGTGTTTGGAGGAGGGGTTGGAGGCCGGCTTGGCGCAGAGAGGCGCAGCCGATGGCAGCGGAGGCCGGCTCGGCGCGAGAGGCGCGAGCGGTGGAGATGGAGGCTGGCTTGGCGCGAGAGGCGTGGCCGATGGAGGGAGGCCGGATTGACGCGAGAGGTGCGTCGGGTGGAGGAGGCCGGCTTGACGCGAGAGGCGCGGCCGGCGGTGGAGGAGGCGACCTCGGCGCGAGGAGCTGCTGATGGATGTGGGTGGTCTTTGGCGCACGAAGGCTGGCCCGCGGGGGGCGCCGGTGCAGTGGTTCCACATGGCGGCAAAGGTTGAGGGGTGGTGGATTGCTGGTCGAGCGGCGGTCGGTCACGCTTAGCGGCGGCCGGTCCGGTGTAGTCTTCTCCCGGGCTTGTGTGTTGGCGCTGTCAGCGTGTGGGTGGTGGTTTATTTTTTTCTTTTTTCCTGGTTACGACCCTCCAGGTTGTAATATTGTAATTTTTTCCTGCTCTATCAATAGATCTTCGTACCGTCTCCTGCGAGTCGTTCAAAAAAAATCAGAAATCACTGAAGCAGAAGCCCTGTGCATCATCTGACATGTTACAGCTAAAATGTTTGGAAGTCACTGTCTCTGTTAGCCTGTAAGCCTGTGTTTTAGGACGAAGATGAACTGATGTAACAACGATTCCAGCAGATATTTCTCTCAATGGAGTAGTAATGATTTACAAGACTAATCCCCCACAAAGAGAAGATTCACAAAATTTACAAGAGAGACAAAGTTCCTACAACACACTGACTCTGCGTAGCAACTGAAAAATCTTGCCAATCAGTGCCCTGCCCATGCACGGTGGTGGCGAGGATGTCGGCGTGCGGCGGCGCGCCGCCCTTTGTTCAGCAGGACGGCTGCATCGGCGGCGGAGGAGGACACCACAGCTTCCTGAGGAACGCGTCGCTGTCGCGGAGCTCCCCCCACCGCCGCCTCATGCCGCGCGACGTGCGGCAGTAGGCCGCCCTGCTGATGTCCTTCCACGACCGCTCGCCGTCGCCGTCGCGCTTGAGGAGGAGGCGGGCGAGCTCGGCGTCGTCGTCGGCGGTGAAGGGGCGGTGGTACACGTCGCGGGCGAGGTGGTCGCGCCACCTGTCGCGGCACTGCCCGGGCGAGCGGCGGGGCCGGCGCCCCGAGCGCGCCGCCGCCATGCCCTCGGCGACGCGGCGCCAGTGGCGGAAGCCGTTCTCCGCGGCGAGGCGCGCCAGGCACGCGTCCTCCTCGGGCGTCCACGCCGGCGGGAGCCTGATGCGGAGGACGATGCGCTTCCCGCCGCTCGTCGGGCTCGCCGCCGCCGCCGCCTCCTCCGCGGAAGAAGGGAAAGCGGCCGAGGCGGGAGGTTGCACTGCTGCTTCTTGCTCCAAGCCTTGCAACTCCATCGCGATGACGTCGATCTTCTTCTCCGTTGCCGGTTGCTGATCGATCGATGGGTGGAAATGACAGAATTCGGAGCGACGCACGCTACTACTTATGGTGATTGTTACATGATCCGACTCGGAGTCTTCATTCGTTTCTTCTTCACCCAAAAAAATGCCACTCTGCGCGCCAAATTCAAATGTCCGGCCGACTCCGACTAGTATTCTGATTACTCAAGGCATAGCAAACACACACAAATCTAACACTAGGTTTACCAATCAAAAAGAGATGAGGCTTTTATTAATTATGGGAGATGATTTTATTCAAGTACAGTTCATTGTCATGGTGGTTTTAGAGGGATACTGCGCACCAACGGCCAAAAGAACCAAGAAATGTAGTACGTCATGTCGAATCGATCAAAAGAACAAAGTCCTGGAAAACAAACGAATGAACGTATAGATGGTTTGCAATTCGCATCAGTCAGATTGATCCGATGCTTAGTTGACGACCCTGCAGTGCCTCCTGATCTCGCCGGGGTAGCCGGTCTTGACACCGACGGATGCCATCTTGACGAACGCCTTGGCGAACTTGTCCTCCCACCACCCCGGGATGTTGGCGTTGTCCGACACCATCTTCGCCGTCGCCGGCGACGTCAGCAGCGCCGCGTCCGACGCGAAGAGCACCTTGTGCGCCTCGACGTTCTTGTAGTACTGGTTGTCGAACGCGTTCGGGGTCACGGCGTCCTGGTTCACCGTCGGGTCGTTGCTGGAGGTCGGGTTGGCCGGGCACCTCTGCTTGAGGAAGTTGGCGAAGCCGCCATTGATGTCGGAGGGCGCGGCGACGCGGTCGGAGACGAAGGAGGAGCAGTGGGAGCGGCCGACGGTGTGGGCGCCGGAGAGCACCACCATGTCCTCGGCGTCGAGGCCCTTGGCGGCGAACGCGCCGATGAGCTGGTTCACGTTGAAGTTGGGCGGCGGCAGGTTGTTGAGGGCGTCGGAGTCGAGGGAGCGGCGGCCGTCGAGGCGTCCACCTGGGACGTTGATCTTCACCTTGAATCTGCTGAGGAAGTAGGCGGCGTCGCGGGCGGCGAAGGCGACGATGTCGGCGCAGGAGACCACTCCTGGGCAGACCTTCTCGACGGCGTCCTTGGCGGCGTCGATCACCTCGAAGCCGCGGAGGCTGGGGAAGTTGGGCGGGCTCAGCTTCTCCGGCTTCGGGTTCGCCGGAGTTGGGTCCAGGAGCACCGAGCCATCACATCCCTATCAACAAACACATACATGCATATGATGATCTGTCACGCTCACATTGATCTCACTGCCGCCATGGATTGCAAATTTGCAATGCAGAAATGCAATGTGACATACCTCGACGAAGCAGTCGTGGAACACGAGGCGGATGAGTCCGGCGCCGATGCCGGCGTCCTTGTAGACGAACTTCTTCACCTCGTCCCTCACGATGGCCTCAACGCGAGGGCACGACTGCTTGTAGTAGCCCAGCTGCAGGCCGTGGCACGCCGACGCGAGCGCCAGCGCGCACGCCACCGCCATGGCGAGCTTCATGCCCGATGCTGCCATTGTCTTTTCTGCTGCTTCCTTGCTGGAAGAGAAGAGATGATCGATGGACTGCCTGCTTCTGCTGTCTGTTGATCGAATACAGAGATGGCTATTTATAGAGATTGAGATTATGTTGATGCATGGGCTGATCCATGGTGGATTCGAACTAACGATCATCATGGAGAACGAGCAACTAATCAGGGGCTCAGAAATTAATCTAGCTGTCATGGAAGATGGAACATGGTCGACGACGCAATTATGTGTGTGCTAGCATTTGACTTTGCTCAGTTCTTATCTCTCCTCTGCAGAAGCTTCCATGATTTCAGTCGTTGGTAACTACCTCGTGACGAATCAGTTGCTACTTGCTGTGCTTGCTGAATGCTGACCATCTGCATGCCATCTCTATTGGATTCGTGAAGTGATCAACTTAGCTTCAGTCTGCTCATGCTGAAACAAACAAAAACTGAACCATTTTTGTTCCCCGGTTTTGATTACCGAAGAAAAATGTTGACCGCTGCAAACGAAAATTGTATTTTTTTTAGATAATAAAACTGGATTATATCTCCGGCCTCTATCCGTGGTCACACAGCTAAAAGAAAAATTGTATATGACCAAATTTTACTGAGTAAACCACACGGTACTAATCTATAAGAAAACCATGTGTGTGACACATCAGTGTTTGACACCTGCCAAATTGCTAAGGCCATTCCCAACCCAAAACACTAGACATGATTTCTATAAACTCCACATCATCAAGAAACTAGTACTAGACACTACTTTTCCAATGCAAACACTACTATTTCATACTTAAATTTAATGCCTCTTATCTCACATGATGTCTTGGATGTTATGTAGAAACTATGTTTCATGCAAGACATGGTTTCCTTCTCTTTTCTCATTTATTCACTTGCCACATTATTTTTTTTTCTAGTTGACAACTTATTTAATACTATAGACATCATTCTAGTCATTGGGTTGGGAATGTCCTAATAACCAAACCCGGTAACGGCTATCGCCAGCCAACATTCGCCTCGTATTCTGATTTTCTGACTTCACTTTGTTCCTTTAATAAACTATTTATTATTTATTTGTCATGGGACAATGGAAAACTATTGTTTCTACAGGCAGCTGCATTGCTGTTTCCTCCTAGGTATGGTCCAATTGGGATTATTAGTACCAAGTTGGGATTAACATATATTTCTTTTACATAATGGATTAACATATATGTATGATCAATAAGTCGTGAAAGGCTGTAAGTGCTAGAAACACTGTATTTAGCTGGCAAAGACTCCAACGATAACATTACTGGCTGGGATTCTTGGGCTTGGTGATGCTGTTTTGCTTCTTGTTGCGCCGTCGCGCAAATGGTTTTAGCATCTTAATCCAGGCGGTTGCCTAATCAACTACTTTGGCATGTTGCCATGTTCCTCTAGAGCAATGCGATCTTTCAATTGACGGGTTCTTTGCAGTGAAATATACTTCGGCAATAATAATTAAACAGAAAGATATTTTCTACATTTCATTTTTAGACATATTTTCTATGTTCCAGTCACCTAAAATTGCACATCACTAATTCTAAAATTATAGTGCTATGCAATGTGTAACTTTTAGTTATTAAAACTACAGTTTTGTTGTTATAAATTTATCATCATTCAACTCCATATGAAAGAGTTACGATTTTTTCTAAAACAAAAAAGTATTGCTTGTATTTCCAAGGGCGGTTCTATTATGTGTTTTCTTAAGAGAAGCGTCCGTAAAAGCCGTCCTATTTTCATAGGCGGTTCTAGTGATCTCTAGTGAAAATTAATTTTCATAGGTTGTTTTAAACTATATAAGGCCCTCTCACCATTATCATAATTTCTTATATTTCGCTTGTAAAATAAAAGGAGAAGCATCCACAAAATCGTTATTCTATAGTGCATCCAAGAGAATTCAAGAGATTAGAAAAGTGACACCCACCTAAAATCTAAACACTCCTAAAGCATAAAATATGTTGGCAGTTTTAATGAATCTTTTAGTGTGGTGTCATTTGGTTGATAATACACCGGCCAACGAAAATCAATTTTTATATATGGCTCTTTAAAAATTAGAAGGTCCTTTGAGAAAATTATTTTTCACATGCGGAGCACTAAAACGAACAACCTATGATCGGTGTGGTTATTTTGGTGAGTATTGAATATGTGTCTTGAGTAGAGAAGAGAGAGAGAGCACGCAGGCGAGGGTGGTAGGACAGGATAAAGGAGAGGGGTGTAAGTACTATCACTGGTGGAGAAACCTTTTTTTACTCCCGGTTGATAACCCCCCTTTAGTCCCGGGTTTCCAACCGGGAGTAGGAATCCGGGACTAAAGATGCCCCTTTAGTCCTGGGTTTCCAACCGGGAGTAGGAATCCGGGACCAAAGATGCCCATGTTTAGTCCCGGTTGAAATAACCGGGACTAAAGATGGATCTTTAGTCCCGGTTGGTAGCAAAAACCGGGACTAAAGAGAAAGATCTTTAAAGAGGGGATAGCGGCAGTCTAGATGGTCCCTTTTGTTTTTTGTTTCTTTTTTATTTTCTCCCGAATCGAGTGGCATGCACATCCCAAATCAAAGTAACATCCTAATCCACATCACAAATCTTAAAGTTACTAATATACACAAATCAAATACATCACAAAACCTAAAAAAATTACACACAAATCAAATACATCACAGATTATACATCTCAGACCCGTACAATCAATCACAAAATTATACATATTAGTGAATCACAAAATATATATATAAAAAGAGAGAAAACAAGCTCCAATCACGACGCCACTACTACTACTACTACTCAGCACACCGTGTCACAGCCGCGCGCACCCTGCAACCGCACGTCACGCGTCCGTCCATCCACCGCGCGTCCGTGCGGCGCGGCTGGCGTCCGTCTCCAGGGGAGAGGAGGAGGGGAGGGGAGGAGGAAGGGGAGGATCTGTGTGGTTGTGATTGTGGAGGAGAGGATAAGGGATAGGGATTATATACTATGTGTTGAATTTTACTCCCGGTTAGTAATACCAACCGAGAGTAAAGATCTAGATGATCTTTAGTCCCGGTTGGTAATATACCAACCGGGACTAAAGTGGCGATCTATAATCCCGGTAGTCCCGGTTGGTGTCACCAACCGGGAGTAAAGATCCTCGCCCCCTGACATGCCTCTGACAGGGAATGAACCGGGACTAAAAACCATCTTTAATCCCGATTGGTAACAACAACCGGGACTAAAGATCATATAATGGCTGTGGGGTTTTCAACCGGGACTAAAGATCATTTTTAGTCCCGGTTCTTTTGGAACCGGGACTATTGTGGTTTTGGATCGACCCAGGACAGATCATTTTTCCAGTAGTGTATACTCAGGGGTGAATCTACCCATTAGGTGGGGTGGGTCGACCGACTCAGCTACGACTCGTGTCGCCCCACACTCTCACGACCCCCTTATCCCCTTATAGTAGTCATGAACTATCAAAATTAAGTATAACAAGGTATAAACACCCAACAGATTGAGACACTTATATGAATGAACTATTAATACGATATATGTTGTGTTTGACTGCTCTTATCAAGTGAACATCTCCGTTCTCCGCCCCATCTGTGTCCGCCACTGACTATACTTATATTAATTTATTGTTCGCGGGTAGGTGGGTCGGCCCTATATTTTTCAGTGGTGCATGCCCCCCCCCCCCCCCCCCCCCCCCACACACACACAGTTTGCATCCAAAAACAACAGTTTTCAGATTTGGTGGCTTAAGATGAATGTCTACTAAAATCGATCTATTTTCACATGTGATCTTCCTTAGAAACTGCATGTAAAAAAGCAGTTTTGGATCACACATACCAGTACAAAACTAGACAGCACGTCGTGAATGCAATGATACTAAGTAGATAATTCTTGTCATATATATACTAGAATATAGCTAGCAATTAGAAAAAAAAATAAATTCCGCAAAACCCCGGATTTTATTATCCGAGTTGCAGAAATCTACGAGTATTTTAAGTCACACAACCATATGTATATTACAATCACAGTTTCACTAAACCTCACCCTATACAGATCTTAGCTATACTGACATGTGAGACCGCTTGCTGGCCTACGCAGCTTGGATGACAAGGTTGGATAGACCACGTCAATTTGCAAAGTGGTCCAACATGCATGTTAGCATAAACTAAAATCTGTAGAGAGAGTGGGATTTTGGGTAGTTACGCTACCTGTCGGATTGTGGCACACGTCAAATTTTCCATGGTTTTCTTAACTCGAATGATTTTGTGAAATCTAATCTTTATTATTAATATTTTTTCCCAGCAAATCTTTCTTATATTTGTTGCCGGATTACCGATTACGGTTCAAGTGAGAAAAATGAACCCCTACTGTATCCGGTCGGCCCGTTTCCAAAAAAGACTGCAAAATGTGAGAAGTACTATATCTTTGCATTAAATGAATCCTTCATTCAATCTTGTCCTGGCGTGCATGTGCTTAGCCTCCGCTTGTCCACGTGGTGGTTTGGTGAATACGATGAAGATTTCGACCTACAACTTACTCCCCTTCATCACATATTCACAGTGTCGTTGTAGGTTTTTATGTCTAAATTTGACCGTTTAACTTATTTGAAAAACTTATAAAATTCTTTTAAAAATATGTTACGCATAAAATAATATTCATGTTTTATCATCTAATATCAACAAAAAAATACTAATTATAAAAAAATTAATTAAGATGAGCGGTCAAACGTTAAACACGAAAATCCATAAATTCACTTAAAATGAGACGGACAGAGTAAGAAGGTAACCAAAATGTGAAGAACCAAATTGAGTTTCGCGAAAAAAAAATCGAGGGGCGTACTTAATTTCTCTTTTAAAAAATTAGCTTGTGGAGGACACGTTCCCTAGGTACATGCAGAATTATTTTAAGCAAGGATTAGCTAACTATCAATCTCCTGATTTACAAGACCACATGCGAAGGAGGGGTAGGAGAGACTGCCCTGCGTACGGCCCAAGAAATGAATGATCGAATCCCAGCTTGGAATGAATGTTGGTGTGCAATGCCAGGTATAAAGTAGAATAGAGCACACAAGCTTCGACGACCTGCTCTCTCGTCTTTTCCTCTTTTTTTTAGATATATATAGTGAAATCTGCTCTTATCTTAATCGTACTCGGCATTAGCTAATAATTAATCCCTATCTGACCATAATAAATGAAACATTCCAGAAACTGGGGTCGTCGTAGATCTAATTTAGCGGTTTGGACCAAACAATGTTAACTCGATCAAACGGGGAACTAGTTAAATTGGTTTCAATTTTTTATTTTTGAAACTAAATTTTATTAGTCATTTTATTTTTTATGACTTTTCCCGGGAAATAAGCCTTTTAACAACTAAGCTCAGTGCCAGACTGGTCTGAACCAACTTCTCATCCAAGGTTCTTTTACACTGGCCTGCTTGAAACAACTTCACATCCAAAATTCTTTTAACACTAAGTACAAAAACCATGATAAGTGCCGGTTCCCAACCCGCTATACCTATTGGTCGGCACCAATACAAGCAATCGGCACCTATACCAAAAATAGAACCGGCACCCATAGATTTGCACGAGCCAAAAAAAAAAAAAAGAGCCGGCTTGAATCGAGCCGAACTCACAGTCGCCTCCACTGCGCCATGCCCCCACTTTCCCCAAATCCCCACATCACAGATCATCCACAAATCACATTCGAAATCCCCAAATCCCCACATCACAGATCATCCACAAATTACGGATCGAAATATATTCAACAAGAAAATCATCCACAAATCAAAAAACATCTTAAAAGAATCCACAAATCATTGCAAAAAACTTCCTTGGGCGCCACCGCCGCCCGCCGCCTCCCCTCCCACCGGATCCGACGGAGGAGAGTGCGCGGCCGCCGCCGTTGCCGTCCCTGAGGTCCGCCGTCTCCCCTCCGGTCGGATCTAGCGGAAGGGAGGGCGCGGCGGTGGCGGCTGCCGCCGCCGCCAGACTGCCGCTGGCCGTCCCCGAAGGTCCACCACCTCCCCTCCGGCCGGATCCGGCGGAGGGGAGGGCGCGGCCGCTGCCGCATCCTCCACCTGGCCACCGCCGAAGCCCACCGCCTCCCAAATGCCCTCCCCCACAGGCTCCCCTCCACGCCGCCGCCTCCGCCCATCAGGTGCCCGCCGCCTCCCGGTGGGAGGGGAGGGCGTGGCTGCCGCCGCCGCCAGACTGCCGCTGGCCGTCCCCGAAGGTCCACCACCTCCCCTCCGGCCGGATCCGGCGGAGGGGAGGGCGCGGCCGCTGCCGCATCCTCCACCTGGCCACCGCCGAAGCCCACCGCCTCCCAAATGCCCTCCCCCACAGGCTCCCCTCCACGCCGCCGCCTCCGCCCATCAGGTGCCCGCCGCCTCCCGGTGGGAGGGGAGGGCGTGGCTGCCGCCGCCAGTTGCCAGCAAAGGGGGCTCGCCGTCTTCGCCGCTCGGCCACTGTCGAGATGTGAGAGAGAGGGGGGAGGGAGAGAGACGCGAGAGCTGAGAGAGAGGAGAGAGGTAGGAATAGATGGATAAGGCCGATAGATGAGTTGATAAGGACGCGCGGTGGTGCAGTGCTTGTAGGGTCGGCTCGCCGGCTCGGCTCAAAGCTATAGGTGCCAGTTTTTTTAAAAAAACTGGTACCTATAAATATATTATAGGTGTCGGTTCTTTTATAAAAACCGGCATCTATAGTATAAGTGCTAGTTTTTTCACTAGAATCGGTACCTATAAAATTTATAGGTGTCGGTTCTATGTTTTTCCATTGTACAGAGGTGGGAAAAGCTTCATAGGTGTCGGTTTTAAATGAACCGGTACCTATGAGCCGTTCTCTATGAGAGTTTTTATAGTAGTGAACTGACTATTCCTAGCTCTAAAAATCCATAGAGATCTGGATAGGTGATTACAAAGATGACAGTTAGATGAATCGGTTTGTTTATATTTTAGAGAAAATATAGAATTATAAACTACTATAAAGTTTTGTTCTTGAGTTATTTTAGAGAAAATATAGAATTATAAACTACTATAAAGTTTTGTTCTTAATTAACTCAAGGTTCCCAACCCCCGCACCTTAGTGTTTTGCGTGCACACTTTTAGAACTAGTAAATGATGTGTTTTTTTAAAAAAAAATTCTATGAGAAAGTTGTCGTAAAAAATCGTATTAATTAATCTATTTTTATTTTTAAGTTTGTTTAGCTAATATTTAATTAATTATATGTTAATAAGTAACCCCATTTTCGTGCATGGGGAATCTCTCCTCCCAAACATGGCCTAGTTAAACTTACAAACTCTAAATCTAATATGGACTGAGAGATGGCAAAAGAAAGCTATTCATATGGATATTTTGATTTTATGGATCGAACAATGAGC
Organism: Oryza glaberrima; assembly: GCF_000147395.1. Taxonomy (NCBI): domain Eukaryota; kingdom Viridiplantae; phylum Streptophyta; class Magnoliopsida; order Poales; family Poaceae; genus Oryza; species Oryza glaberrima. The sequence goes on along the minus strand of NC_068328.1, from coordinate 13,756,826 downwards.
AATGCTACAGCTCCATTCTAAAAAAAATTAAAGAGTATATGACTATTTTGACTCAATTTATAAATCAAATCAAATAATGAGCAATGCTACACAGCTCAATTCTAAGAAAACAACAAGCAAGTGGACTTACCTGCAACAAATCATGCGATGGCACTTTCTCTGGAAGAGGCAAAGGAAAATCAGTACAGTTCACAAAGGAAACTCCATCCATGCAGAATATCAAATCAAGAAGCCGCGCGCGCTCAGCTAGCTAGTAGTTCGTTAACTGTGGGCACAGCCATGTTCATGCCAGCTAAGATTTCTCATAATGATTGATCGATTTTTCTCCATACGCCGTGTGCCAATCTAACGAATCGCAGTAGCAACATCGAATCCGCCATCCTTCCTTAGCTACGCCACATAATTAAATCAATCTCTCTATCTATAAATATCCATTCGATTTAGCGTGTCACTTCATCCATCGATCTCACACCAACAATCACATCATCATCTCAGAGCAAAAGCAGCAGGAGCTGAAACGAGCAATGGCAGCATCGGCCATGAAGCTCGCCGTGGCGGTGGCGTGCGCGCTGGCGCTCGCGTCGGCGTGCCACGGCCTGCAGCTGGGCTACTACAAGCAGTCGTGCCCCCGCGTGGAGGCCATCGTCAGGGACGAGGTGAAGAAGTTCGTCTACAAGGACGCCGGCGTCGGCGCGGGACTCATCCGCCTCGTCTTCCACGACTGCTTCGTCGAGGTATGTCGCATTGCATTTCTGCATTGCAAATTTGCAATCCATGGCGGCAGTGAGATCAATGTGAGCGTGACAGATCATCATATGCATGTATGTGTTTGTTGATAGGGATGTGATGGCTCCGTGCTCCTGGACCCAACTCCGGCGAACCCGAAGCCGGAGAAGCTGAGCCCGCCCAACTTCCCCAGCCTCCGCGGCTTCGAGGTGATCGACGCCGCCAAGGACGCCGTCGAGAAGGTCTGCCCAGGAGTGGTCTCCTGCGCCGACATCGTCGCCTTCGCCGCCCGCGACGCCGCCTACTTCCTCAGCAGATTCAAGGTGAAGATCAACGTCCCAGGTGGACGCCTCGACGGCCGCCGCTCCCTCGACTCCGACGCCCTCAACAACCTGCCGCCGCCCAACTTCAACGTGAACCAGCTCATCGGCGCGTTCGCCGCCAAGGGCCTCGACGCCGAGGACATGGTGGTGCTCTCCGGCGCCCACACCGTCGGCCGCTCCCACTGCTCCTCCTTCGTCTCCGACCGCGTCGCCGCGCCCTCCGACATCAATGGCGGCTTCGCCAACTTCCTCAAGCAGAGGTGCCCGGCCAACCCGACCTCCAGCAACGACCCGACGGTGAACCAGGACGCCGTGACCCCGAACGCGTTCGACAACCAGTACTACAAGAACGTCGAGGCGCACAAGGTGCTCTTCGCGTCGGACGCGGCGCTGCTGACGTCGCCGGCGACGGCGAAGATGGTGTCGGATAACGCCAACATCCCCGGGTGGTGGGAGGACAAGTTCGCCAAGGCGTTCGTCAAGATGGCATCCGTCGGTGTCAAGACCGGCTACCCCGGCGAGATCAGGAGGCACTGCAGGGTCGTCAACTAATCATCTATATATTGAATTCAACGTGTGTTCCATCAAATTTTCTCATTGCTACGTTTTGTTTTTGTATTTATTCGTTCATTCTTTTGTGTAGTGTATTTTGTGTTCATTATTATATATGTCCTCCGATTATGTAATTGTGTAATACGGCACTTTATCATGCAATAACATTGGAATATATTTTTGAAGTATATTTCACAGAACTATATGTTTAAGGCATCCGTAACCTAAAACCTCCTCATGTGTTTGCAAGCTGTTTCAAGAAACCTCAGGTATTAAGCCAAAAATGTTTCATAACAACCCTAAATTCATGCATAAATCTTTCGTTTGGCTATTATACTTATACATAGCACACATTTGTCACTTTCTCAACAAAACATCGGGTTACAAATTATATTAAGTTTGGCTTCATGTAATTCGTTTGTGTGATGCACTGATGCTGCCACTAAGGTTTGTATTTTTCATCTTTTTCCATCATGAATTGTAGAAGCGGGAAGGAAATAGAGTAGATATATCAATGTGTATTTTCAGCCTCTAATGTAGAGTTTTGTGAAAAAAAAAATCTCAAAATCCAGGATTCCTTAAAATAAATTGTAAAACCTGGATTTTGTGAAATTTTCTCCAATATGAAAGATATGCTAGACGTTCTTTTATCAAAGTTTAGGAGTTATTCGTTAATTCAGATGAAATCCCGTGTACTCGGTCGGCTTAAAATATACTCCAGTTTACAGGAAATTGTCGGAAGAACTTTACTGCAAACTACTCCTACTTAACAAAGAGAAGAAGGTACAGGAGAGTGTTGACAAGAATCACATCTTACAGAACTGACATGCAGCAAACTTTTCATGCTAAAAGAAATTCATTTCTGTAAAGAGCCAACTCCTAGCAGCTGTATGTAGTGATATTGAGAATTATTCCTGTTCCTTGTGATTCTAGAACTGGCATGCATTTAAACAAAAGCAAAAAGAATTTGATTTCACAAGTGGAAAGAGCCAACTAAGGTATCAGCTGTATTCAGTGATCCAGATTAGTATTATCCATGTTCTAAGTGCAACATCCACCACAAATAAAGCAGCAATAGGTATTTGGACAAGCGGACCACATCACCACAAGAACAGCTCTAACCAGCCTTTTTATACACAATTTGGAGCACAGGCAATGTCATGAATGATTTTACAATCTTATTCACTCCACTTTATCTTCACAGCAAAGGCGACGACGGCCTACAGTCGGACAATAAACAGAGCACTAGAGAGGTTTTGTCACTTGGCAACTTCCTAATAAAATTGGAAGAAGAAACCTTACCCTGCCCCCCATCAGGTTACTGTGCATAGTTCTGGGAAGCAAGAACTTTGAGGAGGGAAGCGACGAAGTTCATCTGAACTTCCTCACTAATCGTCGTGAAGAGGGGGAAATGGACGAACAAAGACTTGATACCGCGCTGTTCTGCGAACCTAAGAGATTGGTAATAGACATAGTTGCATACGAATCGACCAGCGTCATCCGAAGGCGCCACATCGAAGCCCATCTGTTGTAGGGACTTGTTCACTTCATTCACAGGCACAGTGGTCTGCTTGATCATACAAAAATAAGGACAAGTTGTGGTTAAGGACTTAAGATGGTAAAGACTACCCAAAAAAATAGTACGAAACAAAAGGAGTTTAGACAAGAAACAATTGTGACCATCACAGCATAGCGTGGACTGATGAGGTGCTGTTAATACATGTCACATGCTTACAGAAGCCACCCACAATTAGCAATTCTTTCCACATACTTTGTGTGCAATAGACTTTGCCACTGAACTCTTCAGTTCAAGTTAAAAAGATTTTAACCGACCACCAAATTTGTTTGAAAATAAACACCTAAAACAATTTGGCATGGAACGATGAACTATGAACCAAACCTAACCTACGATGACACAGTAATTGAAAATCCTCGAATGCAAATGTTGTGGCATGGCAAGGCGTAACCTAACAACAGAGGCACTGGCGCACTGCTCTATCCCACTATAAAAGTTCATCTAGGATCCATGTGCATGTAAAAATGTTGATCATTAATACATGCTTAAAGTATATAAATTGAAATGGGATTTTTCTTGCAGAATATTTTCATGTTATATAATTTTAATTTTTTAGTAATACATCATGATACAAAATCAGTCAAATGTTAAGTTAATAAAAGCCAAAACAGACTTATATTATGGGTTGAGGGAGTATTTGAAGGTAGATTGAAGTTATATTTCAGGACGGGTACATTAACTCGATGATGAAATACTTTCAGGAAACAACAGCAAAATTCTACCTTTCTTAAATTTGAGATGCTTCCATCAGATGACACAATAGGGGCCCTCTGCAAAGTTGAAAAAGGGAAAAGGAACAGATAAGAATGGAAGGGCTTTTTATATATGCACATGAAACCATAAAGGTAAAAAGGACAATTAAGGTAACCTGTGGTTTCCATCCCAGCTCATCAGGGCAACGGAAGGTAGCTTCATTTATAGCTTGATTCTCAAGGGCAAACCTTGTTGTGCCACTGTTGACTCCAAAATGGAGCTGAAAAAAAAATCCATAGAAGTAATTGGTTTCAATCAAAATAATAAAAGGTAAAGAGAAACAATTCTTTCCAACGCACAAATGTTAGACAAATAGAACCTTGACGGACCTTTAAAACTAGAATATAAAAGCGCTTCATATTTTCTTATCAAACAGTAAATTTGGCTGCAAAATAAGTTTTCACTATAGCATCCAATTACATTTAAGGGCAAATGAAACTTGTCTAATAATGTACAATTGAGTAATCTGTAAAGATGAGAACTGACCAGAATCACTTGCCCCTGATCATTCAATCCATACTCTTTGTCTACGATGGCTGATTCAAACACTTCATACAACGGACCAAGCCCACCCTGCCCAGCAGTCTCAAGAACAGTGCAACTTCCAAGTGTTAAACCTTTAGGCAACCCTCTCTTTTCCATAAATGACTCAAGATTGCGCACAATCTTCTCCGTCGGATTCTCAGCAACTCCATGGAACTTCTTAAATCCAGTAACGTGAACGGTAACGCCAGAAGGTCCTTCAGAACCCATCTATCCGGTTATGAAACAAAGTTGACCAAGGAAAATATGTAGTCCCACAATCTGCATAGAGATAGAGGAAGCATCAGATTATCAGTAAAAAGGCAAGCAGTTCCCTGAAAATTCAGCAATGCATAAGGAGTTAAGGACAATAAATAGAGCCTTAAAACCAGCTATGGGAGAATGTTGCTTTTAAACAAAAATGTACTGCTGATTGCTGACAGTGCCGACCTCCCAAGAATGAGATATCGACACATACAACATGCAAGTAGTACTACTTTTGAGCAGTTAGTAACGCTGACGATTTAGCAAATGTCATTGTCTAAAAATAAACAGGTGCTTTCGAGTAGTTGTTTAATTGTGTGATCAGCAGAACGCCGCGAAGCAGCAGAGCCACGTTTTTAGACCGTCTGAAACCGATTGAAGCAGAGACGTCGCCCTCAGCACTTAGCAGGAAAAGCAAAACTTGGGCAAGCAAACGATCAATCGCATCTACAGGATAATCAAACTCTTAATTAAATCAGTGTAAAAAAACACTAGCACGCAAGCAGTAGGTTCGAACAGGAACACCGATATAATAAAATTCTGAAAGGAAAGGCATGTCTGTCTTGTTACAGACAGCTCCCAAGTACAGAAAATCTATCTGAAGGAAAATGGTTCGCTAGTAAAGGAAAACAACCGAAACATGCGTTCTTCGGCGTTCTAGAATCTAACGACCTAACAAGATTTCTGTCGACAAATAAGCTGAGAAGTGATTAAAAGAATCATAAGCTATGAAATGACTTGCAGACATGACACGAGCATACAACGAATGTAGCACAATCAAAAGCACAGTAGACACAACAACACTAGCCAAATTCGTAGCAGGAGCAGCATCAAGAAGAAAGCCTTCATCGCGCAAGGTTAGGCGCTCGATTATTGTAGCAGCAGCCATGGAATCGCCACAGTAAGAACAACATCCCCCAAAAAAAAATCGGCACCTTTGTGCCTCAAAAAGTCAAAATCCCCTCATAGCCCCTCCAAATCGTTCCAGGAATCAACCAAACCGAGCAAGAACCCCTCGTCCCCCGGAGCTTGGCCCCCTGAGCTCTCTCACCTTGGCGCGGCAACCACGGCGACGGCGGAAGCAAAGCAAGCTCCTTTGCGCGCTCCAGCAGAAGAAGTGGATGGAACGGAAGAGAAGAGAAGACCGGAGAATCGAAAGCGAGGTGAGGTGAGGTGAGGTTAGCAACTGTCCATCCGACCCCCCCCCCCCCCCCCCCCCCCGCCCCCCCCTCTTAAAGACGCAATCTGAAATGGGATCGATCGCCGCGGCGAGGCGGCTTACCTCATCGGCCGAGAGAGACGATTAGGGGGGGGAGGTGGGCCCCGCTTGACAGCGACCCCGGGGCGTGGGCCCACCTGTAGGCGCCCCGAGCAGGTGCCTCGTGGCTCGCGAGGAGATAAGCCGGAGGGGAAGGGGAAGAGGAAACGGCTGCGCTGCGTTGCGTTGCGTCGCGAAACCAAAGTCTCTCACAAGTCTTTTTTATCTTTAACGTTTGCGGGGTTGCGCCGCGGCGCCTCCGGCTTTGGTATTTTGGTTTGGGATGGTTGGTTGGTTTTGTTGCAGGTTTTTGGGTGAAGTCTCTCTGGAACCGGATGCTCCTGCGGTTTCGGTCTCTCTGTTTTGGTGATGCACCGCCGCCGCGTCTTTCTCTCCTTCGAAGTGTTGTGCTGATAGAGGGCAAGTTTTGTTCCATTTCTCATGTTATAATGGTGAAAGATTTGTCCCTCATTATGTGTAGTAGATGGTGATATTATACTGAACCAATTAATCACATAGACACATATAGTAGTATTTCTTGTGAGATGGACGTATCTATTTGTAATGGATCTAACCAATTAAACTAATTCTTTTTTAAAAAAACTTTCATTGTAGAGCTAAATTAATTGATTGCAATGTAGAAAAGTTGCCATACATAGAAGCAAGTAAAAATAAAATAAAATGGTTATGGGTCCGTTGTACCCGAGAGGAATCCTTTAATTTGTTGTACTATACATGTAGTAGGTGTCACTGGTATGTGGGCCCGGAGCATGTGAGACCCACATATCAGTTACACCTACTACAGGTACAGTAAAGTAGAGGATTTGCATCCGTGGTACCCCTTTTATCGTGGCGTGTATTAGATGCCAACTATTAGAGACTATATATGAAGCAATTGTTTCTATCGGTATCCAGGTATGCGTTTCATCCTTATTTTTATGGAGTAACATCATATTAGGACTATATATGAAGAGACAATTTCTACCGGTATCTAGGTATGCGTTACGTCCTTATTTTTATGGAGTAATGTTATATTAGGGACTATATATGAAGAGGTTGTTTCTACCGGTATCCAGGTATGCGTTTGGTCCTTAATTTTATGGAGTATCGTTATATTATGAACTATATACGAAGAGACCGTCTCTACCGATATCCGGTATGCGTTTCTTCCTTAATTTTATGAAGTAACAATAGCGTTGTTTAGAGTTTAGACATATTAGGGAGCTCTCATGTTCATCTCTTTTAAAAATTTCCCTAAGTCATGAGAATAATCAAGGATGTTGTCCCATTTCTCGGTTCTTTTAAATTGGATGATTAACGTAGGAAAATTGGAGGATTCTACTTATATGGAAACATTCGTATGAAAACTTTTTTTTAAAAAAAATAAAGGATTGAATATTATTTTCTCCTTTATAATTTCTATGGAATGGATAATTCTACGATAGTTTTGGCGGAAGACAATCAAGAGGTCATAGCTGATGTTTTTAATCATTTGTCTCTTACAATCCTATGTTTTTACTGCATTGCAATCAAACATCTCTTTTCAAGTTTTTCTATAATTCAATTCTCGTAGGAATTGAGAATCCATGTCACTTGATTCCTATTTTTTTTCTACTCTTGTGTGTTTGAGTTTTCTATGTTTCAAAGGAGGCCTTAACACTGATCTTTCCTGCCAATGCTTTACAAAAGAGCTGGTGTTGTTTAATGTGGGTAGCAAGCAACCCAACCTGATTGTGATGCAGGGTTTACAACACCAGTGGAAACTAGTCTGGATTTCACGGATTTTTTGGACTGAGTAAAAAAACACAAACCAATATTTTTTTGTCAAGTTAAAAAAAATCAAACTGAATTTTAATTTTTTACAAGAATTGCAAATTTCATTAATTTTTGTCGGTTTATCAATGGATTCTGTGAAATCCAAAGATAATGCTTGTGAGTGGTTTTAGATTTGGTGTCGGCATAATGAACTTGGTCTTGGTCTTGGCCTACTATGAATTATGCCAAAATTTGAATTGCACGATAAAGAAAAATGAATGGTTTAATAGACTTTTGGTTCTAGACCTTGGGCCATATTCCAGATAGGCCGAGGCTTGCGTCTGCCCCTAAGGGCATGTACAATGGTCTTTATTAGCGGTCTCTCTTTATTGTCATGCAAGCATATTTGGTGACGTGGAAGAGAGAGGAAGAAGGAAAGAGAAAGATGGTTGCTACGTATGACAACAGTGTAGAGTCGACTCTTAGCATTTATTAGGAAATTTTTTGTTGCATTGAGTCTAATAAAGGAAAGGCAAAATTTACTGCAGGACATTCAAAAAACGTGTAATTAGCTAGGAGACATCGTAAGAATGCGTTTATACTGTAGGGCACCGCAAAAAACTGGTAATTAGCTACTAGACACCCGCAGGATTATTTTATTATATTTCGAAGAATTGGAGAGAGAAATGGGGCTTTTAACTATTTGCCACTTTTAGATTTGGCAAATAACTATTTGCCATCCCTATCTCAATGACATGTGGGTCCACATGTATCTATGACATGTGGGTCCAGTGGTAAAAAGTTAATTAACACATCTAAATGTAGCAAATGGTTAAATATCTCGAGAGAAATAGCTGTGTAAGTACGGTTCTACCCTTTGATTTTTTTTTTCATTTTCTTTTTTCTTCCTTATCCTTCTCTCTTTCTCTCACTGCTCTCAACCGGTCCGCCTCCTTCAACCTCACCGCCGCTTCGCCCGTCATCGCAGCACTCGCCCGACACCGCCGCTCCACCCACAGCGCGAGCAGCGTGCTCAGTATGTACACCAGTAGCCTCCCCGCCGGCCGTGGCGCCGACCGGTAGTCCACCCCGCCGTCCTGCATCAACCCCAACAAGAACCCTTCATCGTGCGGCACCCTCCTTGTGTAGCACGGCCACCTCGCCGCCGAGGCGCTTCTGCGGGGCTCGCCCGCGCCGGCGTCGGTGTCCTCGCCGCAGCCCCCGTCGTCCGTGGCCCTGCGGAAGTAGATGCGGCGGGAGTCCTCCTCGAACGCGAAGGCGGTGACGGCGCCCGCGTGGAGGCCAGTCAAGAGGTCCGAGTAAGCCACTTCCTTGGCAGCGTTCTTGGGCAGCACGAGGCGAGCAGCGAGGAGGAGGAACGCCAGGACGATGGGCGCCACCCACCGCCCTTCCGAGTAGTCTCATCTAGCCTCCGCCCCTCTTCCTGCCATTGATGGATGCTTACCTAATTCGCCGGAAGTGACGACGGACCAGAACGCGGCGTTCCACGGCGCGTTGACAGGGTAAAACCACTAAACCAGAGGAGGTTGAAGAGAAACAAGCTGAGCACGGCGCAAACGAGCCAAGCGGAGACGACTCTACTGAGGAAGCTGCAAAGGTTGCTGCTGCTGGTGGTGGTGGTGGTCGCCGGAGTTGGACACGACAGTCGGGTGGCGCCATGGCCCGTGACGCGGTGGCTCGCGAGCGGCGCCGCGGCCATAGCTAGCGCGTACGACGAGGACGACGACGTCGTACGACGTCGAACAGGTGGGAGTGGTGACTTCAGATAGTTTGTACATGTAGAGAGGAGATGGATGGAGTGTAACCGGGAAAGCACATCATTATTGCTTAATCGAACTTTAAGGGGATTAACATCTGGAGTAGAGAGGAAGTGATTAATCTGGCTAATTGAAGTACAGTAAATATTTCGAGTGGCCAAAGTGTCCCTAATGTTTGTTTCAAATCTAATCCACTGGTTTGTGTGAAGCAATAATCATATCATAATCTAGACAAAATTTGCTATGGGACATTCAAATTAAGTTTGTGGCATTTACAATGTTGACCAAGGGCAAAATTGTCTTTAATAAGTGTTTCTCTCTCCAATTTCTTCGGAAATAATAAAATAAGACAGCGAGTGTCTGATAGCTAATTACCAGTTTTTTGTGGTGTCCGACAGCAAATTCGTGTTCTTACGATGTCTACCAGCTAATTACACGTTTTTTGAGTGTCCAGTGGCAAATTTTGCCTAAAGGAAAGATGACTAGTAATAAAGTATTTTGGTACATTAATGGTTAGAGACTGTACTGGCTTAACTATTGTAACGTGATAGCCTCTAATTAACGTAGAGATCATACCGGTCTCTACCTTTGTACTTGCCCTAATGACATGTATCATTGTTTTCTGTCCTTAACATAAGATACATTTTTCTCCGTCCTTGACTACACAAGGTACATGTAGTACTAGTAGGATCAGCATCTTGTAGCGTCTAGTGAGCCTGTGTTGTCCATGTCTATTTTGACAATTGACAATTCATTTAACAATGAAATCACGTTCGGGTTCTATGTGTAGGGATTATAGCCATAAAAGAAGAAAAAGAAAGAACTAAATCAACATAACATGTCATGTTATTGTACAACAATTTGCCCTCGTATTTTAAAATTTAATTAAGTGTTCCTTTCAAACGCAGGATTCCGAAAACACGGGGGCAGATAAATCACAAGAATAAAGATATCATGCCACAATGAATCGTACAAGAAATATAAATTCTTAGGATTTTAAAAAAAATTTATTTAGTAGCACCTTAGGAAAAGCAACGAAATTTTGAGTCAAGAGAAAACATGAAGTCTACCCTCATGTTAATTTGCTTCCAAAATTCCTATAAAATAAGCAATTGCATGCATAGTGATTTCGAAGGATTTTGGAAGAGTCATTCCTATGTTCTAAAAGACCATGCAGGAAAATTTTCCGATGGATTTGAATCCTTCAAAATTCCTTCACTCTTCCTTTGTTTCAAAATAGCCCTAAATGGGAATTCAGACAAATAGCTTATATATATTTCTCAAGGCTCCCAGACTAATGGTTAAAAGTTTGTGCTGATTGCTTCTGAGGATTGTCCGGCCCGGTGAACCCAGGCGAGTTCATCGCCTCGCCCTGGTCGGGTTGCAAGTGAATTGACATGAGCTGCTTCCATAGACGCACATATCCTAGTTATCTAGTACTCCTGTGGTGATTGGTGAACTGTTACATCCATATTTAACACAACAATAATGTCCTGTTAGAGACCCCTATCATTATTTATTTTTTTTAAAACAACTTGCACAAGATAGTGCGACGTTTCTACTGATAGAGCAGAAAAAAAAATAAGTCTATAATGCTGGGAGACTATAGTCAGAAAAAGGAAAAATTACAGCCACACCATGCGTATACGTCTGATCCTACTGCTAAAAACAAAACAAGCACACAACACCCCTAAGAAATGGGTCTTCTAAACAACACCTCTAACAAGAAAAACGACGTGGTTTTCCCCTGAAGGCCCCATTAGGAGAGGAGGAAAACACAGCAACGCTCCAAAGGGAGAACAGCGCCCACAAGTATGGCCGTTTCGCCCATAGTTCCTACTCTCCTGGGCCAAAGTACGTGTCAGATTCAGCAGCCTATCATTATTTAAAGTTTGTTGGATTGTCCAGGTTTTCCTCTCCAAGAGCTTGTTTGTATGGGCCTCATCCTATCCTACCCCATCCACATGGATAATCCAGGATTAAGCCATATCCAAATACATGGATGGACCAGCATTAGGGCCCATTCAAACAAGCCTGAGCGGTTTGCCATTCTAACTTCACCTGCAACAATCTTCAGACAAGCCCGTTTCCCATTCCTCCTACACGATATATGTACAGCAAGCATCTCCATCTTTGACCAGCAAAGACTGTAGATTTGTAGTCAGCCATCACAAGCAGAAGCAGTATTTCACTGAACATAGCTACAGCTACACGAGTACACATGCATATGGAGATGCAAGCAGATCGATCAGGCCACGAATTTCAGGCAGCGGGTATCGTTGTGAATGACCTGGCAGCGGCACGAGCAGAACCTCGTCCCGCACCTGACGCACGTGTAGTTCGCCGTGCTGCCGCAGACCGAGCAGTAATGGCGCCGGGACGAGGTGCTCGGGGGACCGACGGCGGCCCTGGAATACGTTGGGACATGGGGAGGCAGCGACTCCAGGTTTGCCTGTCGAACACACAGTTCAGGAGTAAGAGATCTCTTACTTTAGTCATACTACTGACGCGACCAGCACACCGTGGATGAGAAATTTGCAGAAACAAAAAGATTATTAATCTTCATCGAGGATATGAGCTATAACGAGCTGTTCCGTGTACCTCCTGTAACACGTCCATGAAAGATCTCGCCGCCTTCTTCTCCAATGCCTTCCCTTGCCTTGTCTTGCGCTTCATATTCTTTGACTGCTTCCTCTGCATGAGAACTGTATAAAGGCAGATGACAAGAGAAAAGAAGATTACCACATTAACACTAGATCAATACATTATCAACTTTTTTTTGGGAAACTTAAGCTCTCTAGACAACAGTGCATTCTAATTGCACACACAAACACAGTCCAAACGGCTTAACACTTCTGCAACCTTCCAATTTGTCAATATTATCCTAAAGGAAAATGAGTGCATTGTTTGACGAAATGGTCAAACCTAGACTGCTATAGGCTACATGAGACCACAAAAAGTGAATCCTTGACCAAAACCAAAAAAATGGTGGGAATATTATAGAAGCACCTGCGAAAGACTAAGATGTTTTAGCGCTAGGGCTAAAAAGTTGTGCTGTAATAGCTTGCCTTTGCTAAATCTCAAACTTTTCCATTGTTTTGCATTTCTGTGAGACAGAATCATGTTTGAAATGAATCATTTTCCATTCAAACAGTGTAGAGTTGATTGGCTATCCAATATTTGCACATAAGAAGCCTATGGACTTCTATATATTTTTATCATTGAGTTGTACAGCCCCATCGTTTGGCCTAAACAGCCAAAGAATAAGCCAAAATTTGAATTTTTGAACTTGATTTTGAAGTTGATTTTGGAATGCTTTTAACGTAATTTTTGTTAATGTTGGCTTTTAAGTCGCTACGAACAAATCTACAAAAGTTTTACTTATAAATTAATTTTAATTTTCTAATAAGCCAAATAAGCCATTTTGGGTAAAATGGCAACCGATGGGAGCCGTAGCTTATTATAGAACTTATTTTATTCTGTAATCTATCGAGTTAAATGATCTTTTTTCATACTTGGTCAAAATGGTGCTTATTTTTTGGTATGTGATTCTTTCCCAAATTTTATCACTCTAATGTTGTTATACTTATATCCAATTTTTAAGCTTTAAGAGTAACTGCAGCTGTAGTCATTTGAAGCTTTATGTAACACCGAACTTTCTTATTAAAAATTTTTAAAACAATAAAATATCCATGTATGGTAGCTTTTCTGACAATTAAGACAGTTGCTAATCGCCTAATCTGCAATAATTTTTTTAGGACTTCACTACAAAGGCAGGAAAGAATGACTACAGATGCTCACACCACATTACCTCACCTAGAATTTGTCTTAAGTAATAGAGATGAACAAATTACTTTCAAAAGACTGCTATACGAAATATCAGCTAGATCTCATTCATTAATTTGTTTGCAATAAACAAAAGAGATAATTAGATAATTAATTTGTTTGCAATAAACAAAAGAGATAATGATGGTTGTTTCTGCAATATTAGTACTTGAAGGAGCAATGCCACCTTATCGCCATTTTATGTTCAAGTATTATGTAAGATTAACCGATTCAGCTGAAAGTTGTTAACAATATGTATCTAGACATTGTATTGACTAATCATTCTCACATTGTGATGACAGATAATGTCTTCAAGATCAATATGACATTCATAGGTTCCCTGAAATAACCAAAAAAATGTAACTGTTTTACATGAAAATAAGGACATGAGAAAGGAACTGACCATGGTCTTCCTCATCTGCAGATCCATATTCATCATCATCGTTAAGATCTACGACCTCAGGGCCAGCATTATCACTCTCAAGCGCTTCAAGACGAGCTAGTGCAGCCTACATGCCATCACATAAATGTCGACAGAAATTAGAGAACTAAATAACTGAGAATCAGCAAATTTCAAATATCCATGGATAAACAAGAAGGCAAAATTCTTTTGTACTGAAAACTCTGAATCCTCAACAGAAGACGAGTAAAAATGAAATTAAGAGTACATGGAAAGAATTAAAGCTCTATATCCTGTAGAGTTCCTTCTTTGACAAAGGGTCATAAGCAAAACATTAGTGCTGGTATAATTAAGGCAGAGCATATTCGCCACATATATGAGCAGTAGAAATTCTACACAAAACTCTTCATGTAAACATCTGCAGAGGTCATTTACCAAACCTACCAGTCAAGATGGCCCAATGCCTTCAATTGCTCTATTTTAACACATAAACAAAATCTGCAATGTGTGGCCCTTAACATTGGAGCAATAATCAAGCGAAGTCTGGAGCAGGCGTTTGTTATCTTTGAAGGTTCAGTACACAAGCCCACTTTGCAACTATAATTCACAACAATAATCAAGTGTATTTGGAGGGATTTCACAAAAAAGAAAAATAATATGGAGAAATTAGCGGTGGCCACTGGCCTGGATATAATTAACACGTCTCTACCTCTCTAAAAAAAGTCCATTACAAGCTTTCATTGCAATAAGAGAACCACAATGTTCAGAGAACGCCCCAATAAAGAGTTGACACAAAACCACAGAGGTACATTTCAAACTGTACAAACTAATTCCTTTTCTTCTCTTAATCTCTATCTAATATTGGTACCACACCTTCTGGACGGCCGTGAGAAGTTACAAGACAAGTCGACTACTGAAGTGCTAAATCAAGAGATAGTATTGAATACAGCAAGATATAGAATGAAATGGCTGTAATAGTATCTTTGGATTCCAAAGTCGACTAAATCAAGTGCAAGTACGGAAGAGAAAAACGAGGGCAAGAGCTTTAATCCGGAGATAATTACTACTACTAAGCAGCTGTTAATGCCGGAAGCGAAGCGAAGCTCAGACAGCAAATCGAGCTTGTCGAATCGAAGGAAGGAGGGGGAGGAAGAAAGCAAGGCATCGACCGGACCGGAACGAACCTGCGCGCGGTTGTCGGAGCTGGCGAGCGCGGAGGCCATGCGCGTGGCCATCCGCCGAGTCCGCGCGCTGGTGCGGCGGAACGGCCCCACGTTCTCCTCCTCCTCCCCCTCCATCCCGGCAACGGCGAGCGAAGAGCGGCGGCGGCGGCGGCGGCGGATGGCGAGAGAGGTGGAGATCCTCGAGCGGAGAGGCCGTGGGGAGCTTCGCGTGCGTACTTGGGCTGGTCTGCTGCTTCGGCCCATTAACTAACCGCCCGCTCATGTGAAGCGATTGGGCTGGTCTGCTGCTTCGGCCCGGCCCATCAACCAGTCCAAGACGACGACGAAACAAACTGTTTCGATCTCCATAAATCTCGCATCGCAACTACCTGCGCTGCACACAAGATCGTGACTTCGTGAGTCGTGACCGTCGTCTCCACACCAATGGACAACGCGGCGGCGCCGCCGTCATCTGGAGCGGCGGGGAAGGAGATGGCCACGGCGGGGGCGCTACCGGACGACCTGCTCGACGAGATCCTCCTCCGCCTGCCGGCGCGTTCCATCCTCCGGTGCCGCGCCGTCTGCAAGGCTTGGCGCTCCCGCACCTCCCACCCCTACTTCCTCCGAGCCCACGCCGCCCGTTCCAGGATAATCGCCGCCGCCGTGGTGTACACTGCTGCATTTTCCCTCGCCCAATTCCGCACCACCGTCAGCATCAGACCTCTCAGCGACAGCGACGGCGACAACGACGGCGACAGCTCGGGGGCGGCTGATCCTCCCCGCGTCGTGTCGTCGTCGTCGTCCGCAACAATGTGGTTCGTTACCTGTCCTTTTGTCCTCGGCTCCTGGGACGGCGTCGTGTGCCTGGTGCCCCGTCCTAGCGCCAGCTTCGTTCGCCCTGGCATCGACCGATACGCAGTGGCGTAGCCAGGAATTTTTCGCTGGGTAGTCCTACTCATAAATACATATCACATAGCTAAATTTTCAAACGTCGTAAATCCCATATACGAGTACAAATTTAATGAAAAAGTAATAGAAAATGTAACAATATTGTCTTATATTGTCAATATTTGACTAATTTAACAAGCAAGCTCACACGTGCAAATATTACAACATAAATATTGCAAATATAAAAGATCTTGGGCACAAATAGAAAATCACAACGCCAATATCTTAGCCATCAAAGTTTTTAGTATTATGTCTTCTTTACTAACTTAATTCATAAAAGATATCTCACTTGATATATGTGACAAATCAATGATTCAATAAATCATATATTGTTTCTCGTCAACCCGCTCACCAAGGCCTGCACCACCGTGCTTGCGCCGGAAACACGCGGCATCGTCTTCTGCGGTTACGCCCACCCGACCACGTCGCGCTACCACCTCCTCCACGCCGACGACGCCTATCCCTACAACCATACGGCGGCGGCGGCGACCGTCCGGATCCTGCGAGTCGGGGACGACAACAACGCGTGCCGCAGGATCGTCATCCGCCACCCAGCTGGCGTGGAGTCGAGGAACTACATTCGATTCGGCGGCGCTCCACCCGTCATCCTCCACGGCTGCCTGCACTGGCTGGTCGACTCGTTGTCGGCACGGCCTCTCCTGTCGGTGTTCGACATGGAACGGGAGGAGTTCCGGCTGATGGACGCCCCCGAACAATGGGCTCGCCACGCCAACCCGCTGGACATTAAGAGCGTGCAGATCGCTCGGCGCTCCGGCAAGCTGTGCGCGTTCGTCAACGAGCCGAGCGCCTGCGCGTTGGGGATGTGGACGCTCGAGGACTACTCCGACCCGAGCAGCTGGCGGCTGGAGCGAGGATCGACTACTCGCGCCACGGCGCCGGGCAGCCGGAACGTCGCGCGCACGTTCCGCAACAAGTTCTCGGCGGCCACCACCGCGGTGGAGGTGCTACCCGATGGCGTCGACGGCGGTGGCGACGGCGAGGAGGAGATCATGTTCCAGTTCTTCAACCAGTTCGACATGAGGGAGGCTGTGTACAACGTTGGGCACGGTGCGTGGCGGTGGCGTAGGATTTTGTCACCGAGGCGCGTGATGACGCACAAGGAGTGCATGTTGCCGCGTGAGGTGAGCTTCGGTGGGGCGGCGCATTTTGTGGAGGAGAGTGTCATCTGCGGCTACCGTTGCTTTTGTTTGAGGGATCGCCAATACATTTGCGAACGAATTTTTTCCTAAAAATTCAACATATGTAATTATAATACAATCATAACGTAATTGCGTCGTAACTTTCAAAAATCTCTCCATAACATGCTATTTCGGTGAAACGGAGGTCGTAGGAACAAATACTCTCACATATATGTGTGTGGAATGACTTTTTTTCCTTCTTCACTTGTACAAATTTTGAAACAAATCTAACGGTTCAAAATTACGTGAAAGTTATATACAAGTTACATTGTAATTACATACAAGTTACAGTGTAATTACGCTACGATTGTACTATATTATATCTGTTAAATTTTTAGGAGTAAATTTGCGATAAATATATAGCAAAATTGTTTGCTTGTGGTAGTATAGCAGTAGCTGGGTTTGGGGCTTTGGGCTTCCTTGTTTTAAGCCTGGTTCTAAGATGTGCTTGATTATTGTTTAGGTTTGGTAGAGAATGAGATTAAGAGTACATGGAAAGTATTACCGATCTATTTCCTTCTTTGACAAAGGGTCGTAATTAAATAAGGTTTACTTAAAAAATCTAAACGACGGAGAGAGTATAACATTTTATACGAACGGTGCAAACGAAAATCAATGACTTGGATGTACAATATTTATATAACCAAATATAATTGCAGCTTTAGCGCGGAATACGGGCATGCTAATATCATATGTTAGATTGCCAAAATATATATAGCATGATTTGCACTAGTCCCTCCAGGCTGATAATACTTACTCTCTCCATCTACTTTTGATAGTAATATTTTATCTTGGCACATAGAACAAGGATAAAAGTAATTCTAATTATCATCCATTTAAACATACTACTCCCTCCGGTATCAAATATATTGATGTTTGAGGGTTGTGCCCTTTGAATGCAAATTATTGACGTTTTGGTATTTGATTGTCACTTTGGACTGCTATACCCTTGCATGCATGCAACGCTTGTCTTCAGTAGCTCATCAACAGCACATTAACTCCAGCTTTGAAAAAAGGCCATAGCCACGCGCATGGGAGTTTTTGATAAAAGAACTACACGAAAGTTTTTAATAGGGGTAAAACAGGAAATAGGTAACCTAATTAATCACTTCTTGGTAAATGAGATCATGTCCAAAACGTCAATAGAATCGAAATCGGAGGGAGTACTAGTCATTCCTAGTAAACAAATGATTCATTAATGTTTATATTTCTCAATGCCTATGTAGCCAATCTTGTGTAGAAGAATAGAAAGTCATGCATTAAATCCAAAAAAAGTTATTAAGATGATAGGTTGTTGAATTGAAATATGTCTATTAAAAATACATTTTTTAGATTTGAAAATATGACTATCAAAAGTAGATGGAGGGAGTATCGTTTTGGACAAATATAAGGTTAAACATTAGAATCTTTGATTATGAATCATTTTTAAAATATTTGTCTTTCAAATATGGTGACTATATGTATAGTTTAGTCTTAAAAAGTGCTTTAATAAGATCATATATTTGTTAACACTTTTATACATATTATAATGTAAAATAATGGCCAAAGTTGTTTTTTTGGAGACCATGCACTTGTCTAAAATGACAAGTATTATCAATCCGAAGAGAATATTAGATTAGCACGAGTGTATTACTATTTTTTAAACTAGATGGTACCCCGCGCATTGCTGCGGGATACATGAATAAAGTACAAAAATGGCACGCTTGGCAGGGTCTGAAATAAAAAAGATACAGTAATCAAGTAGCTATGGGTGATTGCTTCTTGGTGAACGAATTAGGCTGGATGCAGCTGAGTAGACCCACACTGTTCATGAATTATCGATCATCACGTCAATGAAATTGGATGACAGTTCAAATAGAAAAAAGAAAAGCTATAGTTTGCAAGGTAACACACTTGCAAATTGCAGAAAATCTCCAGGTTAATCAATACAACAACGGTGTTAAAATATAATGAAAAATCAATCTACGTTGACATAACTTTTGAGTTGTCACGGTACTTACATTACCTCGCCAACATGAGTGGCAAGTATTCCAAAAGTTTGCACAGCAACCGTGATTCTACGGTGTTGCTAGCTGGACTTTAGGTGCATATAGTGGGGATTGAGTACATAGTATCTGTGTAGCAAGTAGCAACCAAATGAAAAAGAACTAATGAAAAGAACAGGAAGTGATACTGCATATCTGAGTAGAAATAAGAAAGAACATGGGCCACCTTTTATTTGTAGAAGTGTCAGCAAGTAGTGATACAGACCCAAGGATCGATCTAGGCCGGCGTATGCGAGAGACATCAACCACCTCTCTCGTTATCTCGCTAGCTACCAATTACATTGTATTTTGATCTATCTTACCTGGTGCCATGCATATCTCATAGAAGAACTTCTAAAACGCATAAACGAAACATGACAAACGAAGACTATTCCCTTCAGGTGAGTTATATATGGGCACAACTTGATAGTGGAGATTGGAGAGATTGCTAAACTGTATGGCTCCTCAACAGCTATGCTGGTCATAATATGGACGCCATTTAATCCATTTTACAGAGAGCAAACGTCAGCACAAATGCTCAATTGAGGAGAGGCCGCCATCTCGTTTTCCTTGTGATCAAGGCAGCAGCAAAATGGGTTGAATTTGATGGGTCTCAGCATTGGTGCGTGCATGTTGGATGGGGATGCAGTAATGGTATGCGGCAATTGGTTGTTTACCAATGAAAAGAGTGGTGGAAATCTTGTTGTGGGACGTTGATAGGTGGACTTATCCTCTCCTTCACAATCGCAACCACTTCCTCACATGTACAGATCTATCCCCCCCTCCATCCGGCAGGCCTCCCTCTCCTCTCCTCCCCCTCCTCCCCTTCCTCCTCGCCTCCCCTCTCCTACCCCCCTCCCTTCCCATCCGGCAGGCGGCCGGCGCCTAGCGGGGCCATGCCCGGCGACGGCCGTGCTGGGCGGCGGGCATACGGCCTCCTCTCCTTCCTCCTCCCCTCCCCTCTCATCCCCCTCCTCTCTTCCCATCCAGCAGGCGGCCGGCGGGGCCACAGGCGGCGACCATGCCCGGCGGCAGCGGGCAGGCGGCTGGCGTTTTCTCTTTTTTTTTTTTTGATAATTTGTGATTCACTGATATGTATATTTTTGTGATTCATTTTATGGATCTAAGATGTATAATCTGTATGTATTTAATTTGTGTGTAATTTCTTTTAGGATTTGTGATGTATTTGATTTGTGTATATAAGTAACTTTAAGATTTGTGATGTGGATTTGTAATGTTACTTTGATTTGGGGATTTGGGATTTGATTTGGGGATATGCATGGCACTCGATTCGGAAGAAAAAAAAAAAAGAAAAGGGGACCATATAGACTACCATTATTCTCTCTTTATTAAAGATCACTCTCTTTAGTCCTGGTTGGTAATGATGCATCTTTAGTCTCGGTTATTTCAACCGGGACTAAAGATATCCATCTTTAATCCTGGATTTGTCGTCCCGGTTGTATAACAACATACGGTTGCCAACCGGTGGTAAAGATGGGTTGTGCAGCAGTCTTCGTCTGACTGTCCAACCGCGCCGACGTCAACCACGAAGTCTGAACGATAACAAGAAACATAAATCAACCAATAATCTATTATCCTATAAAAACCAAAAGGTGCTGACGACAATAGATAGTAAAATTGGCAATGACCAAGGGCTGGAACGTAGGGGTGTAGCTGCCGCTCAGCTCCTCTTTCACATACAGTGCAGTGCAGAACAGTAGATGATCGTTGATTCGTCAGGGTGTCAGCACCAGTTAATATGTTTCTGACGGATGTCAACCAATTGGTGCCTAAAGATCAAATTAATCATTCCAAACCAATCCCAAAGGAAAGCACCCATTATTAATTTAGAATGGAGTTCCTTCTTAGTTGTGTTTGTATGAAATAATTTAGAAGTATTCAAGTTTACTTTGGTTTAGTTGTCCTAAGTCAAATCTATTTAAGTTTGACCAAGTTTATAGAAAAATATATCAACATCTAAAATATCAAATTAGTTTTATTAAATCGATCATTGAATATATTTGTTTTTTGTTTTAGATTTTGATATTATAAATTTAGCCAGACTTAAACGATGGTTTGACTTAATACAAATCTACTCCCTCAATTCTTAAAAAAAGGTAACTTAGAATGGGATATGACTCCTCCTAGTACAATAAATCCGGATGAAGATTTGTTTAGATTCGTTATACTAGGAGGGGTCGCATCCGCTGCTAGGTTGCTTTTCTTTTTTTTACTGAGGGAGTAAGTAAGAACAAATTAAAGAAGTGAAACTAGTATGCTCGCAGGACGATATTTGTGTATAGCTATTCACTATAGTTAACAATCATGACTATTGTTGGCTTATCCACAAGGGGAAACTTTGACTACTGCAAAAATCCTACAGGGACCGTTGGCCGTTTTCCACCTCCACGAAATCTTAACTAATTAAAATATATATTAATTAAAATATTAGTAACTTTCCTTTCGTCATACAGTTTTCGTCCGTAAGTTTGATTGAGCGGCGCCCTTGATCCCCCACGCGCAATGTGTTCATCGCGTACGCCGGTCAAAGCAAAAACAAAAAAAAAAAGAAGATCAACCTCAGAAGAAAAAAAACGCCGGTCTAAAAAGGCAACTTTATGGTATAAGACTAATTGCATCCGAGGAGAAAATAAAGAGAAATCGACTTTATGGTATAAGACCAATTGCATCTGAGCAGAAAATGAAGAGAAATCAAGTCGGAGAAGAACAAAAATCAAATATACAATCGATCCGGCAGAGGGGGAAATTGTTGTCATCTTTAGCTGGGGTAGAGGCCGACAGGCAGTGGCTGCGCTCGATCCGTGTCACCAGCGCCCAATCTAGGCTTGAGGAGGGGCCTCGATGAACTCTCACCCAGATCCGCGCTGGCACCATCGAGCTCGCCGTTCGATGAGAGTGGGCACCAGCTAGGGGAGTAGGAGAGGACGGACCCCAACGAGCTCTTGCGAGGAGGAGGGGCAGTGGTGGTGGAGGCAGATGGAGAGGCGAGCGCCGACGCTGACCCCTAGACGCGGCCACCAAGGAACTCCCCACCAACTACTCGAGCCATGTGTCTGCTGAGGGATCGATCCGGTCACTGCCGCTTGGGGAGCGAGGTCGCTGAAGACGGGGAAAATGGAAGGGATGGTGACAGACAGCTCATCCACAGCACAGCTACACAGGTGCCTGATGCACATGTGCCTCTGAACACGACCATTCCGCTCTGCCAGCCGCGTGCTCGCCGCCGCGCTGCTTCGGATGCGCGTTCGCCCGCCGCCGCCACCCCACTCCACTTTGCTGGTCGCCGCCCACCTACTCCGCCCGCTCGTCGCAGCCCGCTGTCGCTCCCCTCTGTGGCAAAGAGAAGAACAAAAAGAGAAGAGAGGAAAGAAACGATAAGAAAGAGAAAAAGAAGATACGTGGGTCCCATATTTTTTCCCTTCTCACTTACATGTGGGCCCCATTACTTTTTTAGTTTTTATTTTGTTGACTAGGATGCCACGTCAGCAAAACCATCCATATATACTGCTATGGGTCCTCCTTTGAATGGTTTGAGTAAGTTTAGGGGTGTACATTTCTGGTTTTGTGGACCTTAAAAAATCTCGCTGTTAAGTTGAGGGACCTCAGGTGAACTTATTCCATCTAGCAAGTAGTAGTACGGAGTAGAACTGCGCGTACAATACGAGATGGGACAGATTGTAACCTGCGCTTCGCGTAACCAACCAGCCCAAAACTACCTAGGGGTATTATTTGCACCGGTTTTGATAGTTGAAGGAGTCAATATACCCGGTTTTATGGTTAGAGGATATGAATCATACTCGGACAATAGTTGAAGGAATCAAAGTATACTCGGGCGATAGTTGAAGGAATCATACTCGGGCTAACTCGCGTAACCAACCAGCCCAAGACTCCTCCCTACGCCGGCCCAGAAGGCCGTGGCCCAGCTCTCTGCCAGCTCATGTGAAGCAATTGGGCTGGTCTGCTGGCTCGGTTCGGCCCATCAATCAGACCAAGACGACGACGAAGCAACTGTTTCGATCTCCATAAATCTCGCAACTATTACCTGCATGCGCACAAGATCGTGAGCGTCTCCACATATGGACAACGCGGCGCCGCCGCCGTCATCTGGAGCGGCGGGGAAGGAGATGGCCACGGCGGAGGCGCTACCGGACGACCTGCTCGACGAGATCCTCCTCCGCCTGCCGGCGCGTTCCATCCTCCGGTGCCGCGCCGTCTGCAAGGCTTGGCGCTCCCGCACCTCCCAGCCCTACTTCCTCCGAGCCCACGCCGCCCGTTCCCGGATAATCGCCGCCGCCGTGGTGGACACTACTGTAATTCCCGACGGCGAAGTCTGCACCACCATCAGCATCAGACCTCTCGGCGACGGCGACGGCTCGGGGGGGGGGGGGGCATGTCATCGTCGTCATCATCGTTCGCCTCGGTGCGGTTCGATTCCCGGCCATTTGTCCTCGGCTCCTGGGACGGCGTCGTGTGCCTAGTGCCCGGTGCTACTGCCGGTGTCGTTCGCCCTCGCAGTCGCATCGACCGATACGTGCTCGTCAATCCGCTCACCAAGGCCTGCACCAGCGCGCCGCCGCCGGCAACCCGCGGCATCGTCTTCTGCGGTTACGCCCACCCGACCACGTCGCGCTACCACCTCCTCCACGCCGACGACGTCTATCCCTACCACCATACGGCGGCGGCGACCATCCGGATTCTGCAAGTCGGGGACAACAACGCGTGGCGCAAGATCGTCATCAGCCACCCAACTGGCGTGGAGTCGAGGAGCTGCATTCGGTTCCCCGGCGCTCCACCCGTCAGCCTCCACGGCTGCCTGCATTGGCTGGTCGCCTCCTCGTCGTCTGCGTCGGCGTCGGCACGGCCTCTCCTATCGGTGTTCGACATGGAACGGGAGGAGTTCCGGCTGATGGACGCCCCCGAACAATGGGCTTGCCACGCGAACCCGCCGTCGCACATGGTGAGTGTACAGATCGCTCGGTGCTCCGGCAAGTTGTGCGCGTTCGTCAACGAGCCGAGCGCCAGCGCGTTGGGGATGTGGATGCTCGAGGACTACTCCGACCCGAGCAGTTGGTGGCTGGAGCGGAGGATCGACTACTCACGCCACGGCGCTGGCAGCCTGAACGTCGCGCGCACGTTCCGCAACAAGTTCTCGGCGGCCACCACCGCGGTGGAGGTGCTACCGATGGTGTCAACGGCGGCGGCGGCGAGGAGGAGATCATGTTCCAGTTCTTCAACCAGTTCGACATGAGGGAGGCTGTGTACAACGTTGGGCGCGGGGAGTGGCGGTGGCGTAGGATTTTGCCACCGACGAGGCGCGTGATGACGCACAAGGAGTGCACCTTGTGCATGTTGCCGCGTGAGGTGAGCTTCGGTGGGGCGGCGCATTTTGTGGAGGAGAGTGTCATCTGCGGCTACCGTTGCTTTTGTTTGAGGGATCGCCAATACATTTGCGAACAAATTTTTTCCTAAAAATTCAACATATGTAATTATAATACAATCGTATCGTAATTGCGTCGTAACTTTCAAAAATCTCTCCATAATATGCTATTTCGGTGAAACGGAGGTCGTGGGAACAAATACTCTCACATATACGTGCGTGGAATGACTTTTTTTCCTTCTTCACTTGTACAAATTTTGAAACAAATCTAACGGTTCAAAATTACGTGAAAGTTATATACAAGTTACATTGTAATTACATACAAGTTACAGTGTAATTACGCTACGATTGTACTATATTACATCTGTCAAATTTTTAGGAGTAAATTTGCGATAAATATATAGCAAAATTGTTTGCTTGTGGTAGTATAGCAGTAGCTGGGTTTGGGGCTTTGGGCTTCCTTGTTTTAAGCCTTGTTTTACTTTAGCAGCTTGGCCGGTTACCCGGAATTCCCGATTATTCTATTTCCTGATGCTAGCAATGTATAGCGGTCAAATATGATTATTTTCTTCGCGAGACCTTTTACTTTTTTTTATCATGTGGGAGTTAGAATTAATTCCTGTTTACTTACTTTTATCCATGTGGGGGGGGGGGGGGGGAAGAGGCGTCTCTATTCAGCTACAAAGTTTATTTTGTATACTGCAGGTGGTTCCATTTTTTTCTTAATCGGAGTTCTAGGTATGGGCTTATACGGTTCCAACGAACCAAGATTAGATTTGGAAAGATTAATTAATCAATCATACCCTGCAACATTGGAAATACTATTTTATTTTGGCTTCCTTATTGCTTATGCTGTCAAATTGCCGATTATACCCCTACATACGTGGTTACCAGATACCCATGGGGAAGCGCATTACAGTACATGTATGCTTTTAGCGGGAATCCTATTAAAGATGGGAGCATACGGATTGATTCGGATCAATATGGAATTGTTACCTCATGCTCATTATCTATTTTCCCCTTGGTTAGTAATAATAGGAGCGATGCAAATAATCTATGCAGCTTCAACTTCTCTTGGCCAACACAATTTCAAAAAAAGAATAGCCTACTCCTCCGTCTCTCACATGGGTTTCATTATTATAGGAATTGGTTCCATAACCAACATTGGACTCAATGGAGCTATTTTACAAATATTATCCCATGGATTTATTGGGGCTACACTTTTTTTCTTAGCGGGAACGGCTTGTGATAGAATGCGCCTTGTTTATCTCGAAGAACTGGGAGGGGTTTCTATCCCAATGCCAAAAATTTTTACCATGTTTAGTAGCTTTTCAATGGCTTCTCTTGCCTTACTAGGAATGAGTGGTTTTGTTGCGGAATTAGTAGTATTTTTTGGACTAATTACTAGTCCAAAATTTCTGTTAATGCCAAAAATGCTAATTACTTTTGTAATGGCAATTGGAATGATATTAACTCCTATTTATTTATTATCTATGTTACGACAGATGTTCTATGGATACAAGCTATTTCATGTTCCAAACGAAAATTTTGAGGATTCCGGCCTGCGAGAACTCTTTCTTTTAATCTGTATCTTTTTACCAGTAATAGGAATCGGTATTCTTTTTCGAGACTGCCGCCACTCGGACTCGAACCGAGATGCTTGAGCACTGCTTCCTAAGAGCAGCGTGTCTACCAATTTCACCATGGCGGCTAAGTTGAAATAACAGGTTTATTAAAAGAATATTAAGTTATTTTCTCGCGAATCGTCGAGATTGGAAGATTCCATAGAATTTAGGACATTAGAATCTTCATTGAAATAGACTTCGTTTGGTAGTATCGTTGCGAATTTTTTAACAAAAAAATTCTTGCTTTGCCCAATAGAAACTTTGAAAGAGTTGGAACAATTTTTTCTCAGTTGCAATATAGAACTAATTTTTTTGTTAATTTAGGATAAGATAGGTAGAAGTTGTAAGTCTTATTGCAGGAATACTCTACTTTTCATAATAGAATCCCCTTTTTTTATTTATTATACGGATTCTATTACGAAAAGTTCATTGATAGGAAAAGAATATTTAGGTCACAGTATACCAAAAACCCTTCTTTTATATATCAGAGAGGTTTGTTCTAAGAATATTGTACCGAGGAATTCGACACATAAAAGTAAACTCATTAATTAATCCTAATTATTCCTAATTATTCATATTAAATAATTGGAATTTTTTGGGGATAGGTCAATTCATATTATCCCAAAACCCTATTATTTGTTTGTTTGTTGCCGAGAAAAACCCTTTGGTTTTGGATGCTCGCTGACGCCAGAAAATGATCTTGATTTTGCTAAAGAATAAGATTGTACTATGGAAAAATAAGTCTTTTTCTTCCAAAGATTTTTACGAATACGCTTTTTTGACATCGAAGTACGTTTTTTTGGAACTGCCATTCAAAAAGGAAATTACTTTTTTCTAGTTGTATGTGAAAGACATCTATTGCCGCAAATCAATCCATCTTTCTTCTTTTTCTTAGTATTTATACTTAGATACTAAAAGATATTGAAATTCTGAATTCTTTTTTACTTCATTTTGTCTAATGCGGATAAGACAAGAGTTTTTTAACATATTATATATTTTTTTTAGACTTTGTTTTAATAATATAGAATATATACAAAGGTTTTCTATTTAAATCAATTTATATTTCAAGTATACTCTCCATATACAGATATAAGGTATGGGGGCCTATCCCCCATATAAGACGGGAGGATAAAAGGAAGGGAAAATTCAATCAAATAGTTAATTAAAGTATTCCAGAATTGAATTCCAATCAATTTGAGTTACGAAACAAGGGAGCTGCTTCATTTTAATACAAAAAAATATTAAAGTAAAATGATTCAATCTTTTTTTTGTATTTTAATAAAAGTCCTTCTTTAGGTAATAACTAGGTAACGAAGTTATTTCATTAACTTTTTGACTTTAACCAACAAAACCTATTCTTATTTTTTGATTGTTTCAATGAGAAAATTTTTGAAAAATTAAGAATTCTAGTATTTTTTTTATTCCTTCAGAAATAGATAAGAATTAGTTTGGTGAATCGGAAACTTTTTTCAATTTTATAGAAAAATTGAAGTAAAATTTTCAAGTAAAAATTGCAATTTCTTTTCTTATGGAACATACATATCAATATGCATGGGTAATCCCTCTTCTCCCACTTCCAGTTATTATGTCAATGGGGTTTGGACTTTTTCTTGTTCCAACAGCAACAAAAAATCTTCGTCGCATATGGGCTTTTCCTAGTGTTTTACTTTTAAGTATAGCTATGGTATTCTCAGTTCACCTGTCTATTCAACAAATAAATGGAAGTTCTATCTATCAATATCTATGGTCTTGGACCGTCAATAATGATTTTTCCTTAGAATTTGGATACTTAATCGACCCGCTTACTTCTATTATGTTAATACTAATTACTACTGTAGGAATCCTGGTTCTTATTTATAGTGATGATTATATGTCTCACGATGAGAGATATTTGAGATTTTTTGTTTATATAAGTTTTTTCAATACTTCCATGTTGGGATTGGTTACTAGTTCCAATTTGATACAAATTTATTTTTTTTGGGAGCTTGTGGGAATGTGTTCCTATTTATTGATAGGCTTTTGGTTTACACGGCCAATTGCAGCGAGTGCTTGTCAAAAAGCTTTTGTAACTAATCGTGTAGGGGATTTTGGTCTGTTATTAGGAATTCTAGGTTTTTTTTGGATAACAGGTAGTTTAGAGTTTCGGGATTTGTTTAAAATAGCTAATAACTGGATTCCTAATAATGAGATTAACTCCTTGCTTACTATTTTGTGTGCTTTTTTATTATTCCTTGGTGCAGTTGCGAAATCGGCACAATTCCCTCTTCACGTATGGTTACCCGATGCTATGGAAGGACCCACCCCCATTTCAGCTCTTATACACGCAGCAACTATGGTTGCTGCGGGGATTTTTCTTATAGCTCGACTTCTTCCTCTTTTCATATCCCTACCTTTGATAATGAGTTTCATTTCTTTAATAGGTACACTAACACTTTTCTTAGGAGCCACTTTAGCTCTTGCTCAGAGAGATATTAAAAGAAGCTTAGCCTATTCTACAATGTCTCAATTGGGTTATATGATGTTAGCTCTAGGTATAGGTTCTTATCAAGCTGCTTTATTCCATTTGATCACTCATGCTTATTCGAAAGCTTTATTATTCTTGGGATCTGGATCTGTTATTCATTCAATGGAACCTCTTGTTGGATATTCACCAGATAAAAGTCAGAATATGGTTCTTATGGGTGGTTTAAGAAAATACATTCCAATTACAAGAACTTGTTTTTTATGGGGTACCCTTTCTCTTTGTGGTATTCTACCTCTTGCTTGCTTCTGGTCCAAAGATGAAATCCTTAGTAATAGTTGGTTATATTCACCCTTTTTTGGAATAATAGCTTCTTTTACTGCAGGATTAACTGCGTTTTATATGTTTCGGATATATTTACTTACTTTTGATGGGTATTTGCGTGTTCATTTTCAAAATTACAGTAGTACTAAAGAGGATTCGTTGTATTCAATATCGTTATGGGGAAAAAGGATATCTAAAGGAGTCAATAGAGATTTCGTTTTATCAACAGCGAAGAGTGGAGTTTCTTTTTTTTCACAAAATCTATCCAAAATTCATGGTAATACAGGAAATAGGATAGGGTCCTTTAGTACTTCATTGGGGACTAAAAACACTTTTGTCTATCCTCATGAACCAGGAAATACTATGCTATTTCCTCTTCTTATATTACTGCTTTGTACTTTGTTTATTGGATCTATAGGAATCCATTTTGATAATGAAATAGGGGAATTAACCATATTATCAAAGTGGCTAACTCCCTCAATCAACTTTTTCCAAGAAAGTTCTAATTCTTCCATAAATTCATATGAATTTATCACTAATGCAATTTCTTCTGTAAGTCTAGCTATTTTTGGTCTATTCATAGCATATATGTTTTATGGATCTGCTTACTCTTTTTTTCAGAATTTGGATTTAATAAATTCCTTTGTAAAAGGGGGTCCGAAAAAGTATTTTTTCCATCAACTAAAAAAAAAGATATATAGTTGGTCATATAATCGCGGTTATATAGATATTTTCTATACTAGGACCTTTACCTTGGGTATAAGAGGATTAACCGAACTAACGCAGTTTTTCGACAAGGGTGTCATTGATGGAATTACCAATGGAGTAGGTCTTGCTAGTTTTTGTATAGGAGAAGAAATTAAATATGTAGGGGGAGGGCGAATTTCGTCTTATTTATTCTTTTTTTTTATGTTATGTATCTGTGTTCTTATTCTTTTTTCTTTCTTAAGGAATTCCCCTATCTCCTGCCTAAGTAGCTTTCCTATTTGCCGATTTTTTCCATTCCTCTGTGTAAATAGCCTAATATGGGTTCACAATCAATAACATCTTCACCATCGAGAGTAACGATCAGTCGAAGAACACCATGCATTGATGGGTGCTGAGGGCCCATATTGACTATCATGAGATCTTTTCTTGTAAGCGGTAGACTCATATCCTTTCTTCCTTAATTCATTATTCCATGAAAATGGATTATTCCATGAATTCCTCAAAACGAGGCTCATCAAAATGCAAAATCTAAGACTACTATAAGACTACTAATAAAATAAGAAAAAAAATTCGAACGATGAAATTACCGCTCCCTAATATCCAACTGACTGATTAATTTCTTATAACGTACTCTATTTTTCTTTGCCAAATAAGCCAGCAAATGTTGACGTTTTCCCAAAAGTCTTCGGAGACCTCTTTCCGATGAAAAATCTTTTTTGTGTAATTCCAAATGTGAAGCAAGTCTCCGTATCTTATTGGTGTCACCGACGAGGCGCGTGATGACGCACAAGGAGTGCATGTTGCCGCGTGAGGTGAGCTTCGGTGGGTCGGCGCATTTTGTGGAGGAGAGTGACATCGGCGGCCACCGTTGCTTTTGCATATGATAGTAGCATTGCTCGTTGGGTTTGGGCTTCCTTGTTTTAAGCCCGGTCCTAAGATGTGCTTGATTCTAATTGTTTAGATTTGGTAGAAATGAGATTTAAAGAGTTGAAAGCATTACCGCTCTATTTCCTTATTTGACAAAGGGTGATAAGCAAAAAATAAGTACTGGGAGATGGACTCTAATAGCTCGAGTGGACGTCCACCCGTTTATTGCATATCAAATAGATGGTTACGAAAAATTTTCAAAAAAGTTAACAAGATAGATCAATATGTAATATATCACTCCACAAACATGCAAGTTAAAATTAACTTTAAAAGTTAACACTTTGCAACTATAATTCGAAACAATAATCAAGTGTATTTGGAGGGATTCATTCCACATCAAAGAACAATAGTTTGGACGGAATTGATGGTGGCCAATGAACCAGATATATCAACAGGTTTCAGCCTCTTTCATTAAAACAGAAGCACGGTGTTCGGCAAATGTGCCAATAAAAAGTAGACTGACAAGTAGACAACCATACGGGTACACTTCAAACTCTACGATGAACTACTTTTTTTTCTTCTTAATCTCTAGCTAATATTAGTATAGTACTTTTTTAAAAGGCTTTGATAAGTTATAGAAGACAATAAGAGGAAAATTGAATATACAAGAGATAGATTAACATGGAATCCGATCCCCTGATAAGAATAAAATGCCAAGAGAACTTTAGTTTCTTTGCACTCCATAGTCGACCACTAAATTGCTATCAAGTGT
The DNA here is from genome assembly GCF_000147395.1 of Oryza glaberrima. Taxonomy (NCBI): domain Eukaryota; kingdom Viridiplantae; phylum Streptophyta; class Magnoliopsida; order Poales; family Poaceae; genus Oryza; species Oryza glaberrima. The sequence goes on along the minus strand of NC_068328.1, from coordinate 13,725,605 downwards.
TAAACAAAACATGCGCAAGTAAGGAGCAAAAACGAGGTTCAGAGTGTTAATCAGGGTTCAGGAGATAATTAAGTACTAATTAGTAGTTTAGTGCTACTACTAAGAAGCGGCAGTTGCCGCCAGATGCGAAGCTCGATCAGCGAGCGAATCGAATCGAAGGAAGGAAGGAACCTGCGCGCGGTTGTCGGAGCTGGCGAGGGGCGGAGGCCATGCGTGTGCGGCTTCAAGTTCAGGAACCGAAGAAATTGAGTCTTGGTTTTTTCTCATGAATCAAGAGGGAAAAAACCAGTTGTGATTGTGTTTGCTTATGGTATTACTGTGTTAAAAAACACCATGAGCATTCCAATTTTGGATCCTATATGAGGTCTCGAGATGTTGAGATGCATGGTCATCAATCAATTTCGCAGTTCTGAAAAGTTTGACGATATTCGGCTTGGCGGCGGCAATGCCACTGTCTAGCACAGTGGCCGGAGGCAACATGGACGGGCAAGGGCTAGCAGGATTGATCATGGTAATGCATTGGCCTCGTGAGGACATGGAACTGGAAGAGATGGGGGCATTGGAGAGGAAGAAGAGACTATTTGCATTGAGATTCGTACTGGATCAGCCTCGCAGCCGACGCGTGATGTGATTCTATTCCAATATCTTAAAAAATATATATTTTCGTGTCGTGTCCCTAGCTTCAACTTTGGCAGCTTGGCTGTGCCGTGCCAACCAAAGGGAAGAATTTTTGAATGTCACATCGAACGTTTGACCGGATATCGGAAGGGGTTTTCGGACACGAATGAAAAAACTAATTTCATAACTCGCCTGGAAACCGCGAGACGAATTTTTTAAGCCTAATTAATTCGTCATTAGTACATGTGGGTTACTGTAGCACTTATGGCTAATCATGGACTAATTAGACTTAAAAGATTCGTCTCGCGATTTCCATGCAAACTGTGCAATTAATTTTTCATTTTGTTCTATGCATGTGTCTAAAGATTCGATGCGATGTTTTTAAGAAAATTTTTTTTGGAACTAAACAACAGTAGTAGCATGTGGGCTAAGTACATATATATATATACGGAGAGAATTAATGCCAAAGTCATATGCAAATTAATTTCAGTACACTATAAATTAATTAATACTTCTAAAATTATTTCACCCGGACACAACTAAGCTAAGTAAGAATAAGAAAACTCCACTCCTCATTAACAATATTGGGTGCTTGGCAATGCTACGCATGAGCTTTTGAGGTTGTTTTCGACTGATTAATCCACCTTTGGGTCTAAAATATTGTTTTTGAAGGATTAATCCACATTTGGGTCTAAAATAAAAATCATGTAGATAGTTTGAAGTAAACCTCGTCCAAAAAGTCAAATAATTTCAAGCAAATCTCTCTCGAATATTTTTTTTCAACAAAACCTAATTGATTAGACACGCAAGGCCATCTTAGGACTACTCTCCCGTCCTTAAAAAAAAATCTAGTACTGAATGTAAATTGTGATATATTCTGGTACAACGAATCTGGACAGAATGTGTCATATCCGATACTAGATTGGTTTTTTATGGGACGGAGGGAGTAGAGTTAAAGTACAGCACACCCGCCCAACTAGTCCTAGTATATAGTACAAGGATTTTCTACACCTAGGTGCCATGACACCCATGGTTCACCTAAGGTGCCATGGCACCCATCGTTCGCATGCGACTTAAATAGTTATAGAAAAAAATTTAAAAAAATTAGCAATATCGATTGTGATGATATAAGTCTATACACAAACATGTAGGACTAAATTTGATCTACAACAAGAGAAAAAATAATAAAATTAGATAGTGAATAGTACCTGTACAGCGCAAATAAAATTTGTTATTTTTGTTTCTTCATATGTCAATCGAATTTAAACTTGCATGTTTGTATAGTGTCTTATGTTATCATAGTCTATCTTATCAAATTTTATGAAAATTTTATATAACTGTTTAAATTAAATGCATACATCTAGTTGCAACTTCCCCCTAGTATATGCGGTAGAAACTGTGGCCGCCGATGTCCTTCTCCCAAGGAACCTGAGACGCGTCACCGAAGCTCACCTCGCGTGGCAATATGCACTGCCTATGCATCATCAGGCGGCGTGTAGTCAGCGGCAATATCCCCCACCTGCGCCACGCCGCGCGTCCAACATTGTACACGACCTCCTCGTCACCAAGCTGGAGCAGGATCTCCTTGCCCTCGTCATCGTCATCGACACCATTGGGCAGAACCTCCACCACATCGGCTGTCGAGAAGCGGGCACGAAAAGTTTGAGCGGCGGCGGCGTGTGGGTCGTCGTCGAGAGCAGCACCGGCGGCGGCGCCGCACGAGTAGTAGTAGTCGATCTTCCGCTGAAGCCGCCAGCTTGTTGGGTCGGAGTAGTCCTCGAGCATCCACATCCCCAACGCGTTGGCGCCCGGCCGTCGGTGAGGGCGCACAGCTTGCCGTGGCAATGGGTGATGTGTATTCCCATCATCGTGTACGAGTGCGACAAGTTGCCGTCCCACACTCCTTGCCCCCCGGAGGCCTCCATCAGCCGGAACTCCTCCCGTTCCATGTTGAAGACGGCCACGAGAAACTGTGCTGATGAAGCCGACGAGGCCAGCCAGTGAAGACAGCCGTGCAGTCTGACAAGCGGAGCACGTATGAACTTAATACAAACCCTCGTCGTTGCGAGGGCAGGGCAGCGGACCTCGCGCCACACGCTGTTCTCCCCGAGCCGCAGGATCCAAAAGGTCTCCATCGTTGTGAAGAAGTTGGCGTGCATGATGTGGAAGCGCGACGTGGTCGGGTGGGCGTAGCCGCCGACGAGGAAGCCATCGGTGGCCGGAGCCGGCACGATGGTGTAGGCCTCGGTGAGCGGGTTGCAGAGCACGTACCGCTCAACGCCTCTTCCGGGAGCAAACAGGATGTGCGTTGCGCATAGGATGCCGTCCCAAAAGCCGATGGCGGCTGTCATGGATCGCCCCTGCTCCGACGCCGAGACGAACGACACCGCGAGGGAAGCCACCGCCCCCGAGCATTTGCGGCCTAGCCGTCTTATGTGGACGGTGGTGCACGACCTTCCGCGGGGAGTCGTCGTTCTAGATCTAGTTTCCACGGTGGCCGCGGCGGTGACAGTGGCCGGGCAGGAACGGGCGACGTGGGCGCGGAGGAAATCCGGCTGAGAGGTGCGGGAGAGCCAGGCTTTGCACACGGCGCGGCACCGCCCGATCGACGGCACCGGCAAGCGGAGGAGGATCTCCTCGACCAGGTCGTCCGGCAGCGCCTCCCCGGGGGCCCTTCTCCCGCGCCGCCGTTCCCGATCGTCGTAGTCCATGGGCGCCGGGAGGAAAAAACGCTAGTTAGCTTAATTAGGTTACAAATCTCGTATATTGTAGTACGAACTAGTGTGGGGGGACTTGGGGCTTGGGCTGTCATCAGTTGATGGGCCGAAGCAGCACTGCAGCAGCAAGGTATAGTACGTCGATTCGATTAGAGTTAGACTGATAAACGACAACACCGAGCTATTTAAACTGCAAAACACCAAACCTATCAGCAAACGAGCTAACTAATTAAAACCGGACCTCCCGCTATTGTTGCACTGTCCTCTGCTATTGTTGCACTGTCCTCTGCTAGAACTGCTTGAGAAGAGTTATAACTACTGCTCCGTTATAACTCTGTTTAACCCATTATAACTGTTTAAAAAGCTAACCGCTAAATATATTAGTCCGTTATTTAAAATATTGCTAAACACACATCGAGATCAAAGCCAAACAGGAAGCGAATTCCCGGGCTTCAGACTTCAGCAGGACTTTCTCCGACCAATCTTCAATCAGTTTTTGATCCTTGGTGCAGACAGGTCTCCGATCCGCATGCAGAAATCTAGTTTTGGCCGTCTGAAAAAAATGTTTCTGTACGAGTGGTATATTTGATTATGGATCTTATGTCGATATATCTCTTGGTATATTCGGTTTTCCTATTATTGTCTTCCCACTTCTCACCAGCCGTTCACAATATGCAAATATTAGCTAGTGATTAAGGGCAAAAGAAATACTCCTCCGTCCCTAAATATTTGACGCTGTTGACTTTTTTAAACATGTTTGACCGTTCGTCTTACTTAAACATTTTTGTGAAATATGTAAAACTATATGTATGCATGCGTAAAAATATATTTAACAAAGAATCAAATAATAGGAAAAGAATTAATAATTACTTAATTTTTAGATAAGATGAATGGTCAAACATGTTTAAAAAAGTTAATGGCGGTAAATATTTAGGGACGAGGAGAGTACAATATTAGCTAAAGAATATACCTGTGTGGTTTTGTCTACTCATACTCCTCTTTACTGAGGTGTTCTCTGAACAGTACTGCGCCTCTCTTCTGGCCTGTCAGCATGGAAAAGCAAAGGCAAAAAGCGCAGCATGTGAGCGCGTGTATACTATTTGAATTGTAAAGTTTTAATTTGTATTGTATTTATCTAGAAATTAGATGTCGAGGGTATACAGAAGTCACCCGCAAATTAATTTCAGAAGTAAAAATTAACATTTCCAAATTATTTCACACGGACACAACTAATTAAGGAAGAACGTACTCCACTTCATTATATGCTTCATTTCTTCAATATTAGCTGAGCGTTTTTGATATGGATGGTGGCGCGATCTTCGTATAGGATCGAACACAAATAACCAAGCCTACCAGAGGGGGTAAATGGTAGGAAAAACCAAAAACCCAAAAACTTTTAGCGGAAATAAAGGTTACCCTTAAATCGATGGAAATCTCGACGTAGTTTTATCGCCGCCGGTCAGACAGCTCGCACGCCGCCGGTCGGACCGCCGTACTCGATAAAACACAAATCGAAGAACTCTCAAAGTGGATGATGACTTTATTGCTTCTCTCTCTGTGTTTACAAAGTGCACCAACAGCACTCCTTACAAAAATTTCGAGTAAAATCAAAACCCTATCTAAACTAGCAACTCAATTGCTCTTAAAGCGATACTGAGAGGCCACACCCTCTCTCTCTATTTATACCGAAAACTTCTCACTCTTAGTCACACTAGGACACACCCTCTCTCTCTATTTATACCGAAAACTTCTCACTCTTAGTCACACTAGGACTCTATCCTTAATTACCAAATCAAATTACAATTTACCAAATTGTAATTCTCTCTTTCTCCAAAAACCACAGCCGCACCGGCCATGAGAAATCCAGCCATCACCGTGTCGTAGTCGGCCTGCTGCCTCCCGATTCCTGCTCCTGAACCAGCTCGCCAGCCAACCGAGCCGACACACATGCATGCACAACCAGACATGCATGAATACCACACATATATGCATACACCCTACGCATACATGCACGTACTGCATGACACACAGTACCATCGCCACAGTACATCGAGTACTGTAGCACCATATACGCCTCACCGATTTCTTCCAATCTCCTTCGCCAACACCGACGCTTGCACGCACACCTTGGAAAGCCCATTGCAAAGATCTCTCCCACACAGTGTCCATCCACCGTGTGCCATCTCGTATCCAACTTTGTCACCCGGCATCCTTAACCGTCTGGACCTCAACCCCTCCCTGAGTTTAGTTCCGATCCCCACCGTTGACCAAAGTTGACCTCCAAGAATCCGGACTCTAGTCACCTTCTCACATGGTATCCCGACCGCATCTGCTCCACCCTGAGCATAGTCCCGGTCCTCACCATTGACCAAGGCTGACCTCAAGTCACCTGCACACAATCAGACGAAACAATCGTTTCTTGACACAGATATCACAACCTGATCCACATTAGCCACACGCTCTCACACCAACATCCACACATCTTTTCAAACCAATTCTTTGATTAAATCATTTTGCAAAGCTAATTGTTCATCACAAATATTAATCATGACAATGATTTCACACTTCGCTGCGAAAACCTGCCTTTGTGATGATGGACTTACTACAGATAAAGCATTTTGGAAAAAGAAAAAAGAAAGAAAGCACGACAAACAAAAAAAATCAATATTTTGATGATTAATAAAAAACGAAAAAAAATAGTACGGAAGAAAATTGCACAGGACTCCAGTCCTTTACTCATCCGAAGGACCGTGCTTCTTTCCACCTGTCCGTGAACGTCTCCGACATGTCCAGCTTCTCCTTGCCGTCGGGGAACCGCCACCAGTCGAACAACGAGTGCACCAGCTGCAGAACAAGTTCTGGACGAACACCTTTGCCAGCGCAGTCCAGCACTAATGTGTTCTAAAGCAAGAATGTGCAGGTAAGGTAGCAAAAGCGAGCTCAGAGTGTTAATCAGAATTCACAAGATAATAGTTACTCCGCAGTATCTGTTGCTGCCAAAAGCAAATCTCATCTCAGGTAACAAATCGATCGAGCAGGTCAAATTAATCGAAGGAATTAATTGTTGAGACCGGGGAGCAATGCATGAACGATTGGACGACGAGGTCGACAGCCACCGATCGGAACTAGGAATTTTTTTATTTTTAATTTTTTTATTAAAAGTTTTACAAAAATAATTTTCTATTTCGAAAATTGACATAAGTAATCGCCCGCCGCCCTCTGGGAGGGCGATGGGCGGCGAATGTGACGTGGCAGACGGCCATTCGCTCTCGGGCGACGGCCGTCAATGAAATTTGCAGGCGGCCCCCTTGCCGCCCTCCGCTAGGGCGATTTTACACTGTGCGGGGGGCCGCCTGCAAATGGACGGCGAGGGGGGCATGAAAATTTACAGGCGGCCCCCTTGCCGCTCTGGGGGAGGGCAATTTTTGCCTCCCCCCTATATAACCCTATCCCCCCTCTCTGAAATTTCATTATAATCTCTAAAAATCCAAAAAAAAACGAAAGAGAGAGAGGGGAGGGCAACAGAAGGGGAGCGGCGAAGCCCTGCTGGTTTGCTCACTTCATCACAGGTTTGCTCCCATACCTCTTTTGCATTTGTACTAATATGTTATGTTTGAGTACTATATGTTGCGTTTTAGTTTTAGTTCCATATATTTTAGCAAATCTGTAGCACACAGCACATATGTGTAGATCCAGAGCACAGAATATAATAGTATGAATTGAGACATAGACAGTAGTGTTAATTGTAAGATGTAGTTTAGTTTGATCTGGAGAATGTAACCTACTTTTAGAATTTTGGAGAACAATATTGTAGAGAATGTAACTTAGTGCGTAGTACAGAAATGTGAGGTTAACGTAGTTATTGTTTTAATCAGGCACAATGTCAAATAAGGTCACATTTCAGATAGTTCACGGTGAAGGAAATATTAGATTTGGTCCAGATGGTGTTGATCTGTCAGATTTTGTAATGACATCTAAGGGCATCGATAGGCCTGCGGAGAGAACATTTCAGTCAATTTATAGTTGGTTGTTGAGAGGATTTAGAATAGACCAAGAAGTCTACACAATGTCAGTATCTGTTGTAGTGAGTCGTGCAACAGAAGGTTATTTTTGGGAACTAATGCCGATGGACAGCACTGCTGCTTGGAGACGGTATGTGGAAATGGCTTTTGAACGGTCATGGCCCCTCGTTATATTTGTGTCATACAAGAGAAAGATACAAATGTTTCAATGCAAACCGAAGATGTGGAGGGTCCTAGCAATGTAGGGGATGTTGTTGGACCATCGATGCAAAATGAGGAAAATCAACCAAGGGAGGAGCAGGCCATGGGCATGGCGGATGAGGGGGAGAGAGTCGGTATAATTGTTGATGAAATGGAGAGGGAAGATTCGGATAATGAGCAAGTGGAGGACGACGCATCATCTGATGAGGAAGGTGATGTAATGGCCACTGATTGGGCAAATGAGGACTCCTCTGGACTTGTTATATTAGAGGGTGATCATGTACTCTAGGAGTATAAGGAGAACGAGGTAATTGAGGGTGCTAGGTATGCTCATAAGGATGAGGTGAAGGAGGCGGTGAAGCATTGGGCAGTTTCCTTGCAGAGAGAGTTTAGGGTGGTCAAGTCAACAAATTATGTGTATGAAGTGAGGTGCATGAAGGAAGATTGTCCGTGGCGTGTCCATGCATATAAGGGTAAATGGAATGATTATTGGAAAGTTAGCATTGTGACCGAGCACCAGTGCTACTTACAAGGGGTGGAGAAGTATCAACGAAACATCACTTCAGCTTTTGTGGCAAGTGAGATGTACAGCAGTGTTGTTGGTAACATTGGCTTTGAACCAAAATCAATTATTAGCCACATCGAGAACAAATTCAAGTACACCATAAGCCATGCAAAGGCCTGGAGAGCCAAACAAAAGATTATTGAGATAAGGTATGGCACATTTGAAGCTTCTTATGATAATTTGCATCGTCTGTTAGCCACCATTGCCTAGAGGAATAATAATACTTACTATGACCTACATACATTTACATCGGCTGATGATTGAACAACGAGTGTGCTGCAAAGAGCCTTTTTCTCATTGGGTGCTTGCATCAATGCTTTTGTGCATTGTCGACCTGCTCTATGTATAGATGGAACATTTTTGACGGGTAAATACCGAGGTCAGATATTGACAGCAATTGGGTGTGATGGGAACAAACAGGTTCTACCTATGGCTTTTGCATTTGTAGAGAGTGAGAACACTGAAAGCTGGTACTGGTTCCTAGAGAGAGTGCACATTGCAGTGGTGCGTATGAGGCCCAACGTTTGCCTTATACATGATCGTCATGCGGGTATGTTGCGGGCTATTGACTACTTGCAGAACGGTTGGGATGAGAAGGGACTTCCAGCTAAGTGGCCTAATGTTCGGAGTCGGTGGTGCATGCATCACATGGGTGCAAATTTCTACAAGCAATTCAAGAACAAGCATCTTATGGAGCTCTTTAAGAGGCTCTGTGCACAGAACCAAGAGAAGAAATTTAATGAGTTGTGGGACAAGTTGGATGAGTTGACAACGAAGCAAACAGACGAGCAATCTCGCAGACCACAAGTTGAAGGTGACGAGCCTCCCATACCTCTTGGTGCTTTACATGATGACCCACCAACAATGAGAAGGAGGTCGGGGTCGTCCATCAGAAATTTCACTCAGTGGATTGAGAATGAGCCTAAGGAGAAGTGGTCTCTATTGTTCGACACTGATGGATCTCGGTATGGCATAATGACAACCAATTTGGCAGAGGTGTACAACTGGGTAATGCGAGGAGTTCGGGTACTTCCATTAGTTGCTATTGTTGAATTCATCCTTCATGGCACGCAAGTCTACTTTAGGGATCGATACAAGAAAATTGGTCCGTCCATGGCCGATAACAACATAGTGTTTGGCAACGTAGTGACAAAGTACATGGAAGATAAAATCAAAAAGGCACGGAGACATAGAGTTGTTGCTCAAGGCACACAAGTGCATCGGTATGAAATAATGTGTGTTGATAGGAGCAGGCATGGTATCTATCGCGAGCAAGCCGTGCAGGAATGTGTCTTGAAGGCGGATGGTGGATGTACCTGCAGTTGTATGAAGCCGAAGCTTCATCACCTTCCTTGCTCACACGTTCTTGCTGCTGCCGATGATTGTGGCATATCTCCCAATGTGTACGTCTTGAATTATTTCAGGAAAGAAGCAATCTTTCATACATGGAGTGAGGAGATATATGGGTTCGGGATATCAGGATCTTACACAACGCTGAGTGCCAAAGTTTTTTATATTCCAGATCCATCTAAGTTAAGGGTGAAAAAGGGTCGACGCCAAACTAGACGCATCAGAAATGATATGGATGAGTCAGAAGTAGGTGGGAGGACTTTACGCTGCAACAAGTGTGATCTGCGCGGCCATACTTACAAGAAATGCCCGAAGAATGCAGAAGTTCCAAGCTGCGCGGATGCTGGTCCATCTGGACAGGCAAGTGATGGAAGGCGACCACATGGTGAAGGAACAACAAGCAGGCGCGCAAGGCCAAGGCATCGTCGTGCAGCAGGCGATTCCATGGTGTAACATTGCTATCGATTTAGGAAATAAAATGCTATTGCGATGTGATGAGTGTTCGGACTAAGTACTTCTATCGTGTAATTTCAATGAATGTTGTTGTAATGAGTACCTCTGACTATTGTTGTACTAGTAGTATTGTGAACTCTTCGGTGTTGTATCATAATGTTATCGTGATGAGTGTTCGGACTAAGTACTCATATCATGTAACTGCAGTCATTGTTGTAATCAGAAATATTCCGTATTGTGACACTTTTGTTTGTTTTTACTCTTGTTTAATATGTGTTAGTAATTCACTTATGAACATTTCTTAGTTATGTTGAACTAATTATTTTTATGTTTCTAATCAATCTATTGGATGCAGGTATGGCGTACGACACACCGGCGCTGTTCAACCGTGGGATTGATAGGAACCACCGCTCGTTCATGTCAGCAGTCGAGGGTGCACAGCTCGGCACCTTCCGTCCACGCACATTGCGCGAGTGGTTGTGTGTCGACCCCCGTCACGTTCCTTGGTACGCGTATGTTCACATTTCAACTCAGCTTTGCTTTGTCTTGTACTTATGATTAAAGTTTGCTCTATGCAGGTTGCGTGCGGCAGGCCTTCTACCACTTTGTAGGCTTGTTGAGGCGGCGGCGGATGTCCGTGACCCAGCGAAGCGGTGGGATGCAGACCGGTCACTCCTTGCCGCTCTGGTAGACCGCTGGAGACCTGAGATGCACACAACTAACGAGAATGGAAGCGCCATTCCTTGAGCGTCTCAACTGGCGAAGCGATCCTTTCGCTGGTTGGTTTCCACCATGGTGTGACCGTCCTTTGTGCGATTGTGGGGATGGATGCATACTCTCAAGTCTTCCCTCATGATACAAACTCGAGGCAGGAGATTCTTCCAATGCGTGAACTTTGATCAGGTACGATTCATCTATTCGAAGTTCAAATGGATAAAAAACTAACTTCTTCGTACACAATTGTAACATCTTACGCAAACATATCGTCCAATGTGCAACTTCATCGAGTGGGTAGACATGGAGAACCCACAAAACGACGGAACACGTGCATACCCACGTAGTGAAACAAGATCGGACTACCTAAGGCGGAAGGATGAGCATGAACGTCGAATTGCTGCTGAGGCTTTAGAATGGTAGGTAAATCCCTTAGGACTCTCCACGTGGCGTGAGCGTCCAGAGTCTCGTTGTGGTGACCGTTGTCAGGTCATAAGGTCCGTAAGGCACCGAACTCGAGGACAAAGGTGTTTCGTGTGTCCAAACATTGTCGACGATGATTTCGTGGTAATTACAACTATTCTTTTCATCACTCCTCAGTACTATCATTAACTTAACTATCCCCACAATGGATGTACGTAGGAGGATGTAAGGAAATGTCAATTCGTACAATGAATTGACACAGTCAGAGTTACTTCCAGTGGCGGGCCGATAACGCAACCTGAACCGACCATACAATTCATTCATGCTTGGATGGAGTACGAACGTCGGGTGGAAATTGCAAGCTTAGACTGGAGGAACAATCCATTAGGGTTACCTAAATGGTCCGAGCGTCCAAAGTGTGGGTGCAGAGATCGCTGCCAGGTGGCTACCTCCTTTGCAGAACAAACATTTGGAAGGAGATATTTTGTCTGCCCCAATGTAGACAACGATTTTGTTGTATGTCTAGCCGTTTCCAAAATCTGCTATGATTTGCACAAAATTTCTACCCAAACTGAATAACATTACTATTTTTTCAGGGCAATCCAACGATGTGTGGATTTACTCGATGGATCGACAATGTCACTCCATCATATCATGGCCAAAAGATAACAGAGTCAGAAACATAAGTAGAGTATCAACGATTGAAGGACCACGAGAATACAATTCATATTGACCGACCTAGAAGGGGCCGATAGGTTACCGTAGGCTAGATTCGTCGGGATCGACAAATTTGTACAGTATATCGATGGCACTTCTTATCTATCTTATCATTACAATGTTTAATTATGGTGGTGAATTTTTGTATGCGTAAGACTAAAAAAATAATAAAATTGTATTTTACCAATCTTGGAGATTTTAATCTTGTATAGTTTTCAATATAAAAGATTTGATAACAATTTTCTATTTATAAAAATATCTATTTCTCAAATAAAGCACAATGTAAAATCGCCCTCCCCCAGGGCGGCAAGGGGGCCGCCTGCAAAATTTCAGGCCCCCCGCCGCCCATTTGCAGGCGGCCCCCCGCACAGTGTAAAATCGCCCTAGCGGAGGGCGGCAAGGGGGCCTCCTGCAAATTTCATTGACGGTCGTCGCCCGAGAGCGAACGGCCGTCTGCCACGTCACATTCGCCGCCCTCTGGGAGGGCGATTTTGAGGGTGGCGGGCGACTACTTCTGTCAATTTTCGAAATAGAAAATTATTTTTGTAAAACTTTTAATAAAAAAATTAAAAATAAAAAAAATTCTCGGAACGAATCTGCGCCTGCGCGGCGATGGCCCAAACCCATTAACAGTTTCTGCTGCTTCGGCCCATTAGCACAGCCCAAGCCCCTCCCAATCCAACCAACGACATCATCGATCATGACTAGCGCGTTTCCTTGCGGATATGGACTACGCGGCCGCCACGGCGGAGGCGCTGCCGGACGACGTGGTCGACGAGATCCACTGTGCACCACCGTCCGCATCAAACGGCTCGGCGACGAAAGCTCGGAGGAGCAGCCGGCTTCCTCATGCGCCGCGGCCGTGTCGTTCGTCTCGTTGTGGTCGCGATCCATGATCTCCGTCGTTGGCTTTTGGGACGGCGTCGGCCTCGTCACGGCCTCTCGTGGCCGCCTTCGACATGGCACGGGAGGAGTTCCGGCTGATGGAGACCCCTGAGCAATGGGCGGCGGCGTGCAGGCCCGCGAGCTCGCGCGGCGCGCGTAGTGAGAAGGATACACATCACCCGGCATCGCGGCAAGCTGTGCGCCCTCGCCGACGAGCAGCTGGCGGCCGGCGCCGCCGACGCGTTCGGGGTGTGGGTGCTCGAGGACTACTCCGACCCAAGAAGCAGCTGGCGGCTCCAGTGGAAGATCGATCGATTACTTGTGCGGCGCCGCCGGTGTCCTCAGTGGCCCAGATGGTGCTCGATTCTTTCGTGCCCGCTTCTCGACAGCTGCTGTGGTGGAGGTGGTGCTACCCGATGGCATCAATGGCGACGATGACGACAATGGTGGCGAGGAGATCCTGCTCCAGCTCGGTGGCGAGGAGGTCGTGTACAACGTCCGGCGCACGGCGTGGCGCAGCCGCAGGATATTGCAGCCGACAGCTGGACGCCGCTTGATGATGCGTACGCAGGGCGTATCACCAGTTTGCCACGCGAGGTGAGCTTCGGTGGCGCGTATCGGAATCAGGTTCCCCGGGGGAAGGACATCGACGGCTAATTGAATTGTAGTAATATAATCAAGTAAGATCTTGTTGTCAAGATTTAATTATAACGAACATAATAGTGTAATTGAATTATAGATCGGATAAGTAATTTGAGAGAAAACTTTATTTAAAGAGGAAAAAGACATACGTGTCTATTTTTAAAAAAAAGGCATGCATATGTAGCAGAATTCTTCGCATGCATGAGGCGGTTCATGCGTCGCTCATTAACGCAAAAGCGAGAGGTCAGGTCAAACCTAAGGGCAACACTAATGTATAAAATTGAAGTGAGCATTAGTGTCAGGTCTTAGGTCAGAGGTAGTAGTTGTATGTAGGCAACACAATGTGTATAAGAGATTAAGGTGGGGTCCACCAATAAAATATTCTCCAACCCTCAACCATCCCGTACTCTCTCTATCTCGATTGTGTAAACAACATTATTTATTCCCTTGCTATTAGCAACAAGCATACTACCGGTACTACTTATTACTTATTTACTAGTTCCACAATGGTTATTACCAGGTTGTAGAGGAGCCTTGAATGCCTATTAACTGGTTTCTCAGCACAATGTGGATGCCTTAATAATTAATTAGAAGCGCAAGCTCATATTAAAGCAGTACACCCGGCTAGTATTATATACGGTAGCAACAGTAGCCGTCGATGTCTTTCCCCCAGGGAACCTGATACGTGTCACCGAAGCTCACCTCGCGTGGCGATACGCACTGCGTATGCATCATCAAGCCGCGTCCAGCTGCCGGCTGCAATATCTGCGGCTATGCCACGCCGCGCGCCGAACGTTGTACACGACCTCCTCGCCACCGAGCTGGAGCAGGATCTCCTCGCCACCGTCGTCGTCATCATCGCCGCTATCGATGCCATCGACCGGTAGCACCACCTTCACCACAGCAGTTGTCAAGGAGCGGGCGCGAAAGAATCGAGCACCATCTAGGCCACCGAGGACACCGGCGGCGCCGCACGAGTAATCGATCTTCCACCGGAGCCGCCAGCTGCTTCTTGGGTCGGAGTAATCCTCGAGGACCCACTCAGGATGGGAATGGTTAGGATATGGATCGAACCTAAACCGTTCAAATGAGTTTATTGAACTACGGTTTAATAGGGACAATCCACCATGAGTCCATTGTAACAATAGGTTATCCATCGATATCCAAATGGATCATCTACGCTCCTAACAGATGAAAAAAAGCTCTTATTGCATGCATGTAAAACTTGGGCCCAAAATTTTTAAACTCGCGTTCACATTATAAAAAACTTATCAAATTTAGTTGAATTTTATAGAGATGATTTATTATATGGAGAATCAACTTTGTTCAAATTTTAGTCATTTAGACATGCGGGGCCCATGATGCATTACTAAGATTCAAAAATTCTAGTTACATATGTGTAAAACTCGGACCCAAAATTTTTAAACTCGCGTTTACACTATAAAAACTTGTTAAATTTAGTTGAATTTTATAGGAATGATTTATTACATAGGGAAGCAACTTTGTTCAAATTTTTGAAATATTTATATATGTGAAGTCATTTTGGGTCGAACCTCTTAAACCTTAGGTCTAACGGTTTGAGCCGTTTGGTCCATTTATATTTTTTGGAGCGACCTAAAATCCATTAGGACAAATTTATGGATAGTTTTAGTGGATAAATAGATCGACCCTACCCATTTCAATCCTGAGGACCCACACCCCGAACGCGTCGGCGGCGCCGGCCGCCGCCTACTCGTCGGCGAGGGCGCACAGCTTGCCGCGATGTCAGGTGATGTGTATCCTTCTCACGACGCGCGCCGAGCTCGCGGGCCTGCATGCCGCCGCCCTATGCACGGGAGTCTCCATCAGCCGGAATTCCTCCCGTGCCATGTTGAAGGCGGCCACTAGAGGCCGTGACGAGGCCAACGCCGAGGCCATCCAGTGAAGGCGGTCGTGTAATCTTATGGATATCACACTTGGCTCTGTGGCCACGGCCGGGCGGCGGACAATCTCGCGCCAAACTCTCTCTTCCCCGATTCGCAGGATCCGGAAGGTATCCATTACCTCGACAAAGAAATTGGCATGCAAGAGATAAGAGATAAGTGATAGATTGTATTGAGCCTCACGAGCCGGTATATATATAGAAGTACATGGAAAAGAGATAAGGACGGATTGCATATATAAAAGAGTCCACACAAATCAATTCTATGCTAATATGACTCTAACTAACATATACTCTAACAGTTACGTCGTCAAAATACAAAGATACTCCTACACGACTAAAATTACTATTAGGCCTTGTTTATATCAAAAAATTTTGGCCAAAAACATCACATCAAATATTTGGACACATACATGGACGCTAAATGTGGGAAAAAACCAATTGCACAATTTATATGTAAATTACGAAACAAATCTTTTGAGCCTAATTACGCCATGATTTGACAATGTGATGTTACAGTAAATATTTTCTAATGACGGATTAATTAGGCTTAATAAATTTGTCTCGCAGTTTACAGCTGTAATTTATTTTATTATTAGTCTACGTATAATACTTCGAATATGTGTTCAAAAATTTTACACCTAAGAAAATAAACACACCCTTCGCCCGTAGTGGGGACTCTAGCAGAGCTAAGCTAGTAAGATGAGTTGACGCACGTGAGGTGTCCCCCGCAAGCAATGAGGTGGAAAACATGGAGGTACACGAAATACCGCACGCAAACCATGAGCAACGCCGACACGATCTCCGACGAGGTCGACCGGTAGATCGAACGCTTGGCTGTCTCCCTCGCCATGGCGATCTCCCCAGCGATCACCCACCCCAGCAACACGGCGGCGCCAGCGTCCATGGCCCAGAACGCGCCGGCGATGACCGTGACGAACGTGCCAACATCTCCGGCCGCCGTGGCGGCCAAGGCCTTGACGAGGCCGCACAGCACGAGCGCCACCGGCGCCAGCAGCGCGCACCACGCCGCTGCGGGGTTGCGCTGGAGGACGCCGTCGATGGTGGGGTAGGGATCCATCAGATACTCGGGCACGTACAGGAGGCACATCGGGAGCGCGAAGATGGACAAGGCGGCGGCAATGGCGCCCGAGGAGAGGCCGCCGGCGCCGGAGAGGATGCCGACCGTCGCTCCGCCGGCGACCGCGCATGCGGCGGACATGGCGACGGCGAAGCGGACGGCGTCGCGCCTGGCGACCTTGGCGCTGGCGGGGACGTCGAACACGAGGGGGAACGCTATCTCCGGCGTCCGCTCCACCGCGTCCATGAAGTTGGCGTACTGGTTCACCCTCGAGAAGGCCACCGCCGTGTAGCCGCCGTTCGAGAGGCACCACCACAGCGCCGCGGCGGCGGAGACGTTCGCGGTCCAGGCGACGGCAGTGGCGAAGGTGACGTCGTTGGCCGCGCCGTGGGTAGCCGCGGCGAGCACGGCCAGGACGGCGGCGAGGAGCGCGGCGGGGGTGGCGACGGCGCACGCCAGCATCGGGTAGGGCGTCTGGTGGAGGCCGCGCGGCGCGCGGAGGAAGACGAGCGCGTAGATGGAGAAGGGGAGCATGAAGAGGAGCGCGCCGAAGCCGAGCGCGAAGGCCAGCGCCGCCGTCGCGGTGATTGGCGCGGCGGCGGCGGCAGGGTAGGCCACCGCGGCGGCGAACGGCGCGTAGGCAGCGGACACGGCCATGGCCACGTCGGCCGCCTTCCTGAACGTGAACAACTTGTTCTTCTTCGCCATGGAAAAGTTCCGATGGACCGCTTTCTCAGACGACGTGTCTTTCTCGATCTGTTCGCCGGCTAGCTCGATCAAATTTGGGCAGGCTGACGACCTTCTGTTTATGTTTGTAGGAACTAGGAAGAGCTGAGATGGATCGAGTCTGGACTCTGGACTGGAGGGTCCTCAATTATATGGGCGCACAAATCAGAATCGGTTCTGGTTAAGTAAAACTCGATTCCTATACGTACTGAAACTTTGATATTCCTAGTCATGTACTACTACTATAAAATCTCAGATGGGATTGATAGGAGTAATTAAGCGCCTCGGTGTCGGTGGACGCGTTTCGTGTTGATTGATTAGCACTAAATCGCGCACACATTACATATATCGGTAAATCTAATTGGAGAGGCATGAAGAGACACTCACGTGCTAGTACTTTAGAAGTTTTGGTTGCTATTAATCCATTGAGCAAATAGGACAAATATTTCTATCATCTATGCTTCAAATAAAATTTCTTAAATTACTCATCCGATTTAGAATCCGATTACACCGTTCTGTTCGTAATAATTAAATCTTTACAACAAGATCTTACATGATTATATTTTGATGAAAAATCACAAATTACTTTTATGATATATCTAAATTACTTTTAGATTTCACTAAGTTACTTCTTAGACATATAAAAGTAAATTCAGTAAAGGCTAAAAGTAATTTACATATATTATAGAAGTAACTTATAAAAAAAGAAAGTAACTTTAATTAGTATCTTTTTTCATTGAACAAATTATCACACATATATATAGTTACTTTTAGATTTGATTAAAATACTTTCTATACATTCATAATGCTCTGAGGTGATTACTTTTATTATTATTTTTAGTTAATTTCATAATTTATGCTGATTAATTTAATTTCTAGATAGAGTCATGTTTTTATCTCTACAACGGATTTACTTCAAATAACATGCTAAAGTTACCTTCGTTTTGTTCTAAGTTACTTCTATAATATATATAAATTACTTTTAGATTTTTCTGAATTTACTTTTATATATCTAAGTAGTAACTTAGTGAAATCTAAAAGTAATTTAGACATATCATAAAAGTAATTTGTGATTTTTCATCAAAATATAATCATGTGAGATCTTGTTGTAATGATTTAATTGTTACGAATACAACGGTATAATTGGATGAGTAGTTTAAGAGAAAATTGTATTTGAAGTATAGGTGGATGATGCCTCTTATAGATAGAGTGGTAGCTAGTTTAGACAAACCAGCTACCACTAGTTGTGTAGTTACGTCATACTTCCTCCGTTTCACAATGTAAGTCATTCTAGCATTTCTCACATTTATATTGATGTTAATGAATCTAGACATATATATATATATATATATATATATATATATATATATATATATATATATATATATATATATATATATATATGGGACTCCATGGTGCCCGGGCTCCAAGGTATAAAACACACAAATTCTCTCAAATTTTTAAAAATTTACAAATTGTAAGTAGATATCTAGGTATATGAATTTGATTCATACAAATACCTAACAACAAAACAACTCAAACTCTAACTTTATTTCACAATTCATTATTCCATACCTAACGAATTATATGTTTGGATGTTATATACCTAGAACCAAAATCTAATAAAAAAAGTTCAAACTCAGTTCAAACTTGTTTGAACTTGTTAGTAAAAAATTTAATGTTCATATCTATACATTTAAAAAAATCATACTCATTCAAATTGGGTATATACTCAATTTGAATCTTGGAGCCCATACTCCATGTAGCACCAGTTAATTTACCTATATATATATATATATATATATATATATATATATATATATATATATATATATATAGATATATATATATATATATATATATATATATAGATATATATATATATATATATATATATATATATATATATATATATATATATATATATATATATATATATATGCGTACATGGCCGGTGGTTCGTTATCTCGTAATTACATGGCCGGGATAAGGGTCATATCTTCTATCTAAACAAACCACATGCATAAGATAATGATTTATTTCCTCCGTTTCAAGTTACGAGACGTTTTGACTTTAGTAAAGTCAAACTGTTTTAAGTTTGACTAAGTTTATAAACAAATATAGTAATATTTATAATTACTAAATTAATTTCATAATATCAATAATTGAATATATTTTCATAATAAATTTATCTTCGATTGAAAATGTTACTAATTTTTTCTATAAACTTATTAAACTTAAAGCAGTTTAATTTTGAGTAAAGTCAAAACGTCATATAACCTGAAACGGAGGAGTACTGCAGCAAATATCTATGGCGGCGGTGAGGAAAGGATCGGAGGAGAACATGCAGCAGTACTCTGGCAGGAGAACTGCCTCATCGACGATGAGCCGATCGATCGACACCGGCGGGGAATGCGCCGTTCAGACGCGAAAACTGGTTTCTCCAGGCGAGAGGCGGTGCACGGCGGCGATCGAGAGGCGCGAAGACGTACGTACGCGTATGGACAGGCGGCGAACGGTGCGGTAGTGTACAGCCAGCGGAGCGTCGGGCATGATGCGGAGCGCGGCTAAATCGGCTCGAGACCGTGTGTTGCGGGCTTGCGGCACGATGCATGGCTGGGTTCCGTCGGCCGACGAGGCGCGTACAGCGCGTGTGTGCGGTGGTTTAGTCGCCGACTCGCCGTATGTAGTTCGCGCGGCACCGGCACGCGTGCGCGAGGGTGGCATCGGCGATGATGAGCACGCAGATCGCAGATGCCGCACACGGGCTGCGCTACCGATTGCGGCGGTTCGGTCTAGGACGGCAGCACGGCGCGGGCATGTGCCAACGTACGTTGCGGCCCAAAAAGTTTATTTATAACAAGTATATACATCCGCATATTGGTACGTACTAGCATAATATCCGTGCATTGCTATAAATTTTAAATAATATTCACTGGCATAAATTAAAATTTTAAACCATAGTTATAGTTGGGCATAAATGTTGAAGGAAGTATAAACATATAAATACCAACATAAAACTACAAATAACTTTGTTCGGATCGATAATTCAATATCAGGAAAATTATGTAACTTAATCCTATATTTTCTCATTACCTATAAATAATTTTTAATATAGAGAAAATTATAAGTTACAATAATTTTAGTGGATCAAATAGTGCTATAACTAATAATGTAAAGAAAAAACAACTGAAATTAGCTAGAAATTGAAAAAAAAAAACTTCTTTTAGCCCATATACGAAAAATCTGATTCATTAATTTTGAACGGGCGTCTATTTCATTGATATAAATTAGATTTTTCATGTTCTATTCATACTCCTATGGTCTTAATATTATGTGAGTGGTCCAGGATTATGGTCAAACACTGTTTATTGTCTTCCCTAACTCAAGGCGAGAAACAAAAGAGGAGACGTCGGTGCTCCGGCGACCAAACGACGGTGAGGAAAGTGGTAGGACGTGTCCTACGATGTGACTCGTCCAAAGATGGTGGAGGATCGAAATGAAGAAAAGCAGAATAAGAGGGACGCGCCGCCGGGGGAGGGGGGCAAAGAGGTGGTCCCAATAGAGAGTGAGAAACGAGAACAACGAGCTCTAGTGGTGAACATGACCAGATGAGTCTGTCAAAACACGTTCCCGCATGAGAGGATTCCGTTTTCCTTTAACACGCGCATGGAAAAAACGACTAATACTATTCATTGTCTTTCCCTAGCCAACACAAGAAACAGAAGAGGAGGGAAGATGGGTGATGGTGCTCCAGCAACCAAACGGCGGTGAGTAAGGTGGCTAGACGTGTCCCACAATGTGACTCATCCATTGATGGTGGCGGTTGGCAACGAAGAAAACCAGAACAATGGAACGCGGCCGATAACAACATGGTCCTGATAGAGTGAAACGGTAATGATGAGCCCTTGTGGCAGGGGCGGAGAGGTAGAGTATGGGATGGGGTGCTTAGGAACCCGGCCAAGAAAATTTTTTAGTTATAACTCACCGATTTTCACCATATGTGCACCCCCCTCAATACAAACTTAGGCACACGCCTCAGCTTAAACTTGATCTAAAGTAGAGTAAATTAAGCAAGATGCGCCCTCCTCCATTTCGCTCTAGCTCTGCCCCTGGCTTGTGGTGAATACGGCTGAGTGAGTATGTCAAAACGTGTTCCTGAATAAGGAGGTTCCATTTTTCTTGAATGCGCAAGAGAGGGAATGTAGGGGAGAGGAGGTGCACCATGGAGAAGAGATGCCAAGGGGAAGGGGGAGCGTGTGTAGCGAGGCAGAGATGGGGGGAGGGGGTGCCGGGAGGGAAGGAGGGAGGTGTGCTAGGGAGAAGAGAGGCTGCAGGGGAGGGGGAGAGATGGGGGCACCGGGATGGGAGGGAGAGTGGCGGAAAAGGAGGCGCGTGGGAGGGGAGGCGGGAGGAAGGGGGCCAGACGGACAAAGGGAAGGCGGGAGCCTTACTTTTTTTTTAATTAGGTATAGATAGGAGGAGACAACCGCATGAACACCTCTAAGATTGGACCGACATATCTTGAGATTAACAAAGTATCTCGCTATCGATGAGTACGCTAACTATCATTGTCACTGAAAGAATAACTAGTGATAAATAAATATGAGTATATGTGTCAAATCTAGCATTTAATTATGTGTAGCACTTTGTACTAACTGGAACATAACTAGTAGAACTACTTTCCACTGGCTCGATAGTTGAACATAACTATGAACTCGCGATATTGAGACAAAATGTTCTATATTTTCTTTTTTCAATTCATTTTCTTTTCTCAAGCGAGTGAACTTGCGATTGTTGAGGGTGTATGCAGATATGTCTCTTTCTCTTTTTTTCAAAAAAAAAGGATAGCGCAAGCTTTAATTAAATTCACCCAATTACATTAAAACAATATAACTGCCGTAAAAATATTTATGGCATTTACATAGTTACATTGCTAAGCTACATACAGCCAAAACGCACATGCACAATATTGATTTCTGTGATCGGCAATATAATTTCTAGGGTGCACATGATCAATAAGAGATGGTGACATAGACGTTTATATTGGTTCAGGCTCTTAATGCGAGGTCATACCCTAATCCAGTTGTTTGTGAATTGGATCTGTGTCGGCTGTGAATGGTGGAATGCGTAACCCCTTAGGGTTGATGCCAGTGCCCTTTATATAAGGTTAGGGCATCCGGTGGCATGTATGCATATGGTATCCCTTATAATCCAGTTACATACTATCTAAGGTGTTAGGAAAATAGATTCAAAAGAGACGAATTTTTACGTGGAAAAACCCCTCCAATAATGTGGAGAGGACAAAACCATGGGAGACAAAATCAACTATAATGGTTCAGGGTTACATGTAAAGGGCGACCCATATATATAGGCACATATTAAACTAGTCCCTCGGACTAATAATATATTTAAGTCATTATCCAACAAACCTTCCCTTAACTCAGTAACCCTATAAATATGTTGAAGAAGAAAATGTCTCAAAAATATGAAGGAGTGCTAAGCACCACGAATACCTACCAAGTCCAGGCAATGCTTGAAATTAGCATTTGAGTTTTGAGAGTGACTTTGTAAGCATATCTACGGGATTGTTGCCAGTGTGCAACTTTCTCACAGCAACTTGCTCTTGAGCAACAATATCACGAATAAGATGGTGCTTGATATCAATATGCTTGATCTTGGCATGAAACAAATCATTCTTGGTCAAACAAATATCACTCTGGCTATCACAATAAACAGTATTAACATCGTGCTGCAGAAATGAGACCTCGCAACCAAATGACACCTTCAGTAATTGAAATATATTATGCTCCTGTGGTGGAAAGAGGAGTAAACGACTGAAGCGAAGCTTTCCAACTGACAGTTGAACCACACACAAAGAGAAGACGTACATATCCAGAAATTGACTCCTTTTATCAAGATCAAAAGCATGATAGGAATGAATAAACCTAATAACATTACCTGCCGTAAATATATTCATGGCCTTTACATAGTTACATTGCTAAGCTACATACAGCCAAAACGCACATGCACAAGTTTTGAAATAAAAGATGCACTCTCCCCGTCCCATAAAAAGAACAGCCTAGATAGGATGTGACATTAATTTCCTAGTACAATAAATCTGCATATTCTTATATCCAGATTCAGGTGGTGTTTGGATGCAGGGACTTAACTTTAGTCTCTGTATTTATACACTAATTTAGAGTATTAAATATAGACTACTTACAAAACTAATTACATAAATGAAAACTAATTTGCGAGACAAATTTTTTAAGCCTAATTAATCCATAATTAGAGAATATTTACTGTAGCATCACATAGGCTAATCATGGATTAATTAGGCTCAATAGATTCGTCTCGCGAATTAGTCCAAGATTATAGATGCGTTTTATTAATAGTCTATGTTTAATATTTATAATTAGCGTCCAAACATCGGATGTGATAGGGACTTAAAAGTTTTAGTCCCATATAAACAGGGTCTCATTGTAGTAGAAAATATCACATCATGACTTAAATTCGTTTGTGTTGGGACTGAGGGAATGCATAAACAAGGTTGCAGAGCCACATTTATAGCAAATACAAATATCGGAAAGCATACAAAACCAAATCGATTCTACTAAATATTTTAGTAGTATGTTTGTTTGATGGTTGAAAGTATTGTAAAATCAGGAAAAGAAAAAATAAATCAAATCTGGGGATCGAACACGAAACGCGGGAGAAAGAAACAAACGACGCTAACCAACGGTGCAGCAATCGATTAGAGCAAGGACGTTTCTGTTTGAACTTGGTAATATATTTATACAGCGTCCGTCGCGGAGTCGAGTCCATTGCTGGAGCGGGCCGACGACGAGACGAGACGAGAGCCAGTCGAGCGCGCGCCACGGCGAGGCCCACCGCAAATGGGCCGCCTTGGCTGGCTCCGAACCACGCCGTTGCACTTGCACGGCTCGCCGCCGAAATAACGGCCTAACCGTCAATGCATTGCCTCCCCTTTAAAAGGGCATTACTTGGCGCCCGGGTGAATCCCCTTTCGATTTCAAGAACTCGTCGCAGTTCTTGATCTCAAGAATCAAAGAAACAGAGAGAGAGAGAGGGGGGACAAGAAGAAGAAGAAGAAGAAGAAGGTTTCTTCGCCTCGGATCGGAGCCATGGGCTCTGCAATGTCTACGCGGCGGCTCAGCGAGGCCGATCCGCTGCCTCCTTCGACGGCTTCACCCGACGACGCCGCGGACCCGCCGCTCCCTGTCGGCATCAAGCTCGCCGTCCAGCTGCTGAAGGCGCCCGAGCCGCCGATCCTCCAGTTCGATCAGTTGATCCAGTACCCGTTCGCCGATGGGAATGGGATGCCAGCGGCAGCGCCTCTTCTCCAGGACGAGGCTGAAGAAGAACAAGCGCCCCCGCCGCCGCCGCCGGTGCCCGTCCTCACCGGGTTGGCGCACGCCATGTTCGAGGCGGGGATTCTGTATCATCCTTTCGACGCCAGCCAGCCGGCCATCATCCTACCACAGGCCTTCAGGAGAGACGGGCGAGCTGTCGTGAAGAACTACAGCTTCCGCCGACTCTATGGTCTGTGGCACCGGATTGAGGTCCTTTCGAGGATCGGCCTCACCAGAGACCCGAGGCCCGAGGAAGAAGACGACTTGTGTATCTTCTGTTTCGTCGAGTTTCGACGACACAAGCTCCGCCTCCTCCCATGCGGGCACCTGTTCCACAGCCGCTGCCTCGACCACTATATCCTGCTCGGACATGGGGAGTGGGAGGGCGGCAATGTGGTCTGCCCCATCTGCCGCGCGGTCGTAGGAGTCTTCTTTGTATAGTTGTGGTTGATTCTTGGTTTTTTGGTTTGCCGAGTAGTAGTTAGTTGGCAACTCTGAGTATGAGTTTGTAGCAGAAGATGATCTAGTGATCTATGAGAATCATGTTTTGAGTAATCGATGCCGTGTTCTTGATTCAGACTCTAATCTTGGATTATTGGAAGCTGCGGATTTAAAGGTTTCTTCTCAATCTTTTTCTTCCCGCTCTGCTGTTTTCTTTTTCTTTCTTTTCTTGCCCTTCAGCTTCGTCTTCGGGTTGCGATTTGCGAGTTTGCGACCCGTTAACTTAACGGGTAGCGGCTGAGATCGGTGGAGTTACCCAATCCCATGGCCATGGGGGGATTTCGGAGTCGGCTTCGCAGAGGAGATCGAGTTCGGCGGCGGCGGCTGCGGAGGAGGAGGACGACGAGGAGATGATGGCCTTCTTTCGCTTCTCTTTGGTCGGGCTCTAGGGTTTTGGTCGGTGGGATTTGGTTGGGATTCTGGGGTTTTGGTCGGTGGGATTGGGGGTTTCGCCTTCTTCTAGGTTATCTCGGTGCAGATCGAAGAAGCTGGCATGGCGGAGACGGTGATGTCCTCGTCGGAGACCGTGCGGGAGCCGCCGCTGTGGGTGCCGTCGACGAAGCTGCTGTCGCAGTTCTCGCAGGTGCGTGAGCATTGGGGATTTGACCGCCTTGTTCGTTGGTTGAATCGCGAGCTACTTGTTGGGATGGAATGCCTGGTTTCTTGGCGGTTCTTGGAGTTGCGCGATCCCCATTCCTGCCATTTTCGAGCTTCTTGCATCGTTTCTTGTTGGTTGGTTCTGCACCTGGATCTGGATGGTCATGCGGGATACATCTTTGCGGTTATTCTAGTGGATTTTAGTTATTAATCTTCTTGGACAATCCGTTAAGAATTTTACCCTTCATATTCAGGATTAGGCACTAATAAGAACAAACGTTGGTGAGTACTGAATGTTTTTGGATCGCTTACTAGTTTCATGTGTATTTTGATACTAATGGTGATAATTTTGTTTGTTTTTATTGATAAACTAATGTCCTTGAGATGTGCTTTCTGATGTTACACTAACTCATTTTTATCGAAAGTATCTAGAATTCATCAGGAAACATTGATAAAGGCCCTCACAAAGCATTTTAGTGTTAGACTTCTTATAGTTGATTCTCTTCTGCTGCCTGGTGTAAGTTTCCCAGGAAATTTATGAACTGTTTGTAAAAAAAAAAAAATCTATTCAGGAAACTTTCAGTGGTTCAGGCCCTATGGCTGAAATTAAGATATCAACGAGGTAATAAGTTGCTAACTATCACAAGCACCATTCATCACCTCAATATGTATCAACTTCTGGTGCAGAAGCTGATATTGCAGGGGGAACCTTTCTTCATAATCCATCTTCCACCAAACCAAATTCATTAATAGCAACATCCAAGAAGCACATTTTTTAGAAGGTTTCTGGAGCCTTTTGTTCTGTCTATGTTCACACAAACATTACCATAACATTCATTTCAGTCTTTATAAGGGCCGGCCCTGGGCAGGCGACCGGGTAAAGTACATTCGTCAAATTCAACGGTCATTCTTAGATGCGCAAACGTTTATTTATTGGTCGCTTTTCAGTTTTTGTTCAGTTATACCTGCCCTGGGTCACAGGACCCCGGGTAAATTATTCAATCCTAGCTTAATTTATACTATATTAGTTAGTATATCAACCAATAACTAGATAATTAGCTTGTATTGGAACCCCGCTAATTTTTCATTTGGGTTCGCCAGTGACTTCATGCAAGATTTGTAGTGTCAATTGGTAAATCTCCCTGTTGTCAAACAATAACATTGTTAATAAGTTATTATGCTTTCACATTCTACACGGTTATTGTTTGGTTTATCTACATGGGCCCAACTAATGGTTACCATTGCAGAGTGATGCTTACCGTTGCAACAATACATTTTCTAAAATTGTAATTAGATTTGACAAACAAATACCTGATGGTGATGATCTCGGAGGTTTTTGTGAGGCAGATCATGGTTCCTTTTGCCCCTGGTTAGCCCAAATTATGATGAAGCTGGTATTTAGTTTCTTAGTAATGTTGCTTTGGTCATTTACGATTAACTGCTTGAAATCTTCATGGCTGCTGAACGTTGCCTGGACTCTGGTGTAGAGGAAGTTAACAACCTTGCTGTGCAACAGTTAATTGAGGTAATGTTCACCAGAAATAATGAAATTTATTGACGTACAACCTACAATTATATGTTCTTTATTTCCTTTCAGGTCATTTTAGATGAACACAAAGCTAGCAATCTGATTGTGTTGCTTAAAGACACAGGGAAGTCATTTGTTCTAAGTACAGAGCTGCATGCTCCTCCAAAGGGAGACCTTCCTCCAGGTGTTCTGATAATTGGATCTCACTCTAAATTATGTAACCACAAAGACAAGCTATACCTACATTTATAGCCCAAGGATTAAGATGCCATAGGTACTTTGGTGTGTTTGTGGTAGGTTTCAACAGAAGTCTTAGATAGGTTGGGCTCTGAAAGATTTACCATCATTGGAGAACTTTTGAGTTCACCAGTTGGTTTTCAAGTTGTATTCCCCTGCATTCCTTTCAGAGAAGAATATTAACAGAGCATTTATCTTGATTCATTACGTAGTAACGGTAGTCTAATGCGCTAAGCCACCAATAATGCAATCTATGTCTTGCTGCTTGATAAAATACCTTGTTCATACATGTTTGATTTAGTATTATATATTGTACCCCTCTGCATGTGCCACTTTAGGGATGCAAGCGGGGCGGGCAAACGGGTTTTTTTAGCCCGCTTATCTCACTTCTAGTTCATTTTCTCTTCTAAATTTTGTACTACCATATGGGAAATGAACTAGCAAGCGGGTTTTTATGCGGGTAGCGGGACTACCCACTTGCATCCCTATGCCACTTGAAATGACATTTTTGCCCTTTGTCAACAGTGAAAGCAACATGGTCTGATTGATATCCCAAAATTGGAAGGGAAGCATGAGCTAGGACCAGCTCTGTCTGGAAAAATGAAGGATCATGCTGAAAGTTGCATGAAAGAAAGGAAGGTGCTTCAAAATCAGGTATCCTTGTAAATATAAGTTTTTCCCCATAAAATCTCCATGCCTCCACAGGTAATATCATCCCTTGTCACCTCTATTACTTGTTAGGGGCAATTGCGCTTTTGGTCCTGTTCTGAGACCTAACTTCCAATTTGACCCCGCTTTATCAAGTTTGCTTATTTGACCCTTTTTTTCAAAAATAAAGATTAGATCTGACCCTATTCTGTAAAGGCAACGTAACGGTGTTAGATATGCCTCCTGCCTTTGCCAGCGCCGGCGTGGCCGCATAACCACCGAGGCAAGGTTGCAGGCAGGGAGGAGAGATGAGTTGCGGGCATCAGAGTTGCATCCATCTGCAGATCCGCGCGCTGCCGCCGAAGGCCCCGCCGCACCACAGTTCCCTCCGCGTGCCGCCTCTGCAGCTCCATGCGTTGCCACCGCCCGCAGCACCCTCTGCGCACGGCAGCTCCCTCCGCGTGCCTCCGCTGCTGCCCCTCCGCGCGCTGCCGCCACAGCTCCTGCGAGCCGTCGCTGTCGAACCATTTTGGTCAGTTCAGGTTATGAAATACATTTTTTCTTTTTTGTAAATGAAATCCTAACGGCGTAATGAAAACAGGGTCAGACGACAACTTCGATTTTCAAAAGCGGGGTCAAATAAGCAAAGTTAAAAAAATAGGGTCAAATTGGTAGTTAAGTTCCAGAACAGGGTCAAATAAGCAATTGTCCCTACTTGTTATGCTTTTAAATTGTACTTTGTTCTGTTGTGAGTCATGGACTAATTATTAGTTTCCTTTTTTATATTTATCGATTTACTGGAAACTTTTGCTTTTCTGATTCATTGCTTTTCTGGAAACTATGCTCTTAGTTCTCACCTGCAACACAATAACCTCAAATATATCTGAGGATGCCAAAATTGTACTTTCTACTAAGATGAAGAAACGATTCAAATGCCTTATCACACGTGAAAATAGCCTTGAACATATTTTTCAAGGAATTGTATATGTTTGTTGTGGTTATAGCCTCAAGCAAGGACTCAGCATGGTACACATCATTAAACAAAGCATAGACTCAGCATGGCACAGTGGAAATAAGAGCTCAAACAACACTAAAGGCCCCTCACCCCTCTCTCCTTATCTAGTTGGTTGGTTAATATTTTTTAAACTCACTTGAGTTCCCTTTTTTTTTTTTTCAGAATGTGGTCATACAGAACGAGTTTGAGAAAGATGTTCTATCAGATGTTATCCCACCTAATGATGTTGGAGTTCACTTTGAGGACATTGGAGCTCTGGAGAATGTTAAGGACACATTAAAGAAATTGGTGATGGTTCCTCTGCAAAGACCTGAAATATTCTGCAAAGGGCAGGGCAGCTAAGAAAGGTACTTCCACATATTGGCAGTCAAATGATTCAATATAATATCGGACTTAGGCTGTAGTGTTATATTTTTGCTAGATCTAGGTTTAAGAACGGTATACTTGAGTTTTCTCAGTTCATTGTGCAAACGATGAAATCTGAATGTTTCTTTACTACTTGTAAATGGAGTTGGTGGTGCTCTACACACAAACTTCTTTACTGGGTCTTTTGTGGATTGTTGTACATAAACATTTAAACATACATATATATGCAGAAGCATTTGGTAATATATTCTATTCTCAATACTAATTTATATGTAGGTGCCAATTGATGTATTGTGAATTAAGCATTTGAGGTTAATTGTTTATTACTAATGTAGAACTGTTGCAACACAGGAAAACATTCTAGTTTGGATGGACTATCCAATTTTATTTTCATCCGCCAGCATTCTGTGACTATGGCATCTGCATATTCATATATTTAATTTTAATATCATAACAGCTCCCAGAAACCTCGTGCTAATGTGTCACATTGTATCCAAAGATTGATTGCTGTAATAAATAGGTATCCTTGAATTTTTTTACTTTGCGAATTTGGGTCTGTCTTCTACAAAAAATTCTGTGATTGCTTTCAGTTAAAACTGCTCGCAAAATCTTCACGATTTTCTCACCAAGAAACTGGTCTTAGTAGGAACGTGGAGTGATGTTTTAAACACTTCTTGTTACTCTTCCGTTTATCTCTGGTTGCTCTGAATTTCCTTCAATATCTTGAAAGTGAAGAATGCCCCCTTCTTTTGTTATGTGTGTCACCATTTGAATTTTTTATATGTAACTTATATGATGTTGATTTCTTTGTGGTAGCAGTCTTCTGTGAAGGGAATATTAATTGCTCTTTGGACCTGCTGGCACAGGTACATTTTTTGAAGGGTGCCATTCAACCAGAGTAACGAATGTTGGGTGTGTTTTTTTTAGTGCTTTCCTGTTAAATAGAGTGTAATTGTATCCATTTTAACAGTGGTTAATGGAAGGAGAGAAATAATCTGGCTTTAATTGGATATAATCAAGCATCTGAACAGTTTGCTGCAAAGCATTTTGGAGTCATGGAGTGCTGGGAGAATCGCTTCGCAATTTGTGCTAGAGACATTTGCCGATCGTTATTCTGAATACATTACAAACACGTGGCTGTGTTCGGGAGGCAAGGTTCCCTGACACGGAAGACAAAGCATGCAATTATAGTGAGATTAATTAAATATTAGCATAAAAATTTGAAAAATACATTAATATGATTTTTTAAAAACAACTTTCATATAGAAAATTTTTGCAAAAAATATGCCATTTAAATAACAATTTTGAAATATCACTTCACAAATATATATTTCTACTATAAATTATAACAAAACAATAAATTAAACTGAAACTAGATAATGCCTAAACACGTGCATTTTGCTTGTATCAAAATTCAAAATGTGAAAATTGTTTCATATCCAGTTTCAAAATGTGAACTGGAAGTAATTGCATGTCCGTGGAGATAGATTGAGAATTTTATTACTTAGCATATAATACGCGCGCTAGTCCGTGTGCTATTCGCTTTTTATAACCGTGACCTCTATTTCTTTTACTGCATTTCAGATATCAATGTAAAACAGTATGTGTCTCCTGCTCGTGTTTTCATCAAAGAAAAATAAATGACAGGCAGCTATCGAACTGCGTTCATAAGAAGGAATCAAGGAAACAACGTGCAAATTAAGCTGTACAAACAGAGGAATTTAACTATTTGCCACTATTATATTTGACAATTATTCAAATACCCTTATTAGATTTGTACATAATTTTTTTTTCCACTCTTAAAAGGTGGCACTTTTGCGTACGTGGCATGCCACTGTGACAACTCAGAGTGAAAAACGGCGTGGGACCCGCTAGTCAGTGTCTCTCCCTCCCCTTCATCTCTTCAGCTGCTTCTAGATCCATCCGGTGCTCACCGGCGACCACCGCAGGCGCGGACGCGCCATGCCACGCCTCCTCTCGCCGACCTCCAAGGACCACGTCGCCACCTCCTGCTCCTTCCCGTCCCCGATTGCGCCTCCCTGGTCCTCTCCGCCTTCCTGTCGTCCTTCTCCTCCTCCGACTTCTCCTCCGTCATGCTCTCCTCGGGCCTCGCTGCTTCCCACGCCGAGCAGCTCCAGGAGGCCAATCGCCTCCTCCGCCGCCACCTTCGCTCCGAGGTGCTCCACTGCCACCTGCTCCTGCTCTCCTACCTCCTCTTCCTCCGTTGCTCTCATCCCACCTCTCTGCGTCGGTGCGGTCAGGCCCTCTCCTGCCCCGTCTCCAGCTTTGTCGCCGCCATCGCCCAGCACGCATGGGGCGTCATTCTCGTCAACGGCGACGAGAGACCGCGCCTCCGCCTCCGCATCCGCATCCCATGAGTAAGAGGAGTGATGCCGACGTGGCAGTGGTGTGAGGTTGCGTCGAGGCCAGTGCCGCCTCCAGGCACTGTGCCGTCGCCCCGGACCACGCCATCGCTCCTCCTCCTCCCCTCGGCTTCCTCCGCTCCGGGGCCTGATGCATCGGGATTCGCCGACGGCTGCGTGCTGGGTGACAGTGGTGACGAAGCCAAAGATGAGTGGCGAGGGAGAAGACCAACCGACGGCAGTTGGAGAGATTGAAGGGGAGGAAGAGACACTGACCAGTGGGTCCCACGCTATTTTTTACTCTAAATTGCCATGTTGGCATGCCACGTAGGTAAAAGTGGCAAATAATTAAGAAGCCACCTTTTAAGAGTGGCGAAAAATTATATGCAAATCTAAGAAGGGTATTTGGATAATTGCCAAACCTAATAGTGGCAAATAGTTAAATTCCCCGTACAAACCAGAGATGTCCCATGAATTCATATAATTCTAACAGACAATACACCATTCACGAAGTTGACCAAAAACCAAAATATCATGCTCTCTGGCTCTGATTATTAGGCCATATACAATGGGTAGCTCGGCGAGTGGCTTTGGCTCACGGAGTCACCTTTTTTCGGCCGGAGCCGTCTCTCAGCTGGGGAGGATGGCGACGGTGCGAGGCGGGAGAGAGAGAGGGGAGAGAGGCAAACGGTGGCGGAGAGAGAGAGAGAGAGAGGTGGCAGCGGCGGCGCCTGCTGCTGCGGAGAGGAGAAGCGGCGCTAGTGGGAGGGAGAGAAGAAGCGAAGAACAAGAGAAGGGGAGACCGAGAGGTGTTCGGTGTGCAGGGGTAGAAAAGAAAATATATATCTGTGGCTATGTGTGTCTAGACACCCGTTATGGGCTATAGTACCTTCACCGATTGCTTCAGATTTTGAAGAGCCCAGCTACAGGTATCCCTCATTGGGAGATGGTGTTAGATTAATGAGCTAGGCCTAATTAAATCCTAATAAATTTCATTGGCCCACATTTAGTGTTATGGCTATTAATACCACCTTGGATGTTTAAGTGGAGAGATCTCACCTTAAATAGGGAGACAATAAAGAGTCCCTATTGACCAGTTGAGATGGTGGGCGGATAGCCACACGCGCGCACGCTGGGCCGTGCCGTGGTGGGCGGCTTCTCTTTCTCCCGTTTTGTAACGGTACAGGAATTGATTCCATTCGTTTTGTAACGGTACGGGAATTGATTCCATATTAACGGAGAGCGATTCATTCGCTGTTAATTAGAGGATCGATTGCGTTGAGCACTCTCTCTCTCTCGTTTTGTAACGTATGGTACGAGAATTGATTCCGTATTAACGGAGAGCGATTCATTCGCTGTTAATTAGAGGATTGATTGGTATGGGAATTGATTCCGTAGCGATTCATTCGCTGCTAATTAGAGGATTGTTGCGCGCTCTCTCTCTCGTTTTGTAACGTACGGGGATTGATTCTGTATTGATGGAGAGCGATTCATTCGCTGTTAATTCGAGGATTGATTGCGCGAACGTTACTCTCACGAGAGATCGTCTTCTATTCTTCCTCTCTCTCAGCGCACTTCTCTTCCTGCCCTGGTTTTCTCTATTCCTGTGCTGCTTCTGTTCTCCCCGGTCTCTGATTTCTTGCACGCACAAGACATGGGGACGAGTAGGGCCTCCGTAACTCTGTCCCTCAGAGTTCTAGGCGGGCAATAAAGTTTTTGGAGCGTTCTTCAACGCGACTACTCCTATTGCAAGTTCCTATTCCTGTTCGTTATCAACGCCAACATGTCGACGGACGACAACATCAACGGTGCTGCTGGAGGAGATGTCGGCAATGGCGATGGAGGAGGCGGTGCAGGGAACGGCTCCATCAACGGAGGCAACTCTTCCTCACATTCTAGCGGAGGGTCATTCTTAGGGTATACCTACCTCTATAATCAATGCGCTCTTCTCTAATATACTACTGTTAACCACAATGTTTTTGTTACATTGCCATGTGATGAATGTTTATGCTTATTCTATATTAAGCATGATTTGTATGTTTTCTGGATTAGCATTCTCACTAGTTTATTTCCTGAAAATGTCATGCTTATTTTCTTAATAATTTGGATTAAAACATGCTGAATTATGACCATATAACATATGGGTGTCCTATGGAGTGGATTTGGTTGTAGATGTCTTTAATCAGCTAATCCAAGCTAAACATGCAGTTGCAATTCAGTAATAGATCATCAAAAAGCAACTAATAAAATCCCTTTGTAAAAGGAGTTCCTCGCACACACGACGCATATGCAGCGTGAAGAAAATAAACTCAGATGAACAGAACTAGGAAAGCGAAACAGCTCTGCAAGAAGAACAGAACTGAACAAGACAGAGGAAGGGAAGCAAAAGAAATTTAACATTAAGAAAATCAAAACGACTTATAATATGAAATGAAATGGAGGGAGTAGTAATTAGGTGATACACAATTCGAACATGCGTGCTTAACTGAGCATTCAGTCATTCAGGCTGCACGAAGCAACTGGCCGAAAAATGTGCCCAGCGAACTGCGTCGATCAGAATTCAAAACCAAATTTGTCGTACAAAAAGAATTCAGAACCAAAACAACGTGCAAATTAAGCTTTAGAAATTAGAAATTAGAAAACAGATAAGCAAATGAAATCACGCCCCTGCAAAAAGAAAAAAAATGAATTCACGCCACCGCAAATTATGCAGTATGCTCAAGCTCAAGGTTGACCAAATTCCATAGTACCATACTGGTTCAATGTTCAGTGAAAATTCAGTACAAGATCATCAGAGAAACAACTAAGAAAAATCCCTTAGCAAATGAAATTCTCGGACACAGCGATGTCAACTCGATGAACAGAGACTAACTGCTGCCTACATCGATCTACCTAGTTGCGGTCGTGGTTGCAAGAGATGGGAAGAACACGGAGATGGAGGGCGATGCACTGGCTGTACCGGCTTGGTGTTGCAGGATCATCGGGCTGGGCCTCCCGCCTCACGGAGCGGCATCATCGATTGCCTCGCGCACGTTCTGCTCCTCGACGGCGACGGCGACGCGCATTTGGCGAACGGCCACCGACGCCGCGTCCACCTCGTTGATGGCGGTGCTCACGATCTCCAGGTCTCCCTGGCGCGCTCCCCTGAGCTTAGGGACGGAAGCTCCTTGTAGAGGCGGTGTTGGCGGGGCGTCCGAGATGGCGGAGCTCAGCCACCTCTCCGCCGTGACTTCCGCCACGAAAGCACGACGATGCCTGTGGATGCTCCAGATCAGCCACGTCTCGCCGCGCTCTTGGATGCCGAGTTCCGGGCGGCTTTGTCATGGTCGCTGCCCACCACACCGAGGAGGCGCTGCGCTGCGCGTTCCGGAGTGTTCCGATGACCGGCGGCGGGAGTGCGCGACGCTGGCGACGAGGTCCATGGCCGCGCGGATCGCCCCTGGGAGCACCGGCGCCTCGGAGAACGCGGTGACGACCGCTGCGACTGCGAGGGTGCCTGCCGTCGGGGTCCAGGTCATCGTGTGCGGGAACGACCTTAAACGCTTCCTCGACGAGGATCTTGGTGGCGTCGATGTCCTCTCGGAGCAGCGCGGCGGCCTTGGCGAGCGTCACACTTGCGGCAAGGGCATTCGATTCGACCCCCACCAGTCGATTGCGAGTCTGCGCAAGGTCGTGCGCCACCTGCTGCGCGAGCCCCCTCAGGTCCGCCGCCATCGCCGCTGTCGGTTGCTGATGGAGCTGCAGCACGGCGGCGGCCTCCGCCAGTAGAATGCCCATATCGTCAAGGTTGTCCGCCACCCTCTGCGCGATCTCTAGCAAGTCCATCTCCTTCCGCTCCTCTTCCTCCTCCGCCGCCGCCTCGATTTTGTGCGCGAGCGCGTGTTGTGTGTTGGTGTTGTGTGTTGTGGGGGAGAGAGATGAGAGACCGATCACGATCAGGCCGAGAGAGAGCTAGGAGCTAGGAGGCCTTTTAGTTGTTTACAGCATACCAGGAGTTTAACGGTGTCTAATTTGGTTTGCATTGAGCTGGAATTTTTACATCTTGATCCTTTTAGAAAACTTATTTTATAAATAGACCCCTAAAAAACTTATTTTACAGCATACCAGGAGTTTAAAAAGGAATGATCCTTTTTGGTGCACCAGAGAGGCTGGCGCCGTCCTCTAACATGGCGGCGCCAGCCACCTTGGCTCCATCGCCGTGCCACCGTGGCACCCCATAGGCAAGCCGGCTGGCGCACTCCACCTAGGTGGGCCGGGCCCTTAACCCGTGCGGGCCCAACTCCCTTTCTCCTTCCCCCACTCATTCGCA
Organism: Oryza glaberrima; assembly: GCF_000147395.1. NCBI lineage: Eukaryota > Viridiplantae > Streptophyta > Magnoliopsida > Poales > Poaceae > Oryza > Oryza glaberrima. The sequence continues at coordinate 13,689,630 of NC_068328.1, read as the reverse complement.
CCCCATCCCAAGCTCGAGTGCTTTGAGTTCTCTCTCCCCCCTCAACTCTCCACCTCAAATCCACTCAATTTAAAAGTGTTTTTCGCGGGTTTTTTTTTTGGAAATCGAACAGAAAGATATAATCCCTCATTCCCCTCTCTTTTTTTTCGTTTTAATCAGTTGAATTTGTAGATCGGAGGGTAACCCTAGAACTCTTCTTTCGTGCACATCTCGCTTTTTTTTTTCATTTATGCGAATGAATTGCAGAACCAAACTAAAATAGGTTGATCGGAGCTATTCTCTAGAATTTAAAACTTGAGATGACTTGCTTGAAGGAAATGCTTACACTGAAGCCTATTACCCTTTCTGGCTTATAGGGATTAGGGAGAAGAGAACCAATTCCAGTGCCTAGGACTCACATTTTCATTTTCCTAGTATGGATTCGTATTACTTAACTAGTTAGTTATCTTACTAGTCTATAAAACATGAACTTCTTATTCTAAAGTAATTTATCCAAATATTTATTAATATTCAAGATGAAAGGAAAGGCACATATTAATCACTTCTTATATTTCTTATATTATATAATATAATATATAATATTAATTATAAGAATATTATATTAATATTCTTATAATTAATATTATATTAATTATAAGAATATTAATATATAGTTTATAGTTTGGCTGATGCTTACTTTCTTTATTGAATGTTTTAATAAAACGTTGTTGAAGCGAACATATAGGTAGAGGTAGCTTAATCACTAAATCAAAGAAGCCAAGGTATCGAAGGAACATAAGGTTTCCAATGCTACTTTTCCAATGCTACTAGGTAACTCCAATTTCCATTTCCTAGTAGCATTGGAAACCTTATGTTCCTTCGATACCTTGGCTTCTTTGATTTAGTGATTAAGCTACCTCTACCTATATGTTCGCTTCAACAACGTTTTATTAAAACATTCAATAAAGAAAGTAAGCATCAGCCAAACTATAAACTATATATTAATATTCTTATAATTAATATATAAATTATAAGAATATTAATATATAGTTTATAGTTTGGCTAATTTATATTTCGTCGGTTTTGCGATTGTTACTCTTAAATTAGGTATAATTACCTACATATATTGCACCCTACATTATGGGAATGTTGGTGAATTTTCAAGTCAAGCCATTTATATTTATAAGCCAAAAACCTTTGATTTAAGGCTTTTATTCCCCTGTGGAGTCGCCTGCTGTACGCCCGCATTTTGGCACCGCTTGCCACATCATCATTACTTTGGCCACCTAAGCAACCAAGTAGAAGAAAAAGGGGTTTAGAGTCGCCACCTAAAAAATCACTGAAAATTTGGAATAAATAAATGGATATATATATATATATATATATATATATATATATATATATATATATATATATATATATATATATCTATTTATATAGTGGCTATCTTCCTTCAAGTGAGAGAGAGGATCGAGAAACCATCGCCCAAAGGTGCTTTCACGAAAGCCGGTCTCCGGGGGTAAAGAACCTTTCTTCACTCTTCCAGCCTTCCAAACCATCCACTGGATTTTCATGTTCGTAAGTTGAAAGGAATATGTGTGTGTTGTATATAAATAAAGGACTTTTCACTCCCTCGCTCCTTTTTGAAGGCCCACCGCTCTATTGCTCAAAAAACTTAATATTAATCAATATATATTATATTTCATTCTACAGCCAATATAAATAAGTACTAACATAATATGCCTTCTCGGTTTCTTAATCGGTGTCTATCTTACTAAGATACTGGTGCACCTTAAGGTGCTGGTGCTCCACCCCACTCTAAGAAGTATGACTGTGATTTGCCAATTCCCAAATGGGTAGTGTACTGCCCCTTCTTATTAATTCAGACTTGTTTGCGCACACCCTATAACTTTTTGACCTAGATCCAACCAAAGAAGGAAAAAAGGACAACAAATAACTATTAAATATTAATTATATTAATATTAATAGTATATATTAATATTAATATAATTAATATTAATATATACTATTAATATTGTCTTTTTATTTTAATATAGGTGCAAATTCCGACAAAAATGCACTTTCATAGCCGTTTATCGCTAAATCCTAATTCGTATGCTTCGTTGGATAGCAGCAATCGAGGCTAAATACCAATTGGCATGGTTGGATGGGTACCGTACCCCCTAACCCACACAGGATAGCCGCCAAATTGACGGAAAAGCGCCCATGCCGATTCATCCCACCCAACAAACAAACTCATGCGTACATATTCCCCTCTAACGCGGGCCGGGCCTAAGCTTTTTTTACCCAAATTTGTGATTTTCAACATTTAATTTGGGATTTGCTGATTATAGTGCTACATGTGTGCAATGTACTCGTTGGTGCCACGATTTTTTGAACTATATATGTGGTAACGTGTATTTTTAGATGGTTTGGTTGGATGGATGGATGAAAAAAAATGGACTTGAGGCATTAAATGAATTTTAATTTGATGGACTTGAGACTTTAGGCTAATTTTTTAGGTATGAATTATATGGATTTATATTTTTAGGTGGTTTGGTTGGATGGATGGATTTAAATTTTTACCTATGTGTTATATTTGGTTAATTGCAATTGATGTAGTGGTAAACATTTTTGACATTGTAGGATGTTTAAGAGGGATCATGTGGGCTATTCCCCAGAGTAGCTTTCACCACCGGGCAAAATTTGCCCTATGTGTTGGTATGGGGACGAATGTTGCTTTTAGACTAGTGATGACTGGGATACATATGGATAGGGATATTGGATGTGCCGCAACTATACGTACAGTCCAGAAAAGGCTAAGACAGTGCCTAAGGGAAAGAAGGGAAAGGCAAAGAAGCCAGTGGAGGTAAAATAATTTATTTTTATGGTACCGCGTTGAATCTAAGCAACTATGTCGTTGAAATGTAATGTGTAGGCACCGAAGATCCCTCCTGCTCTATGTGACTTTGTGCAGTGGACTGACAAGGAGATGGATGAGTTTCATACTAAATTGATTCGGCATTGGCGCGAGCGGAAGGAAGAACGTGAAGAGCGTCAACGTCAGTGCGTGGCAATGGAGAAGGCTGAGAGGGAGAGGAGAGAGGAGAGGGAGCTTAGGGAGATGGAGAGAGAGAACAAGGAGAAGGAAGAGCGTGCCGTTGATCGGGCGAGGAGGTAGCTAGGGCGCAGCGTGCAAAAGAGTGTTGAAGGTCGTTTTAGACCAGATTCGACCGTCAATATAACCAAAATAAAGGAGAACTGGCTATGCTTGCAATGCATATTTATTTTAGAATAATATATTTCCACTTGTACTTGGAGTATTATTTGTTTGTAGAGATTAGCACATAAATGAAGAAGAAATAAAGGAAAACTCACTCCTAAGCAAGCTCAAGGATAAAGGGGCCCACATATTAGGTTTAACCGTCCTGAAAACTATCATAATTGCCACAACTGACAATAGGACCCACCTGTCAGCCCCTCGACCAAATCTGGAGGCCTGCTGGGCTGGCCCAGGTTTGGCCAAACCCTGGCAGCGCCGACTCAGTTCGGCCCTCCACGTGGACGCTCCAGATGCACTCCCAATGACGGTTGCGGGGCATTTCCGATAATTCCAACTGCCATAACTGTCATTGGGAGGCTATATAAAGGGGTCACTTCCTTCAGTCCATCACACACTCAAGTAAGAAGCTTTGATCTCTCTCAAGTTTAGTTTAGTGCTCTAGTGCTAAGTAGAATAGAATAAGATAATTCGGTATGGCTCTAGTAGCTTTTTCTTTCTTCTTTTGTAAGACTTCCAGAATTAATAGAATATTCTTCTTTATATACCTTCGGTACTTTACTTTGCCTGAGTAATGGTTTTACTTTATATTTGTGCCGATATAGTTGTGTGACTAGCCTACCAGAGAGGTGTAATGATGTAGGTTTAATGTTCATGCAAATGATTGCTCTATATTATTCTAGAGGGTATAGATTAGTATTTGATAATGTAAGCATGTTGCTTAGATTATTAGATATCATTAATTGGGCATATGTTGCGGGACAATAGAGGTGGGCCACTGATGGTGACAGCTCAGTACGGGTATTGCTCCACGTTAGTATATATTCCTAAGACAATTTCCTGGGGAGGGTACTCCTCCGTATTTAGCCCCGGTTGGACGGCCATGACAGGTTGTCGTAATAAACTCGGCAACTCGGGGTGGTCTCTCGAAGCACTTGGAGGGCACTGTTAGGGGGGTATTGGTCAATACAACTGTATACTAGCGAATGTAAACTAAAGTTGAGTGTATATTAGAATTATGGGAATGATTACTTTTCTATTTATTCTTCCAGATTACTTTGGAATTATTTAAATGAGAGAATCTGTTCACTGGCAATCGTCTGTTCACAACCATGGCCACCCCGAGCAACCCAGCCGCCCTGAGGTGCAACCCAGCCGTCCTGAGGTATAGGATGTAACTCTCGTCAAACATTGTGGGGTATGCGCTATAACTCGGAGCGGTTGAAGCACATGGAGAAGCATTTTTAAATCAATTACTTAGTACAATGTGAAACACACGTAACCGATACTTAGGTCCAAGTAAATCGATACCGATACGTATCCTCGCCCGCTCGATCGTAGCCCCACGATGCCGGGCCTCGTAGTACTCCTCCAAGGTTGGGTAAGTCGGCGTCTCTTCCCCCGTCCATACTGCATCAAGAAAGAATAAATGTATTGTTAGTTACCAATAATTGCATGACATACGAGAAAAAATGAAAGTGAGAAGAAAAAAAAGACATTAAATAGACATTAACAAAACACTTGTTGACTTCTACTTTTTCGGACGGTTAGGGCACTTCTACTTTTTTTTTTGGACTTCTTGTTTTTCGGACGGTTAGGGCACTTAGGTTTCTTGTGACCCTCCTGGTGACATAACGGACACTTATTTTGCATCGGCGCGGCATCATGTTGGACACCTAAAGGCGGTTTCCTTCTAGAACCACCAAGACCTGAGTCTATTTCATTCTTGAAGCGCTTCGATCTCCTCTTACACCTTGTTTTAATTATCAATCCTAAGAAAATGAGTTACGTGAGAAGCAAACTCACTAAGCAAACTATCTCAACCCCCACTATTTATGAAAATAAAACAACATATGTCACACATATGCAAATGAGTTACGTGAGAAGCAAACTCACTAAGCACATGAACCCCAAGCTCTTCTATGTACATGAATTGTATAGAAGAAATAAACTAAGTTATGTGGAAGTCTTGCAGATTTGTCCATTAACTCATTATTGACATCTTCTCTTGAATAGGTGTGTCCGAGAAATCGGAATAATGAGACTTAAAGAAATGTAAAATTCAGGGGAAGAATTTCGCTGACTCATTCCGAAATTTTGATATAGAAAATCAAGTACCCAAAAATCAATCTATAAATATTGAACGAAGATCGAATTGGGTGGATTTGTACTCTTTTTCCTTTGGATAAGTTTTCCCAACAGTTTCTTATCAAGGTTTTTAATGAGGAAATTTATACGAAATTGCAAGTGTGTGCTATGTACTCTTTCTCTAAATTTTTCCAACCGGGTGTTTGTGGAATTTTGATGAGGCATAGGCATCACGCAATGAGAGCCTAAGGGGGAGTGTTAGGAAACCGCCGGCCCACGAAGGCCCGGCCAGGTTACCACTAATTGGGCCTATCACTAAATATGGAAGATGGAAGAGGGAATGGCTATAAATAGATGAGTAGAGAGAAGGATTGTACTAGTGAATGATTATAGAATGAACGAAAGTACGTCACACCCTCATATCTTGTATCTCCAATTATTGTAGAATTATACAATCTCTTTTGGACTATCTCGGTAGCAGGAGTGGTTGCATAATAATTCTTAATCCATTATCTAAAAAAATGTTTTTGCCATCGGAGGATTAATTTACGTTGAAGTGGAAACTAGAATGAACCCAACCCAAGTGGTCGATGTATTAGTAATTTATTACAGTAGCATATATCCTGACGATGAAATTAATATTCTAATTACTAATGTGAGGTGTTTCTTTGTTGGGACTACAGTACGGACCGATCATACAAGCTGGCCACCAGAAAAACTTAGAAAATTTATTCTATATAATTTAGTGTTAAAATTATTTGGTTATTTCTTTTTGAAAACGTAAAAGCTTTGCACGTTATTTGTATTAGAACGATGAAAATTACATTTACAACCACGTCATGCTAAGTAGCAGGCACTAACTGGAGGGAGAGAGAACACACGACAAGTAGCGACGTGGCCCCTGAAAAAAGAAGGACAACAGAGGAAGAAGAGGAAAAGATCACGGGGGTGAAAAATTCTTTAAATTATTTTTATCCGAAAGCCACTTGTTCTTCGTTTTTGTGCAAGTCTTGGAACACCCTCGATTCCTTTCAAGCCGAACGTTCCACCAAACCATTAGTAAAGATGGTAATAAAGTAAACGTTCCACCAAGCCTCCTTCATGAGGAGGCGAGGATGCCGGCAGAGGCAGTGGACGCGCACGGCGTTCTGGACCGCGCAGATGGCGAACTGCAGCCTCACCTGCCACTTGTTGTCGTTCACTTGGACGCCGATCGAGGAACGGGTTACAGTCGGCGAAGAGGATCGCCGCGGCCTGATTAATTCTTGTTGGCCACAGTCGAGATGAGTTCTCCCAGGTTGCGACTGTGGGAGGGCGTACACGCCGGCGACGAGGTCCATGGCTGCATCGATCGCCCCAGAGAGCAGCGGTGCCTCGGAGAAAGCGCGTGCACCACGGGTGTTCGACAGGACCCGTTCCAGTCCACCGCCGATCGCCGCAAGGTCGCCCGCCATGGTCTCCGGGCCAAGCAACCTGTCCATCACCTCGTCCTCCAACCAATCCATCACATGATCAAACGCAGCCTCCAATGCCACCATGACCTCTGATTCCCAGTGTGTACTGTGTTGGGTGGAAGAGAGGCAGGAGACATTTATATATACAGAAAATGGGATACTTTTGTTTACAGGAAACCGGGCTTACTTGTGTGAGACGTCATTCACATTTGCCGTGTACTGCTTGTGTCACTTTGGGATGAGACGGCGCAGCAAGAGATAAAAAGTTTGTTACACTCTGGGGTCCACGGCGTGTGCCCCACATATGTCAGAATCAGAATGCGTCCGTTAGCTAACCACGTTAATTATTTAGGAGTAGTTCTGAAAATGCGTTACTAATGTGACTCTGAATTTCCTTTTAGGAATTTCTTTGATTTTAGGTCAAAACTTAGGAGTGGTTCATGATCGTTTTATGAGTAACTCTGGTATGAGGTCAATATCTGATCACTCTAGTTCAGTTGAAAATCATCCAACAGTATTTCTACAAGCATGTTGTTAATCTGAAACATGCTGCTTGTTGTGACTGTAGTTCAGCTGACAGGTCAGAATTTTAATTGAATTCAGTTGTTACTACTTCAGAATTTAATTGGATACAGTACTTGATTTAAGCTATTCTTGATTGCCCAATGTTGCCTGATTGCTACAGTGATTACAGACCAGTGTGGAAACGAGCCGAGCCAAGCCTGGCTCAGCTCGGCTTGCGGTGGCTCGCAACAAATCAGGCTTGACTTGGCTCGGCTCAGTTAGGAAAACAAGCTAAAACTTGAGCTCGGTTCGGCTCGTTTCTTGGCTCGAGCCAGCTCGAGCTGGCTCGCAAGCGTTCTTGTTGAAACACCTATTTACATATATTTTGTAATTATTAAAAAAAGCAAGAACAAATTATTAACATGTAAAATTTAAATGTTTATATATTCAATTCTTAAAAATTTTAACGATAAATTTCAAGTTGACAAATAACTCCATAAAAAGTAAAATAATCGATATAAACACAGGATTCTACTCTTCAGTTTGATGAGAATAAATTTGCTGATATTCCTCAAGTATCTCATTTGGAGAACGAGGCTCTAACACATGAATTTACTGAAAAGGAGATTAAGGAGGCTATTTTCCAAATGGAACATAACAAAGCACCGGGTTCTGATGGATTTCCTGCTGAGTTTTATCAAGTCTTCTGGAATGTCATTAAATTTGATTTATTAGATCTTTTTAAAGAGTTTCATAATGGTACATTGCCTTTATTCTCTCTAAACTTTGGTACTATCATTCTTTTACCTAAGTGTGTAGAGGCCATGAAAATTCAGCAGTATAGGCCTATATGCTTACTTAATGTTAGTTTTAAGATTTTTACCAAAGTAGCTACAAATAGAGTAATGAGTGTCGCCCAAAAGGTAATTAGTCCTACTCAACCCGCTTTTATTCCTGGGAGAAACATCATGGAAGGTGTGGTTATTTTGCATGAGATTTTGCATGAATTACATCGTAAAAACAAAAGTGGAGTAATCTTCAAGATTGATTTTGAGAAAGCTTATGATAATTTTAAATGGTCCTTTGTACAACAGACGTTGAGTATGAATGGCTTCTCTCCTAAATGGTGTGAGTGGATAGCTTCTTTTATTCAAGGAGGACACGTTGGTATTAAAGTTAATGAGAAAATTGGTGATAATTTTCAAACTTACAAAGGCCTCAGACAAGGAGATCCTTTATCTCCAATCCTTTTTAATATAGTAGCTGATATGCTCGCTTTATTAATTAAAAGGGCTAAAGATGTTGGTTCTCTAAATGGGGTAATTCCTCATTTAGTGGATGACGGTTTGTCTATTTTGCAATATGCAGATGATACTATCTGAAAGTGCATCTAGGCCCCTAATGATTTTGGTGATTAATTATAATATGATTAGAGAGGACTAACATTTTTATTTAAGCAAATGTGAAGGTTGTTATGTCCTCAATGAGTTAGCGTAATGCATATCCCGCCTAATACATTGATGTGATGTGATGCGGCAAATGAGCAAATGGAATATTGTACCTTTTCTTTTCATTTGAGTCAATAGGAATGTCGCACTATTAAGAGGGATGATGCATTGACATATGAGGAGTGATCAAAGTGCTCAAAATAAATTTTTAAAAGTGTTTCTCCTCAATTTGATGTGTTCCGGAAATTTTCGGAGTTTTCCGAAAGTCATTTTCGGACTTTCCGAAAATGCACAGAACCAATTTTCGCTTCTGGAAATTTTTGGATATGTCCGAAAGACATTTTCGGACTTTCTGAAAATGACTGTGAAGGCAAATGTGGTTCTGTTTATTTTCGGACTTTTCCGAAATTGATTTTCGGAGTTTCCGAAAAACTTCAGCAAAGCCAAAATCGCTTCTGTGTATTTTCGGACTTGTTCGAAAGCGATTTTCGGAGTTTTCCGAAAACATCCAGAACGATGTTTTTGTTTCTGAAAATTTTCGGACTTGTCCGAAAAGTTTTCGGAATGTCCAAAAAATCTTCAGTTGACTTTGCTGTTGGTGCTGAGCTGGAATTTTCGGACATGTCCGAAAATCTTTCGGAATATCCGAAAATCTCAATTATTGTGCATAACGGGCAGAATTTAGGCTGTGGCTATAAATAGCCCCCTCCCCTCACTTGTGAGGGTTGCTGGTGACATTGGATATTCTTGTGCCCTTGGCTTGCTCTTGTTGAGATTCACTTTTGAGCCTTGCTTTCTTGTTTCCCCTCTCACCCATGTTCGATTCGGATTTGGTGTGTGTGTGAGAGTCGTGGATTCGAGTTTGTGTGAGTGCTTGTTATTGACTTCGTGAAGATTTGTGAGCACTTGCATCATCTCCGGGAGTTCATTGCTTCATTTGTTACTCTTGGAGGTTGAGGACTCCTAGGCGGCTAGGTGTCGCTCCCGAGCCACCGATCTACTTGTGGTTGGCTGGGAGAAGTTTGTGAAGGTCGGATCTCACCTCCGAAAGGGAAGAGATACCCTTAGTGGAAGGAGGAGTGCTTAGTGCAACCTCTTGAGGAAAGGGTTAGCTAAGACCCGGCTCTTAGTGAGCTCCTCAACGGAAAGTAGAATTCCCTCAAGGATTCGAACTTCGGGAACAACTTCGTGAGCTTCATCTTTGGTGACTTTACTTCCTCCCTCTCCACTAGCTTTGCTTATTTGAGCTGCTATAGGTCTAGTTGCTGTTTGTGCTAGCATATTCTTGTTGTTGTAGGCAACTAGATATAGGATTTACTTAGCTGTTTGTGTTGACTCCGAAAATTTTCGGATATATCCAAAAATTTCGGAAATATCCGAAAATTACTGCTTCCGCTTTTAATTGAATTTTTGAATTAGCCTATTCACCCCCCCTCTAGGCCTAATTGACACTTTCACTATCATCTTTTTGGAGCATGACTTGCAACAAGCAAAGAATCTTAAATTGATCTTATCTGTGTTTGAAAAGTTATCTGGCTTCAAAATTTAATTTTCACAAAAGTGAATTATTTTGTTTTGGTCAGGTAAAGGAGTGTTATGATTAATATTCTAATATCTTTGGTTGTAAGTTAGGATCTTTTCCTGTTAAATATTTGGTATTCCAAAGCATTTTAGAAAGCTAGGTAATAAAGATTGGAAAGTTATTGAACAAAGAATCGAGAAAAAACTTAGTAGTTGGAAAGGTAAACATATGTCTGTTGGGGGTATGCTGGTTTTGATCAATTCTGTTCTTTCAAGTTTAGCTATGTTTACGATATCATTTTTTTGAGATTCCGAAGGGAGTTCTTCAAAGGATTGATTATTATAGATCACGCTTTTTTTGGCAGTGGATGATCATAAGAAAAAGTATAGAATTACTAGATGGGATATTATTTGCCAACCCAAAGACCAGAGTGGTTTGGGGGTACATAATCTAGAAATTCAAAATAAATGTCTTTTGAGTAAGTGGTTGTATAAATTAATAAATGAGAATGGTGTTTGGCAAGACTTATTGAAGAGAAAGTATCTTTATAATAACTCTATAACTCAAGTTGATAGGAAACAAGGTGATTCTCATTTTTGGTTAGGACTCATGAAAGTCAAAAATACTTTCTTAAGTATGGTTTCTTGAATTGTAAATAATGGGGAACAAATAAGATTTTAGGAAGATAAATGGTTAGGAAACTTGGCCTTTAGAGATAAATATCCATCTTTATATGCTATTGTTAGAAGGAGAAGTTATTCTATTGCTAGTGTTATGGGTTCTGTTCTGATGTGACCATGGCTACTACTGATACAACCGTTGCTCACATTATGGATGAACAAGGAGACATCAAGATCAAGTCCTCCAAGTGCTGGAATCCGATTCGGCCACCTGCTACACTGCTGAATTCAAATGGCCGCCAAATCTGCATACGACCTCCGTTTTTAACCCGTGATTACTTGATGGAAAGCTCTCGGGGTCCTCTTTCCAATGAATCCAGCCTCATCACCAAATTCCATCCCAGTCAACCGCAGATGAAGAAACTAGGTGCTGCGTCACTTGTCATGGGCCTTTGGGCTTGTAACTATGTTTGGGACCCCAGCCCAAGTGGGGGCCAAGGGGGGCTGCGCCTCAAACAGAGGGAGGATGCCCTTCTGACCTCCTCCATCCCTTAAATAGCTAGTAACCCCTTCAGGGTTAGTTTGGTTTTGTTTAGATTAAAGTTTAGCTTTGCTACTTTGCCGGGTAATCCCGTGATCGGTTAGATCGCCGGTTTGCTCGTTACGAAACCCCAAACTTATCATTTGTACTTAATTCCTATTTGCAATTCAGATTGCTTTTATGTTGTTCTTGCTTGTTTCTTCGATTTGCTTGCAGGAATAAGGTTGATCTGCATCGGCTAGATCAACAACCCACGGAGAGGTGTATCAATCGCTAAAGCGCAACACAACAACGTCTCGTACGGTTGTAGTCGGGTCGTTAATGTTTCTCTCAAATCGTAGTTATCTCAACTCATCGAAAGATCGGGCCAAACAACAGCCTTGAGTATCGAGTGGAGCTCAGGGTTCATCAGGTGGTATCAGAGCTTTCGTTGCTCGGTGAGTTTTTATCTACCCATAACCAGAAAATAGCCAAAACAAATTGCATCATTTACCTAGCCATATTGTGCCGTTGCATTGTTCTTTTCAGTTTTTGCTTTATTGAGTTTTGTGTTGCATCATCACGTCGTGTTCTAGTCTTAGCGTTTAGTTCGTTTAGAGTTTCGAGTTCTGGTCACGATTTGTACCACTGTCGTTGTCACCGTCGTGTGCTTGTTGTTGTCGGAACCTATGAAAACGGACTCGTCTCACCACCAGGGTTCGATTTTTGTAGTTTTCAGAAGTTTTTGTCGGTCAGTTTCGGAGTTGTTGAGTTGCACCTAGTGTTTGCTATTCCTGCCCGTGTGTTTGCTTTTGCCATGCTTGTGTCCGGCGCTGAGAGGAGGAGGAAGAATTTCCAAATCTATTTTTGGAAGTATGAGAGTTTAATTTGGAAAGAAATAGTAGATCAGATTGATTGAAAATCAGTTTCCCTTTTTCTCTCACCAAATCTGGACTCCAAGTGGTGCCGTATCCATCCACCCGTCGCCCACCACCACCGTGAGGAGGCTTCCCTCCCTCTCCTCTTGGTTTCACTACATACCTGAGTTGCTAGACACTTTGGTGAAAATTTTTAAAGTGTCGGATTGAAGATCCATCTGCAAAAAGGGAACCTGTAGGACGAGAGCATTCTATTTATGTATGATTCTAATTTTGAGTTTGGACTTTTACATTTGAGTCCCTGTAAATTTTATATTTACGTTTGAGTCCCTGTAACCTTACATTGAGGTCCTTAAATCTGTTTTTTTAAAAAAATCAAAAAAAAAGAAAGAAAAAAAAAGGCAGAAAGGTGCATAAAAAAAAGGAAAGAAAAGCCGCACCCTAAAAAAAGAAAAGAAAAGGAAAGGAAAGAAAAAAAAAGAAAGAAGAAAGAAAGAAAAGAGAAAATATTGTTATGTTTGAGCTGAACTTCATATATCAGAGTTGTGCATGAGTTGTTCCTATTGCTATCTTGTGGTATCGTTTGTGTCTAGACTCGCGTCTCTAGTATGTTCTAGCCTAGGACCAGCACGGTACTTGACTTTGAACGATTATTCAACTTTGCATTCTCTGATTTGAGCATTTGCTATTCCTTTGCTACATATTTAAGCCTATCCAGAGCTCCACAGATTTGATTGCAGCCGTACAGCAAGTGTTTGCCAAGGCATCGATACATCCAAACTCCGTTGGGGTGCTTGGTTGAGTCGGTGTACGTCACCATTCCGCTTGCTTTGGTAAGAACTTGTAAGAGCTTGGTGAAAATCTTGAGTGTGTGTGATATTGGAGCTTCCACTACCTAGTAGTTTATAGGAGCGTGCATATTCTTATGTATGTTTCTTGTTTGCTACTAATCATGGCAGGATTGCGCAAGGGGATACGAGATGGTCATGCTCAACATCGACTTCTTCACCATCAACGAGATATAACGACTTCTTCACGCATTGCATATAAGGTACATGATAATGATCTTACAAGGGTAGAATCTAAATTGCCAGTTTTTGACGGTAAGTATGATTTCGCCGCTTATGTTAATTGGGAGCTAGCAGTAGACAAACAATTTGATCAGTATGATTTTTCTAATGCTCAAATGATTAAGGCTGCTAGTAATAAGTGTACCGGTTCTGCATATTTTTGGTGGTATACTGTTGGCAATAAGCTTGAAACTTGGGATGAATGCAAAACAATAATGAGGAAAAATTTTGTGTTTTCATATTATAAACGTACTCTCCTTGAGAAATTAGAACATCTAAAACAAGGTGACAAAACCGTGCGGGAGTACTTTCATAACTTTAAAATTTGTATTACTTATAGTGGCTTAAAAGAAAGCAATGAGAACACAATGACTAGATTTTTTAGAGGGCTTAATTCCGATACTCAGGCTGGGCTTATTAACGTGACATATAATCATATAGGCCACTTGTTCATGCTTGCTTGCAGTGTTGAGAGCAATATTTTAAAGAACCCAAGAGAGAAACGAGCTATGCTTATGCCTCCCATTACTGACATTTTGCAGGGAGCTCAGAACATTCACCATGAGGAGAAGAACAATATGATCGAGATGCCATCTACATCGCTCACGAAGGAAGAAGAGAAGACTGATGCACCTACATCATCCAAAGAGAGAACCACAGGTAATTTTAATGGTGCTGCAATTAATCAAGGTGAGTGCGCCGTTAATGAATTGAAGATGTCCACTTTTCATGCTAGAGAAGAGCAACCATTAGTGGAACCAATTACTGAGATGCCTTTGTCACAAGTTGATTTACTTGCTGTTCCTTGTGATAAAGAAGAGTTGTGTGATAATGCTTCACTTATATCCATGCCACAACTAGTGAATGAACATGCTATTTCTAGTGTTTCTTTGTGTGCTGATTTTAAGCATGTTGTTCACATTGCTAATGAAGTAGAGGAACATGAATTGCTATCTTCTTTAAATACTTTGGGCTATGTTCAGTTTGATGATTTTTGTGAGCTCGATAATTTGGAGGAGAAATTATTTGCTAAGTCTGATTTGCCATATCCAACTAATGCTATTTTTCATATCTTTGGCGAATATGATGATAGAGGAATATGTTTGGTGCATAGAGTTTATATATGTTCAGATTTAGAACCTCATGTACAAGTGGATAAAACTTGCAAGCTAGAGAGGCATGTTATTTCTAATCATATTACTGTTAACGACCAAATTTGGTAATCCAAGTATCGGAGATGAAGAAGAAACTGAGATGGAATCTGAGATGGAAATCGTCCCGGAAACAGAGTGAGAATCGGCTGAAGTCCGAATCAGCTGCAACCAAGATCGGCAGAGTTCGAGTTGGACAGGGTTAGCCGATCAAGCCGAATCCGACAATATGACACGGCGTGTGTTGTCGGGTTAGGTTCATGTGCTTCATGATGGTTGCCACGCATGGATAGAGTCCTGAGAAGGCAATTGTATCTATTAATTAGGATATTTTATGTAATTTCCTTAGAGATATATTTGGGCAAAAGTCTGCCGCAAAGACTTATGGTATCTTAGAGTTTGTTAGAGATAAGAGTCGTGTCCGATATGGACATATTTTGTAATTCTCGGGTATAAAAAGACCCCGAGCCCCATGTAATAAAACTAACACACGTTCAATACAATCTCGGCGCTTCGCCACCCTTTTTACTTTCGTTTTGTTTCGATAAGTTCTTGCTTTCGGGTTGAGCTGCATTGGTTTCGATCTTCAACAAGAGGTAAAACTTGTTATGGCGGCTTGCGTTCTCGGGATTAGTGCTTCCATCTTTATGATACTCTAATCTTGTTTATGTAATTCGTCGAGTTATCATATATCTTACATCATCTCTGGCAATATCGTTATCTAACCTATAATCGGCTAACATCTGTCGGTAGAAGGCAACCGATTAGGTTAAATATCAATGTTGGCTTAGATTATATAAGATATCCACTACTCTATGACACATCCAACGGCTTGATTGTCTAGATATTGTCCTTCTTTTCATACTTATAGCTGCATCAGTTGAGTTTGATCTTATAAGTCATGATTAGAATCTCAATCTCTAGCCTGTCTTTGGTTGCCGATTAGGGTAGTATCGGGGTTTCAGCCGATCTTACTTGATTTAACTTTATTTATCTTACATGTTGTACTGACATGTTAAATCTGCCCTTCATGTTAAGATCTTGTTGCATTTAAGTATATTACGCATTTGTTTTATATATTCTACTTGCTTTAATATCTTAATATAGAGTGGTATCGGAGTATTAGCCGATACATGCTAGATCTATCTGATCGGCTATGCTATAAACACATATAGTCTTGTTATTAATATATATTTTGATCTAAGTGATTTATACTGTCTCGGCATGGCGACCGATCTATCCCAATCACTTGATTTAAGTATATATCGATATAAGGATTATATGTTGTTAATATCTATAGCTAAGCGAGTAGATTTGGTTCTTTCTTACTTATTAATGACTGCCGATCGATGCATATATGACATCGGCCCAAAGATAAATGATATGTCATCGGCACCTAGCCGATCGGCTATCATTTATGGATTTAACCGCGGTTTCTTTGTCTTTGTCTCTTGTTGATTGCAAGATCAAATCAACTGGCACGCTCGCACGCCCAAAGTCAAGTTTTGGACCTGCACTGGAGTTAAGCAGATTTCCCAGGCCTCGTGTTTTCACATCAACACGCTTTTGGCACGCTTGGTGGACCGATTAGAAGTCAGAATCACAACAGCATTTTCTCATGGCTGAGAAAACGCCAGCATCGCCATCTTCGGTTGGTAAAGATGGTTCTTCTAAATCTAAGATTCTGAAGCTTGGTACATCTGAAGTTAATGAGAGCAATATCGTGCCCATCACTCTGGACAAGCAAGCATGGAACCAATTCTTGAATTCATTCATGGAGACCCGCAAGGGAACAGTTGTCTAGAAGTATAAAGTAAAAGTAATTGCTGATGTTCCCGGAACAGGTTCTTCCAAGGATGGAGAAGTACAACAAGTTCCAGATAGTACAGCTCAATCAAGTGATAAAGGTGCTGCAGATGGTTTTCAAGGGATTCAGGGTGATGGTTCTCAAGGGGTCCAAGGTGATGGTTCTCAGGGAGTTCAAGGTGATGGTTCTCAGGGATTTCAAGGTGAAAATCTTAACCAAGACGGCAACACGGCACAACTGCAGTTTAACAATTTCCAAGATCGGATTGACTATGCCGTGCAACATGCTTTGATTAATCAATCTGGGGTATTAGTCAACACATTATCAAATATGGTGAAGTCGATGGTTGATGGCACGATAGCTGAATATCAGGCTACAGGACCGGTTTATTTGCCAGGAGGTGTTTTCCCAAACTATTGGCTCTTAATCATTGATAGTCAGCCAGTTGTTCAGCCAATTCCTACCAATGCGCCATCGGCTCAACCGACAACACCAGTATCGGCTCCTACACCTGCTGCACCATCATCGGCACCAGGTCAACTAATTAATCCTCGGTTATTGGTGAGAGAGCAGTCATAGCATAGTGGACAAAATGTGAATCGACTAACTCAAGACCAAGTTGCAGCTATGTTCTTACCACCTCAGCCTACTATCGACCCAATCCAGCAACAGCCGATT